>NC_081382.1:26195959-26514858 GCF_030684315.1 Stegostoma tigrinum
GTCCAGACCTCATGGAAGAAGAAGCTTCTGCAGTCTCTGATATTCACAGACCAGGCACTAGCTTGTAGACAATGTTCTCGTGTACTCAGTTATAACTAATCTGCAGACATAGTCAAAGGACCATAGGTCCCTGTGTCAGGCCCCTCAGTCAGCTGAAATCAAAGGTATGGAGGATTTAAATCATGTTTTCAGGTGGTTCTGGCAGGCAAGTGCCTGGTGTTTCCATGGAGAGATAACAGCCACCTAAGAGACACAAGTCCAACAGAATGTTCAATGTCTGCTGAATATGTGCTTGGACCTGCACTTATCGCTCTGACCAAGAGAGCTCAGCATCAAAAGCAAAGCCAAAGGAAGGATGAGGCACCTTCTCCTCAGTCTGAGTGCCCCTTCTTCTCAAGGAGATAGGGTAGTGCCAGTGGGCACCTATAGCGAGGATGACTGGCAGACAAGAGCACCAGAAGATTCATCCTAGGGCACATCTCCTCCACCCTTTTATCAATTTATTGTAACGATGGAGCTGGATTAAGGGAATGGATCTACACTTTTCAGCATATGGTAGTGCCAGCATTAACAATAATTTTACATGTTATCATGTTATAGTTGTATAAGACTTTGGTTCGGCCACATTTGGAGTACTGCGTACAGTTCTGGTCACCACATTACCAAAAGGATGTGGATGCTTTGGAGAGGGTGCAGAGGAGGTTCACCAGGATGCTGCCTGGTATGGAGGGCACTAGCTATGAAGAGAGGTTGAGTTGTTTAGGATTATTTTCATTAGAAAGATGGAGATTGAGGGGAAACCTGATTGAGGTCTACAAAATCATGAGGGGTATAGACAGGGTGGATAGCAAGAAGCTTTTTCCCAGAGTGGGGGACTCAATTACTAGGGGTCATGAGTTCAAGGTGAGAGGAGGAAAGTTTAAGGGAGATACATGTGGAAAGTTCTTTACACAAAGGGTGGTGGGTGCCTGGAACATGTTGCCAGCGGAGATGGTAGATGCAGACAGGATAGTGTCTTTTAAGATGTATGTGGACAGGTACATGGATGGGCAGGGAGCAAAGGGGTGCAGACCCTTAGAAAATAGATGACAGGTTTAGACAGAGGATCTTGATCGGCGCAGGCTTGGAGGGCTGAAGGGTCTGTACCTGTGCTGTAATTTTCTTTGTTCTTTGTTCTTTGCAATAAGGATGCTCAGACATTGCAAGTGTTCAATGAAGGATCATTCCATCCTGAAGTACAGCAGGAAGAGTGAGGGACTAAGGTGCAAAAGGAACATTCTCAGGATGATTCTCAGGGGTAGCATATTTCATCAGGAGTGGCCACCCTGCTGTGACTCATTAATCTGACATAAGGACCATTTCACTAAAATATGCAGGTGCACAGTCACAGAAGTGCCCAGTATCACAGCTGCTTTAGCACTAACTTTAGCCCAGGGCAAGATTTATTTATGTCTTTTAGCTTTTGCAAAGATGGGGAGGCCAGGTTCACAGCTGAAAGCGTAAATTAAAAATTTTATTGTACAGATAAGTCAGATTGAAAACAAACTCAATTCCTTTAGGAATTTGGTATGTACAGCAAGCAAAGGGCTGATAATCAACCATATAACTGAAATATTAACAGGGACAGAAACCACAGTTAAGTCTTCCCGGAAGCAAGTAGCTCTAAGGTTCACCATTGCCTTGCCCTCCTCTCTGATGAAATTTATCCTGGTCCATCTCAGGCAGAAGAAATATGTCGGCAGGAAAGGGATTTCTGTTTCGTCTTCAATTTCCTTGGAAAGCTTTGCTATTTTCTCATCAGCTTATTCAGACATGTTATTACACAGAGGTATTATTACACTGTTTATGTGTGAATTGAAAGCAGATGGTTATTATTGATTAAACATGGGATTCCTCATATTGGAGTAGCCATTTGGTGGCCTTACATTCTGACCATGAACTCCACCCCCTTTCAGAAAAAGCATTACTCACTCCATCTGCTTCTGTCAAAATCAAAAATTACTGCACAGTTAATTTTCAAATTACTGTGGTGAGGTTTAAAATTTATGTTTGCTCCAGTGATTGGGAAATGGAAGTTAGCTCTGGTAGTTTATATTATTAACGAGATGCAAATCAATGCTGATCATGTCTTTGGCACCAACTGCTGAGAAAGTAGTCCCATCACCTCAGGATGGCGGATTTAATTACAAATACTTACATCAACACAAAGAATCTGATTTTTGGACTTTCGCCCAATTGCGTTATCACAACACTTTAGGGAGTGGAATATGCTCTGTGTTCTGCAATCACTTTATTCTCATTTCTGCTTGGTGTTTACAAATAACCTTTCCAACATAGCTCATCACAAGTATGGTCCAACCTGACTTCTTTCAAGCGTTCATCCAGGAGAGTTGAGGGAAAGTGTAGGATTTGTAATATTAATCTGACTAAGATCAAGTAACTTAGTTTGGACTAAAAAAACTAAGAACTGATTTTGCAGTAGTTTTTAACAGCAAACTTTGAACATTTTATATCATTAGCCCTCTGAAATTATTGAGCGTAATTTGAGATCAAATGTAAACATTGTTTAACACAGAAATCCTGCAGTGGCAGCCTGTCATTCATTTCTCAGTCACGGGCTTATCTTCCTTCTGCATGCCAGACTGACAGAAGCCTATCATCAGCGAATAAAATTCATCAGGTGAGGACAACTCTACTTCCACTTTCACATTATTTTAGATGGTCTGTTTTCGATCAGGTAACAGAGTTAGTAATTACTGCTGGACAATAGAGTCAATCTGGAAAAATTCCTTTCATATTCGTGGAAAGTTAGTAAACATCTTAATTGTAATCAATTTTTAAAATATTTTTGATTCTTTCTCGTGAAATTTCAATATTTACCTACAGCCCATATGCATGACTCAATCTTAACTTAGTTCTATTTAACATTTTTGCTGATGATTTGATTTTAGCACTTCTCATTCCCAATTGGCTGTCTGTGAGAATTCATTAGTGGAATTAACCACTTGGACAATGTGATAATATTACTGCAGTTCCATCCTGGAATGCCCGTAACAAAACTACAATCCACTGCAGTGAGAAATGTAAGATTCTTATCATTGTTCTCTTAGCAAGTCTTTAGGTCAATAGCGAATGCCCTTTCTTTGCAGTTCTAACAAGATCAACCCCTAGTTCACGTGGCTCAATTATCATACCACATGGTGGATGCAGCTGTTGAGGTAATAGTCATTTTTATATTTGCAATTCTGTTTCACTTCTCCAGTCAGCTTACCAGCATCCCAAAAGCAGAAAATGCGACACAGCTCACATTGCCCTTGTGGCCATGCAATACTAATTCTTGACTCATTTTCCATATCTTCCACGCTCTGACTGTACAATCCCAGGATCCAGTGGCCTACACAAACAGAACAACACCCTGTTCAAGGGAGTCTCTAAGATCCAACACTAAATCCATGTCCTGATTTTACAAGAACAGATGTAGTTAACAACCCAGCGGTTTCAAAATATATTGCTCACCAAAAACATTCAATATTTTAATTAATAATATTACCATTTGGTCTTTCGGGAGCACCTTATAATGTGCTTATCAATTTCAATGTACTTAATTGTAGTTTCTTCATATTACAATGTGTTGAACTGTAACTTTTTCATATTCCAATGTTCTTGCTTTTTCCCCATGTCAACTCTGTGCCCTAGATGCGGTTCCTGAGGTTCATTCATCCACTGTTACCTCACCCATTGCTCACAGGTGGTACAGATAATGAGTGTTGTTTGGCCTTTGTTAGGGGTGAATTATCACTGAACACAACTCTGTCCAGATCTGAAATCCTCGCTAGACACTGGGCAAGTCCCAAAAGACTTGCAAATAGCTAATGTTGTTCCTCTGTTCAAGAAACGAGTTAGAAAGACTATAGACTGGTGAATCTCATATTGGCGGTTGGGAAACTATTGGAGAGAATTCTTTTGGGATAGGATTTACATGCATTTGGAAAAGCATGGCCTAATTAGAGACAGTCAGCATGGCTTTGTGTGTGGCATGTCATGTCTTACTAACTTGATTGAATTTTTTGAGGAGGTGACAAAAGTGATGGACTTCAGTAAGGCGTTTGATTATGTTCCCCATGGCAGGCTGATGGAGAAAGTAAAGTTGCATAGGGTCCAGGGTGTGTTAGCTAGATGGATAAAAAAACTGGCTGGACAACAGGAGACAGACAGCAGTAGTGGAAGGGGGTTTCTCAAATTGGAGACCTATGACCAGTGGTGTTCCACAGGGATCTGTGCTGGGACCACTGTTGTTTGTAATGTACGTAAATGATTTGGAGGAAGGTATAGGTGGTCTGATTAGCAAGTTTGCTGATGACACTAAGATTGGTGGAGTAGCAGAGAGTTAAGGGGACTGTCAGAGATTACAGCAGAGTATAGATAGACTGGAGAGTTGGGCAGATAAATGGCAGATGGAGTTCAATCTGGGCAAATGCGAGGTGATGCATTTTGGAAGATCAAACTCAAGGGTGAACTATACAGTAAATGGAAAATTCCTGGGGAAAATTGTTCCCTGAAGTTGGCAACACAGGTCACTAGTGTGGTCAAGTAGGCATACGGCATGCTTTCTTTCATCGGACAGAGTACTGAGCACAAGAGTTGGCAGGTCATGTTGCAGTTGTATAGGACTTTGGTTCGGCCACATTTGGAGTACTGTGTGCAGTTCTGGTCGCCACATTACCAAAAGGATGTGGATGCTTTGGAGAAGGTGCAGAGGAGGTTCACCAGGATGTTGCCTGGTATGGAGGGTGCTAGCTATGAAGAGAGGTTGAGTAGATTAGGATTATTTTCATTAGAAAGATGAAGATTGAGGGGGGACCTGATTGAGGTCTACAAAATCATGAGGGGTATAGACAAGGTGGATAGCAAGAAGCTTTTTCCCAGAGTGGGGGACTCAATTACTAGGGGTCATGAATTCAAAGTGAGAGGAGGAAAGTTTGAGGGAGATATACGTGGAAGGTTCTTTACGCAAAGGGTGGAGGGTGCTGGAACTGTTGCCAGTGGAGGTGTTCGATGAAGACATGATATTTTAACCAATCTTTTAAGATGTATGTGGACAGGTACATAGATGGGCCGGGAGCAAAGGAATGCAGACCCTTAGAAAATAGGCGACAGGTTTAGACAGAGGCTCTCAATCGGCGCAGTCTTGGAGGGCCGAAGTGCTGTAATTTTCTTTGTTCTTTGATCAATGACGGTGGGGTGGATGTTGTCTACATGGATTTTAGTAAGGTTTTCAACAAGGTCCCTCATGGTAAGATCATCCAGAACGTTAAGAAGTATGGGATCCATGGTGACTTGACTGCTTGGAGGCAGAATTGGCTTGACCATAGAAGGCAGAGGGTGATGGTGGAAGGGTGTTTTTCTGGCTGGATGCCCATAACTAGTGGTGTTCTGCAGGGATCAATACTGGGACCTCTGCTGTTTATGATATATATAATGACTAGGATGAAAATGTAGATGGGTGGGTTAGTAAATTTGCATATGATAAAAAGATCATTGGAATTGTGGATAGTGTAGAAGGTTGTCAAAGGTTGAGAAAAATATAGATCAGTTGCAGATATGGGCAGAGAAATTGGAAATGAAGTTTAATCCAGGTAAGTGCGTGATGCTGCACTTTGGGAGATCAAATGTTAAGGAAAAGTATACTACAAATGGCAGGACCCTGAACAGCACTGACATGCAGAGGATCTTGGGATTCAAGTCCATGGCTGCCTGAAAGTGGCCATCTAAGTAGATAGGGTGGCAAAGAAAATACATGGCATACTTGCCTTTATAGGTCAGGGAATTGAGTACAAGAGTCAGATGTCATGTTGCAGTTTTATAAGACTTTGGTCAGGCCACACTTGGAGTATTGCATTCAGTTTTAGTCACCACATCACAGGAAGGATGTGGAGGCTTTGGAGAGAATGCAGAAGAGGTTTACCAGGATGTTGCCTGGATGAGACGGTATGAGCTATAGGATGACTCCAGAAAAACTCGAGTTGTTTTCTCTGGAGCAGAGGATGCTGAGGGGAGGCTTGATAGAAATGTACAAAATCATGAGATGCATAGGTAGGGTTGACAATCAGAATCTTTTTCCCAGAGTTGAAATGTCTAATGCTAGGGGACATGCATTTAAGATGAGAGGGGGAATGTTAAAAGGAAATGTGAGTGGGAAATTCTTTACATAGAGAGTGGTAGGAGTGCTGAAAACGCTGCCAGAGGAGGTGGCGGAGGCAGATACAATTGGGGCATTTAAGGGACTTTTAGATAAGCACATGAATATGCAAGGAACAGAGGTATATAGACCAAGGGCAGGTATAAGGGATTAGTTTAATTCGGCATTGTGTTCAGCACAACATCATGGGCTGAAGAGCCCATTCCTGTGCACTACTGTTCTACATCCTATGTTCTATGAAATCGTCACATCTTACAATAGTGGCCAATGGCAATCATTTGCAATTGGGAGGTCTGGCTCTGTCATCATTTGATTAGTTGAATGTTTGCTTCTCTCTACACTTCTAAATGCCTTGGAATTCAGATGCATTCCATAAACTTTTCTTCAGTCCTGCATTAGAGTCCAACAAGCACTCTTCCATTCCTTTTATCTACTTTTAATTTTTCCCCACCTTTCACCATTATTTAAATGTTTTTAGTAAAATTCATTGATGGGAACTGGGCTTTGCTGGCAAGACCAATATTTATTACCCACCATAATGACATACAAGGTTGGAACAAGTGTAGATTTTTCAGCACCTCAAGCCTACACCATGATTCAATAGGATCATAGCTGATCTGATTGCAATCTCAACTTCACATTCCCACCCATCCCTGATAACCTTTCACCCAATTACATGCTTAAAATCCACCTACCTCTGCATTAGAAATATTCAAAGATTCAGCTTTCACTACCCAAATTTCAAAGACAAGAGGAAAAGAGAGAGAAAAGAAAATTGCCTCATCCCTATCCTAAAAGACAGACTCCTTATTTTGAAATTAACCTTGAGAATAAATTGGTAAAGAACCTTATTGAGTTACTACAGCCTGACAACAGCGAAGGAACAGCAACGCATTTCTAAATCAGGATAGTGAGTGGTTTGGCAGGAAATTTGCATGTATTGGTTTCCCCATGTCTGTTATCCTTTTTCCAAGGTACTGGCGGGGCTTGTTTGGAAGATCCTATTAGTGGTGAATGTCAGCAAATTCCTGTCAATACATTGTGGAGCTGGAGGAACACATAAGTTCAGGCAGCATCACAGGAGCAGGAAAGTTGATGTTTCAGGTTGGGACCCTTCATTAAGACTCAGTGAATTCCTGCAGTGTATCTTGAAAATGCTAACACCACTACCACTGTATGTAGGTGATGGAGAGAGTAAATATTTAAGGAATTGGAGGGAATGAATGTCAAAGATAGTAAATGGAATGTCAATCAAGTAGACTGCTTTGTTCCGTGGGGTGGAGAATGGGGTTGGAGGGTGTAAGGATGAGGTGCGGTGTGGGGAATGGGCTGAGGCATGATGGGGTGTGAAGTGGGGAATGGGGTAGAATGGTGTATGGTGTGAGGAATGGGCTAGAATGGTGTATGGTGTGAGGAATGGGGTGAGTTTATTTCTTCCCCTGTTGAGGTCAGTTGATTTTTTCATAGATACTTTTTAGAATGTGCCGAATTTGTCCTGTTTCTGTACTCCAGTTTCTTACAGTATAATCAAGGGACCCCTTGGCAAAGAAACTAGAGTCATCAGAGAATGCACAAGCTTTTACTGAGCCTGTTAGGGTGGAAGCAACATTCAGAATCTGTTCATACGCTCCATAGTTTGTAACTTTACATGGTCAAGCAATCTTGATTTTAAGTTTAACACATTTGCAGCACAATGAAATTAGCTCCGCATTTGTGAATAATGCATTGGGTTAAAAGACTCAATAATGATCATTTCCCATTTTGAACATTTCTCTTGATGAGTCTCACCTATCAGCTGTAAATGTGGCTACTGCAAATTGCTTCAAAATGAATTCTAATGTATGTTGAAGAAATGTAATAATAAGAGATGGTTTTCATGCTGCCCTTTGAAATGTCTAAGCATGTTATCATTGCAGAGGACATTCTGCACAATGACAATATTTGGCATCTGCAAGGTACTTCAAAGAATCAAAGAATCCCTACAGTGTGTAAGCAGGTCATTCGGCCCACCACTGAATCTCTGAGGAGCATCCACCCAGACACACACCCCTACCCTATCCCTTGACCCTGCATTTCCCCTGGCTAATCCAACTGGCCAGCATATTCCTGGACACTATGGGTAATATAGCATGGCCAATCCACCTAACCTGCAAATCTTTGGACTGTGGGAGGAGACCAGAGCACCCAGCGGAAATCCACATAAGACACGGGAGAATGTGCAAACTCCACAGACAGTCACCCAAGACTGGAATCAAACCCAGGTCACTGGCACTGTGAGGCAGCAGTGCTAACCACAGAGCCACCATGCCACCCAAAGGCACATGCAAACAATACAACTGCAAACATATGAATAAGGCAAATACAGCAGATGCTAGAAGTCTGAAACACAGTGAACACTGGAACACTGGAAAAGCTCAGCAACTCTGCAGCATCTGTGGAGAGGCAAACAGAGTTAATGTTCTGAGTTATTTCTCTGTTAACTCTGTTTCTGTCCCCACAGATGCTGCCAGACCTGCTGAGTTTCTCCAGCATTCTGTATTTGATTCAATGGAAAACATACACCAGGCCAACTAAAACTAAACCCAAAATCTCATCATTGAGAAGAAGTGTTACATTGCTGAATCAACAATAAAATTAACAACTGAACCAAGAACATTACAAACAACTGTTGTTGCTCTGTAATATTGAGCAGCTATAAAACCGCCTGCCTAGTTTGAGAAAGTTTACCCTATGCTACCAAATTGGATCCCCTCCACAGTGCAACTTCCAGAGCTTTTGATTGTAGTTTGGACAACAGGCTTACAGCCAAAAATACACATCATCTCATGATGCAGAGCAATCCTCCCACCAAGCATCAGTGAAACATAGCTGTGTCTCAATTACCTCAGGATCGCTGGCAGCTGCTGCAAAGCTCCAAAGTAGCTACACCCAAATAAGCTTTGTTGACTGCAACTACACTGGAACATCTAAAACACTGAAATGTTTCCTGGAATGCCTGTCATTATGAGAGCAGTGAAACTCTGAAGCTCTGAAGGTTTTCAACTCACAACCCAGTGAAAAGTGGCAAGGGAAGCTATAGTTGGATAACAAAGGGATCTTGATCAAATGGGTCAATGGGCTGAAAAATAGCATGTGGAGTTTAATTTGGATAAATGCGAGGTATTGCATTTTGGTCCAACAAAACAGGGCAAGGCTTAAACTATTAATAGTAGAACCTTGGGATAGTGTTGTAGAACAGAGGGGTGCAGGTGCATAATTCTTTAATGGTTGTATCACGTGTGGATAGGATGGTTAAAGGGTGCTTGGCACACTTGCCTTCATTGCTCAGTCCTTTGAAGGTAGGAGTTGGGAAGTCATGTTAAGATTGTATAAGACATTGGTGACGTCTCTACTGGAGTACTGAGTCCATTTCTAGTCACCCACTTGTTGGAAAGGTATTATCAAGCTGGAGAGGGTTTAGAAGAGATTTACCAGGATGTTGCCAAATTTGGAAGGTTTGAGTTATAAAGAAAGGCTGGACTTTTCTCACTGGAGCATAGGAAGTTGAGAGGTGACCTGAAAGAAGTTTATAAAATAATGAGAGGTATAGATAGACTTAATGGTAGTTACCTTTTCCCTGGGATGGGGCATTTAAAGACTAGAGGGCGTGATTTTAAGGTGAGAGGAGATAGGTCTAAAAAAGATATGAGAGATAATTTTTTACATAGAGGGTGGTTCATGTGAGTATTGAACTTCCTGAGGAAGTGGTGGATGTGGGTACAATTACAATGTTCAAAACACATTTGGAGAGATACATGAATAGGAAGGATTTGGAGGGATATGGACCAGGAGCAGGCAGGTGGGACTAGTTTGGCTGGGATTATGTTCAGCATAAATTATTTGGGCTGAAGGTTCTGTTTCCGTGCTGTGTGAATCTATGACTCAATATCAAGAAGATGAAATTAAAACAAATATCGCGGTAGTCACAAGCTCCCCATAGGGTATAATTAATACAATTTTTATCTTTGGTGGAGGTAGGAAATGATTGTACAAGTAATCTGGTCATAGTATTTAATGTCTGGTTTCCAAAAGGATGTAAAAAATTTTTTTTTGCTCCATAATTGAGAATTTTAAACAAAATTACTGACTTTCCTTCCATTAATCATTTTATAATAATTTTAAGTACGTTCTAGAAGAATGGGCTTATGATTGCATTAGAGATAATAACCAATGGTAATAATCTGATTTGTGATATTAAATGAATTAATTCGCTGGCAAAGGCAAAAAATAAGAACAGTACTAACAATGGCCAATAACTGCCTAAAAATGTTCACTGAATGACAAAGCACAGACAGCTCAGGTTAAACCATTAAATTTAATGATTTATTAAATCAGTGACATACTAAAGATCAAAAAATTACATTCAAAAACATGTCAATTTCAAATTATTCTGATAAGTGCAACATGAAAACTTTTGACTAATTACAACTTCATAGAGACAGAGGAAGAACATGCAAACTGCACACAGGCTGCCCAAGGGCTGGTGTTGAACCTAGGTCCCTGAAATTGTGAGGCAGCAGTGCGAACCACTGAGCCACTGTGACAACTCTTCTTCTTCCAGTAATACCCAAGTTCTGTAGTACCAAATGGCCACTTGTTTACAGAATGAATCAATGATGTACAGTCAAGTTTGATGTACGGTCAAGTTTGATGTCAAATCCTAGATTATAGTCATGGTCACGTCATAAATGTGTACTGAATGCCTAAAGGTCAAAAATCCAAGGACACCAGGTTTACAGTCCAACAAACACACACACATACATACACATGTAAACTTTTGGGGTGAATTTGCATTTGCAGATACATTCTATTTCGTTCACAAAGCACGCAATTTGTAGATAGTGAATGTGATATTTTATAAATTCCTACTTTGGAATAAAACCAGTCTGACTCCAAGTTGAGACACAGCCAGATTCTAAACAAGGCCTCACGCTAAGATGCATTGTCTGACCTGCGGTGCCACCTCTGGTATACTAAAACCTCTAATTGTCTCAGGGCAGTAACTTGAAAGATTTTCCAACACTAATGCTCCACCCAGACCACCTCCCTCCTTATCTCATCTAACTCTATCAGCATAACCTTCTTGTCCTTTCTCCCATGTATTTGCTTAGTTCCCAATTAAATCCTAATTTCTACCCTTCACCGCAACTACTTCAATTGTTATGACTTCTACATTCTTAATACAATTCCTTGCTGGATCTATTATTAAGCAACCTATGCTCGGTCTAGTCTGTTTTAGTGTACTCACAATTAGAAAAATCTCTCACGTTTCCCTCGCAGACCCTATAAATGCAGTCAAAAAGCTGTCAATGTATTGGGAAATTTGTTGGAGTTTGGGAGAATATGGCTAAGTGCTCTGCCATTAATGTTGTGGTGAAGAGTGGTAGGGAAAGAGGGGAAAGACAAAACATCACTGTCAAAACATGTAAAGGTTACATAGTCTGCCTTTCCATTAAACCTTCTGAATTTCTACCAAAGATACTGAAACCTTAGATAAACAGAATCTAAATCCATAAAGGAAGTAGCTGATCATGTGACTATCAGCAACATCTGGTCAGAGGCTTGTCACACCCTATCAGACCAAATTACTGATTTTAAAGGAGTGAACTGATGCTCAGTTTATATTCTGCTAGGGTCACTCAGCTCTTGACCTCATTACAGCCTTGGCCAAAACATAGACGAACAAGCTTATTTCAGAGGTGAGAATAACTGCCCTTTGACATCAAAGCACTATTTGACCATTATTGGCATCAAGGAGCCATAACAAGACTGGAATCGACAGGAATCATGGGGAAAACCCTCCATTGGCTGGAGTCATATCTAGAATAAAAGGAGGTGCTTGAAGTTTTTGGAGGTCATCTCAGTTCCAGGGCCCCACTGCAGGAGTTCTTCAAGGCCGTGTCCTAGGCTCAACCATCTTTGTTTTGACGCTTTATCAACTATCATCATTAAGTTACAAGTGGAGATATTTGTTGATGATTGCACAATATTCAATGCCGTTCACAATGCCGCAGATACTGAAGCAGTCCGCATCCAAACACCTGGATAATACTCACTTGGGCTGATAAGTCCTCGGTAACATTCAGCTACATCAGTGCCAGATAATAACAATGCCCTTCAAGAATCTAAGCATCTCGTTAACATTCAAAGGCATGACCATCACTTACTATCAATACCCCACAGTTACCAACGACAAAAAGCTAAACTGGGCAAGCTATGTAAACACAATATCAACAGAATAGGTCAGAGGCTAGGAATTCTGTGTTGGCTAACTCAGCTCTTGACTTTTAAAGTCTGCCAAACTACCTGCAAGGCCCGTGTTGAGAAGACTCATCATTTATTATCTAGACATGTGCAATTCTATTATCAGTCAAGATGCTTGACATCATCCAGGACAAAGCAGCCACTTGATGAACACCTTATCTACCGTCTTAAACATTCACTCCCTTCACCACCACTGTGGCATCAGTGCGTATCATTTACAAGATGGGCTGCAGCAATTCACCAAGGGCCCTTCAACAGCGCCGTCCAAAACCATGACCTTTGTCATCCAGAAGGACAAGGACAGCAACTGTATGGCAACGCAATGCCATTTAAGATCTCCTCCAAGTCAGGCATATTCATAACTTGGAACTATTACCATTACTCCTTTGATGCCAGCTCAAAAGCCTAAAACTCCCTTTCTATCAGCCTAGGAGTGTTATAAATTAATAGAAACTGCATCTGTTGAACTTCCAGTTGCCACCTGGCTCTCACCTTCACCTGGTCCATCTCTGTCTCCTCCCTTCCTTCCTCAACATTTATGTTTCCATTCCTGGAGATAGGCTAGCTACCAATATCCACTAAAAACTCACTACTCTCACAGTGACCTTACTATACATTATCACAGCCTACTTCCTTTAAAAAAGCTATTCCATTCTCCCACTGCCTCCTGTGGGGTATTGATAGTAAGTGATGGTCATGCCTTCGAATGTTAACGAGATGCTTAGATTCTTGAAGGGGATTGTTATTATCTGGCACTGATGTAGCTGAATGTTACCTAGGACTTATCAGCCCAAATGAGTATTATCCAGGTGTTTGGATGCAGACTGCTTCAGTATCTGCGGCATTGTGAACGGCATTGAATATTGTGCAATCATCAATGAATATCTCCACTTGTAACTTAATGATGAAAGAAAGGTCGTTGATAAAACATCAAAACAAAGATGGTTGAGCCTGTCTCTAATGTAGTGAGGAATATGCCAGGTTCCAAGCGATCGATTGCAATAGGGGATTGTCCAGTTAGAGGCACAGACAGAAGTTTCTGCAGCTGACAGGGAGACATCAAAATGGTGTGTTGCCTCCCTGGATCCAGGATGAAGGATATCTCAGAGAGGGTGCAGAATATTCTCAAAGAGGAGAGGAACCAGCAGGAGGTCAGTGTACGCATTGGAACTAATTTCATGGCAAGAGAAAAAGACGGGATTCTAAGTAGGGAATATAACAAGTTAGGCATGAATTTAGAGTAGGTCTTTGAGGGTAGTAATATTTGGATTACTCCCAGTGCCACAAGCTAGTGAGGGTGGGAACAGAAGGATAGAGCGGATAAATGTATGGCTGAGGAGCTGGTGCAGGGGAGAAGAATTTACATTTTTGGGCCATTGGAATCTCTTCTGGGTTAGAAGTGACCTGAATAAGAAGGACGGCTCGTACCTGAGTTGGAGGGGAGATAATATACAGATGGGGAGATTTGCTAGAGCTGCTCGGGAGGATTTAAACTAGTAAGAGGGGGAGGTTAGGAAGATGGAGAGGAAAGAGATCAGTCTGAGACTGATACAGTTGGGAAAAGGAGTAAGTCAAACTGTCAGGGCAGGCAGGAACAAAGCGGAGAGCGAGGTAGGAATGACAAATTAAAATGCATTTATTTCAATGCAAGAGCTAACAACTAAGACAAATGAACTGACAATATAGCTGGGAACATGGGACTAGAATATCATATCAATTACAGAGACTTGACTCAGGGATGGACAGGATTGGCAGTTTAACGTTCCAGTGTATAAATGCTATAAGAAGGATTGAAAAAGTGCAAGGGAAGTAATGTTTTTGATTAAGGATAACATTATGATTGTACTTGGGAGAATATTCCTGGGAATGCATTCAGGAATGTTATTTGAGTGGAACTGAGAAGTAAGAAAGGGATGATCACCTGACTGATAATGTACTATAGACCCTCCAATAGTCAGTGGGAAAATGAGAAACAAATTTGTAAGGAGGTCTCAGTTAGCTGTGAGAATAATAGGGTGGTTAATGGTAGGGGAATTTAACTTTCCAAACATACACTGGGACTCTTAACGTTAAGGGTTTGGATGGAGAGGAATTTGTTAGGTATGTGCAAGAAAATTTTCTTATGCAGTATGTGGATCTATCTCCCAGAGATGGTGCAAAGCATGACCTACTTTTGGGAAATAGGGCAGATCAGGTGACTGAGGTGTTAGTGCAGGGGATCTTTGGGGCCACTGACCATAATTCTATTTGTTTTAAAGTAGCGAATGAAAAGAATAGACCCCCAGATCGAAAAGTTTGAGTTCTAAATTGGAGGAATGTCAATTTTGACAGTATTAGGCAAGAACTTTCAAAAGGTAATTGGGGATGGATGTTGCAGGTGAAGGGACAGTTGGAAAATGGGAAGCCTTCAAAAATGAGATAACCAGAGTCCAGGGACAGTATGTTCCTGTAGGGTAAAGAGCAAGGTGTGGGGAATGCTGAATGACTAGAGAAATTGATGTTTTGGTTAAGAATAAGAAGGAACCTCATCTCCAGTATAGACGGCAGGGATCAAGTGAATACCTAGAAGAGTACAAAGGCAGCAGGTCTACACTTAAGAGAAAAATCAGGAGGGCAAGAAGGAGACATGAGGTAGCATTGACAAATAGGGTTTAAGGAGAATCCAAAGGGATTCTACAAATACGTTAAGGACAAAAGGGTGACTAGAGAGAGAATAGGGCCCCTTAAAGATCAGCAAGGCCGCCGATATGTGGAACCCCAGGAGATGCAGGTGATACTGGCGACACTAAACAAGTATTTTGCATCAGTGTTTACCATGGAGGAGGATATGGAAGATAGAGAACGTGGGAAATAAATAGCAACATCTTGAAAAATATCCATATTATAGAGGAGGAGGTGCTGGATTTCTTAAAATGCATAAAGGTGGATAAATCCCTGGACCTGACCAGGTGTGCCCTAGAACTCTGTGGGAAACTAGGGAAGTGATTGCTGGGCCTGTCACAGGTGAGGTGCCGGAAGACTGGAGGTTGGCTACCATTGTGCAATATTTAAGAAAGGTGGTAAGGAAAAGCCAGGGAATATAAACCAGTGAGCCTGATATCAGTGGTGGGCCAATTGTTGGAGGCAATCCTGACAGACAGGATTTACTTGTATTTGGAAAGGCAAGGACTCATTAGGGATGGTAACCATGACTTTGTGCTTGAGAAATTATGTCTCACGAACTTCACTGAATTTTTTGAGAAAGTAATTAAAAGCATTGATGAGGACAGAGTGGTGAATGTGACCTATATGGACTTCAGTAAGGTTTCCTTGTGGTAAACTGATTATTAAGGTTAAATCACAGGGAATACAGGGAGAACTAGCCATTTGGATACAGAATTGCCTCAATGTAGGAGACAGAGGGTGGTGTTGGAGGGTTGCTTTTCAGACTGGAGGCCTGTGAGCAGTGGTGTGCCACAAGGATCGGTGCTGGGCCTACTGCTTTTCACCATTGATAGAAATGATTTTGAGGTGAACATAGGAGGTATGGTTAGTAAGTTTGCAGATGACACTAAAATTGCAGGTGTAATGGGCAGCCAGGAAGGTGATCAATGGGCCAAGAGTGGCAGATGGAGTTTAACTTAGATAAATGTGAGGTGCTGTATTTTGGAAAGGCAAATCAGGGCAGGACTTAATGATAAGCTCCTGGGGAGTGTTGCTGAATAAGGAGACCTTGGAGTGCAGTTTCATATCTCCTTGAAAGTGGAGTCGCAAGTAGACAGGATAGTGAAAAAGGCATTTGGTACGCTTGCTTTTATTGATCAGTGCTTTGAATATAGGAGTTGGGAGGTCATATTGTGGCTGTAAAGGACATTGATCAGGCCACTTTTGGGATACTGCGTTCAATTCTGGTCTCCCTGCTACAGGAAGGATATTGTGAAACTTGAAAGATTTCAGAAAAGATTTACAAAGATGATGCCAGGGATCAAGGGCTTGGGAGAGAGGCTGAATAGGATGGGGCAATTTTCCCTGGAGTGTCAGAGGCTGAGGGGTGACCTTATAGAGGTTTATAAAATCATGAGGGGGCATGGATAGTGTAAATAGTCAAGGTTTTTTCCCCAGGGTAGAGGAGTCCAAAACTAGAGGGCATGGGTTTAAGGTGAGAGGGGAAGGATTTAAAAGGGATCTAAGGGGCAACTTTTATACGCAGAGGGTGGTGCATGTATGGAATGAACTACCAGAGGAAATGGTGGAGGCTGGTACAATTACAACATTTAAAAGATAGCTAGATGGGTACATGAATAGGAAGAGTTTAGAGGGATATGGGCCTAATAGGACAAATGGGACTAGATTCATTTGGTATATTTGTTCGGCATGGACAAATTGGACCGAAGGATCTGTTTTTGTGCTGTACAGCTCTATGACTGTATGATTCTGCTTGGTGCCTGACCTGCTCAGTGTTTCTAAAACCCTCTGTTTTTCATTCCTGAGTCCTGGAGGTTAGTTGACAATACTTTAAATGTTTCATTATAAAATTATTATTTATATGATGTTCTAAAGCTTCATAATTTTGTGCAGTAAAATTATATTACTTTCTTTCTATGTTGTGATATTTGAAGGATTGAGTTTTAAAGTAAAGTGCTCGGCAATGATTATGATATCACAAGTGATGGTACTTGATATCAATGGGGCCCATCATGTCAGAGACATATAATCTGTGATGAACTCTTAAAAAGATTTTATAACCTTTCAATGTGAAACCAAAACATTCACTAGTATGAAGAATTGGAAGGGCAAGTGACTGCTCTTAATATCAAGGCAACATTTCACCTAATGAGGCATTGAAGAGGTTGATCAAAATTAAAATCAGTGGGCAGCAGGCAGAAAACTCTTTGTGGTGGTCATATCCCCTACAGTGTGAAAACAGGCCACTTGGCCCATCGAGTCCACACCAATCCTCCAAAGAGGGTTGAAACATTCTCCTCAAATCCCTCTAAACTGTCTGCCTTTCACTTTAAGATGTGTCCCCCCCCCCCATTCTTGACCTTTGCCTATGGAGTAAAGCTACTTTCTATTTACCCTGTCCATGCGCCTCATTACCTTATACAGCTCAATCAGGTACCCCTCAATCTTTACAGCTTGAAATAAAGCAATCCAACTCTCTCCAGCCTCTCTTCATATCTGAAATTCTCCAGCCTAGGCAACATCCTGGTGAATTTTCTCCCTCCTCTCCTATGAAATCACATCTCTCCTGCGGTGTGGTGACCAGAACTGCACACATTACTGCAGCTGTGGCCTAACCAAAGTTCTGTACAGCTCCAACATAACCTCACTGCTCTTTTAATTTATGCCTCATTTGATAAAGACCAATGTCCCGTATGCCTCTTCAACTACCCTTTTAACCTGTCCAGCCGTCTTCAGAGATCTGTGGACAAACACCCCAAGATCCTCTTGATCGCTTAAGCTTCCTAGTGTCCTGCCATTCATTGAATGACTGCTTTGTCTTTCCCTTTCTTGCCTCACCTCACATTTATCAGAGTTAAATTCCATCATCCACTGACCCATCCCATTTTTTTCTTCCTACACCATAAGATCTTCCTCCTCTCTGTCCACCACCTGGCCAATTTTGGTGTCACTTGCAAACTTACTTATTATCCGACTCACATTCTCATCTACATCATTTATGAATATGACAATTAATAAGGGACCCAGCATTGATCCCTGAGGAACACCACTGGACACCTTCCTCCAGTCACACAAAAGGCTTTCTATCATCACCTGCCACTAGGCCAGTTTTGGATCTAACATGCCAAGTGACCCCGGGTCCCACAACCATTTAATTTCTTTATCATCTCCCATGTAGAATTTTGTCAAAGGCCTTGCTGAAATTTATAAGAGCTATATCAACTGCCCTAACTGTCATCAACACTTTTGGTCACTTCCTTGAAAAATTCAATCAAGTTCCTTCATTATAACCTCTCCCTGACAAAACCATACTGACTACCCCGATCAAATCTTGCATCTCTAAATAGAGATTAACTTTCTCCTTCAATACTTTCTCCAAGTTTCCCTGTCACTGATGTGAGACTTTGCCAAAGATTCTTAGACAGCTCCTTCCAAACTAACAACCAATTCCATCCAGAAGGGCAACTGATAAATAAAAACATTTCCACCTGCAAAGTTCCCCTCCAATCTACTCATGACTTGGAAATATATCACTGTTCCTTTACTGTCACTGGGCTAAAATCCAGGAATCCCTCCCTAATAGCATTATGGTTCCATTTACAACACAATATAGTACCGTCCCATAAACACACCCTTGGCAAAAGGCAAATTAAGAAAACAGACTGTCTCACATATAAGTTCAGTAGCACTAAGAGAACCTTCAGCTTTTGGCTGTAACCAAAAGAGCAGGGAGAGAAAGCTTCCACTTCTTCAAAACTCCATCAGCAACTACTGAAAGCTAAAACTAAAAATCCTGGTTCTGCGGGAGTTTGACCACACCCATTCAGGTTGCTTCTATTGTTCCATTTGTAAAAAAAAAACCCGAAGGCCTCATAAGCTGTTTACTCTAGGAACTCTGGTAGATTTCTCCATACTTCTACCTTAAGACCTCTGAAAGCCATAGCATCCTTGCACTTGGAACTTGGAAACTGGTGAAAAATGAGGTATGTTGTCAAAGCTTTTAGTCTTGCATTCAATTAGAAAAAATATAAGAATGCCAATTATAGATGATCACAAAAGTCTATACTAGAGCAGAAAGAGCTGCTGATTGGTTGGTAAGTTGACTCTGATTGTGAAAGAAATGGGGAAATACAAACGCCCAAAGCATCCATGTAAATGAAAAAAGGTACAAAGTATGAAAACATCTTTTTGTCCTTGAATACAAATATGTGTTGTTACAAATAAGCATAAATGAGCCAAGTTACAAGCTCGACTGATTTGCTTAATTTATTGTACAACCTAAGACCACAATTGTACAATTGTTGACTGATATGTTGACTGATATCTTCAGCAGCAGTGAAATCTGTAGATGTATTCAAATTTTCAGTGAATGGTTGTTTCCCTAGGTGAAATGCTCTTTCTCCTAGCACCTTTTGAGATGGTTAAATAAACAATGAGGAAGAACGAGAGAGAGAGAGAGTCTTCCAGTGCTTACTACAAATCCAATTTTCCCTTTCTCTGCTTTGCTGCTGAAAAGAAACTGTTGAAAAAGCTCGCTCTCTCCATTTTGAAAAATAGTTCAGTGGATATTCCTGAGCTCAACTCTTTTGTCCTTCTAAGATGGCTAAATGTAATTGTTACGCAAATGTGAACTAAGATATCAAATTCAAATTTCTTGATGCTGTATCAGTTGCCTGATTTTGATGACTTTAGATGAAAACAGTAATTTCAGTGATGACTGCTTAGTTTATTCCACATCTCAAAGCTTGCTTCAGTCTGTGGTCAGGATACTACTGCAGGTAGTATCTTTCTAGGTCTAGTGATGATGGGAACTGCAGATGCTGCATGATTACTGCATCCATTGTACCCGGTGTGGCTTCCTCTACATTGGGGAAACCAAGCAGAGGCTTGGGAACCGCTTTGCAGAACACCTCCGCTTGCAATAAACAACTGCACCTCCCAGTCGCAAACTATTTCTACTCCCCCTCCAATTCTTTCGATGACATGTCCATCATGGGCCTCCTGCAGTGCCACAACGATACCACCCGAAGGTTGCAGGAACAGCAACTCATATTCCGCTTGGGAACCCTGCAGCCCAATGGTATCAATGTGGACTTAACCAGCTTCAAAATCTCCCCTTCCCCCACCGCATCCCAAAACCAACCCAGTTCGTCCCCTCCCCCCACTGCACCACACAACCAGCCCAGCTCTTCCCCTCCACCCACTGCATCCCAAAACCAGTCCAACCTGTCTCTACTTCCCTAACCTGTTCTTCCTCTCACCCATCCCTTCCTCCCACCCCAAGCCGCACCTCCATCTCCTACCTACTAACCTCATCCCACCTCCTTGACCTGTCCGTCTTCCCTGGACGGACATATCCCCTCCCTACCTCCCCACCTATATCTCCTCTCCACCTATCTTCTTTTCTCTCCATCTTCGGTCCGCCTCCCCCTGTCTCCCTATTTATTCCAGAACCCTCACCCCATCCCCCTCTCTGATGAAGGGTCTAGGCCCGAAACGTCAGCTTTTGTGCTCCTGAGATGCTGCTGGGCCTGCTGTGTTCATCCAGCTTCACATTTTATTATCTTTCTAGGTCTACCTTTCTTCTACTTTACAAGCCATTTAGCCCATGAAAGGTCTCAGGGACAACAGTCACATCATAGAAGTTAAAATTCAATAGTCCATAGTTGCTACTACATGATAGCATCCCTTTAAATTCAAATGTTTCTTACAATCAAATGAGTCATTTCACCCCTCCTCACTTGGTTGCAACACTTTAAACATTTGTTCGAAAATGACATCAAGTACTGGCCATGTAAGAAATGCAAATGTCATCGACACTATTCTCAATTAAAGTGGCTCTCCCCACCTCCCACACCTCTCTCTCTCTCTCTCTCTCTCTCTCTCTCTCTCTCAATTCCTCTGTTTATACTGTTCCCTTTCTCTTCCTCCCCAAGTTGTTCCCTCGCTAATGTTTTGGGGCAATTCTGTTGCCTGTGACCATCTCAGCCTCATGGCCAATTTAAAGCAATTTTGCCTGAGTAGCAAACAGACAAGCAGGGCCCAGAAAACATGCTGTGATTTTTCCAGTACCAACATCAAAGCTGGCTGGGGGACAAATTGTTCATTCAGATAGACTCCCACCCAATATGGGTGGGCTGGTAACACAACCAGCAGATTTTGCTTTGAAAATTATGCTAGCTTGTCTCCTCCCTCTCCCATTTTCTGATTCTTTTTATTATGAGTGGTAATTCTCCACAGTCTCTATTTCTCAGAGACAAGTCAGTGTGGAGCTGAAGGATCTCAACAGGCCAGGCAGCATCAGAGGTTTCGGGTCGGGACCCTTCTTCAGAAATGGGGTCGAAACATCAACTTTCCTGCTCCTCTGATGCTGCCTGACCTGCTGTGTTCCTTCAGCTACACACTGTGTTATCTCTGACTCCAGCATTGGCAGTTCTTACTATCTCTATTTCTCAGAGTTGTTCACTGCTTAAATAAGGAAGGCTTTTTTTTTGCACATTTCTGATACAACTTTGACGTCCTATTCAAAAATAATAAAAATATTCACTCCCTTTCTTTTTCTTTCCTGGATTTCTAATCTAAAGCCCTTCACATTTTCACTCTTCCTTCTTCAGTTTGTTTACTCATTTGACACAGGTCTATGCCCTATTTCCTATCTGTGTCCTGTATCCTGCTGTGCCCTAGCAATAGCATTCTGATTCATTATTTGGATATCCTTAGCTTACCAGTCAATCCACATTGCTTTAGAAGCTTTATAGAGAACGGGACCAGTAGGCAGCGACTGTGTTTGTGAGAAATCTGCTCATATGATAGGATGAGGATAAAGCACTGGACTGGGAGAAGACAAAGATGGTTCAGAACAAATAGAATTTAATTCTGAAAGGTGTGAAGTGATGCATTTTAAGAGAAATAATATGACAAGGGAGCGCATGATGAATGGTAAGACCTTAAGAAATAAAAAGGATCAGAGGGACCTTGGCGTACATGGCCATACACCTTTGAAGGGAACATGACAGGTGGATGGGTGGTTAAGAAGGCATAGAGGAAACTTGCCTTTAGTAGCTGAGGCTTTGAATTCAAGAGCTGGGAGGTTATGATGGAACTGTGTAGAATGTTGGGTAGGCCACCGCTGTGCATTCCTGGTTGACACACTTTAGGAAAGGATATGATTGCAATAGATAGTTTGCAGTGGAGATTGCAGTGGATGTTTCTGGGGCTGAAGCATTTTATCTCTAATGACAGACTACATAGGCTAGGGTTGTTTTTCTTAGAGCATAGAAGGCTGAGAGTGAATGTCATTAAGGTCTACACAATTATGAGAGCAATAGATAGTGCTGCTAGGAATAAACTTTTCCAATATAGGACTTAATCGCCATAAATTTATGGTAAGGGGCTGGATGTTTAGAGGGGATTTAAGGAGAAATTGTTTTCACCAACTGGGCTGTGGGTATCTCGAAATCGCTGCCTGAAAAGGTGATAGAGATAGGAACCATTACAACATTTTAGAAATGTTGAGATGAATACGCAACATGGGCGGATATGGATGAAATGCTGGTAAATGGGATCAGAGTAGACAAGTGCTAAATGACACAATGGGCCTCTTTCTATACTGTAAAATGTATGACAATGTTCAATAGGAAGTCCATTAAACAAAATATTTTCTCGCACCAGAAAAGATATTGGGCAGTGCAGGAGTGGTGAGTAACTGAGTAGACATAGCAGTTGATTAGACAATAGACAAAATTAATTAAAACAGAAGTTTGCAAATGAAAATCTAGGTAAAATCTAAAAGACAACATGTATTAATGAAAAGAAAACTGCAGATGTGCCTCGAATGAGACAAATGGCTGACTTCCTGTCACCTAATGATGGACCTTTCATGACGTCAAGACATCCCACACTTTGTAAAGGTGATGAGGTATTTCAAACTGCAGCCACTGTTGTAATATAGAACCATGATAGCTAACTTGAATCCAGCAATGCCGCACAAATGACAAACGGTTGTTTATTCTGTTCCAGCATTCTCATTATGAGTTAAATATTTGTGAGAGGGAATTCTTACTTGGCTGTCTTTGAAAAGTGCCAAGGTATCCATTTTGTATATCGAAGAGGGCAGATGATGCCTCAGCTTAATAGCTCATCCAAAAAAATCTCCAACAGCACAACATGCTGAGTTGAGCAAAGAATATGGATTCAAATGCATAGAGGGCGATATGAATCTACAAGTGCTGACTCAAAGATTAAGATATGAGAAACAAATTTGTATTATGGTTGATATGAAAGCACAGCCCAAAACCATGACTACATGAGGTAAGATTTGTGAAGAGGGTGATACTATATACAAAATGTTTTCCAAATGTATGTGTTATAGTTGCCAAATATTAATTTTTGTAGCTTTCTGATAACTTTGTAATTCTTCACAACATCAATGATGAAATCTTAAACTTTCACTGTAAGGGATGGAGACATAAAACATGTCCTGTTGGATCTTCACTCTATCCAAAGATAATACATTTTCACACTTAGTTTAATTACTGTACACAAACTAGATTTTTATTCTAATGTCAACATAAATCACTGCATCTTTAACATTAAACACCTTTGCCTGAGTAGCTATTACAATGTTATTTGAAGAGGGACAGGTTTCCTCCTAAAGTCTCTGGGCGCTGCATCATTTAAGTTGGTGGTAGATTCAATACGCCTTTGTCGTTGTTAATGCATAACCAGAAGACCCTCCAACCAGAAGGGTTTCAAAAGCAGAAAATTGGCAACTAAAGATGAATTCCAACTCACACTAAAAAAGGAAAGTAAAGATCATCAATCTTCAATGAAAAAAGTCTACTGTTCAGATCAGAATAGAACTTTAACATAGTTAGAAGCTAATTTGTTCAATACTGATCTCATGATTAAAGGTTCACTTATCTTGCTGGTAATGAGGAAGAGGAGTGAGCATTGGCAAATATGGTGATTCCTCCATTATAACAATCCCAAATTAAGGCACAGAATGCATTTAAAGCACTTAAAATGCTTTTGTAATCAGTTCAAATTGGCCTGTGAGTATCTAGGTAGTGAATTGTATTACCTTAAGGATCTTTTTACACATGCCATCTTCGCAATCCCACACACGAACCTATGAAAACGAGGTGAGAGGGAGTCAGCCTTACTGTCAATGGGCAACAAGAATTCCTGTACAAGTCTGGCCATTCACAAATACCGTTTCATCTTCTGCTGCCGTCACCAGTAGAATTGAATCCATGGAGAATGAAAGGGCCATCACCCGGCCAGTGTGCTCCTTCAGAAGAAAGATCAGGCGTCCATTTTTTGAATTCCATACACGTACAGTCTTGTCCCAGGAAGCTGAAGCCTGTGAAACAATCAGAAGGACTTACATCTGGCAGTACTGGCATTTTGGATATGTTAGATTTCTGCCATTTAGAGTGATAATGAGTTTTAATTTTGAAGCAGTTTTCCTAAAACATACATTCTTGAAATAGCACTATTATCTTCAAACTCAAATTTTTGGTGTAACATAGCTGGTAATTAATACTGCACATGGATTAGGGGCACACTAAAATTCAGTTTACTTTTTGGTTATCTAGTACCACATCGTTCTGTGATATGCTTTCCATTCTTGAATGCTGCATTTCTGGTTTTATTGACACACTAACTCTATTAAGATTTCCAAAATCTGCAATGCATATTAATACTACTATCAAGGGAAAAGAAAGGTCAGTGATCAAAGTCTAACTGGTTTAGCTGCCATAAGGTTTGAACACCTGTGAAATGATATGATGGGGAGAATGAAGCAGTTATTCGGGTTTCAATTAATTTAATTACATATAAACAGGTTTTTTACTTAAAAATTACAAGTCAGTAATTTAATTACTTTCTCAGATATTTTCTTACGAGAAAATTATTTTTATCTAGTACGTCTTCACTTAACACACATTTTCCAGCAACAAAATTAGATGCACAAAATGAGGGGATATCTGCAATTGTTAGTCCATGGAGGTCAAATCTCATTTACAATATTACATTTTTTTGTAACTCCCCCTCCTGAAAGCACTGGTCGAATATAGATCAGTTACACCAGTAATTCCAAGTGAATTACTCAATAGATCATGCTTGGTTTGCAAGCTTATGGAGAGTGCATTGTGCTATAACTGAGCCAGACACATACAGTTGCCAACAGTGGTCATAATTTATGTAGGAACCACATGGCTTCCTCCTTCAGTTGTCCAGCAAAGCTGAGGAAACATTTAAAATTCACACTGTCAGATTGGCTCAGATCATAAAGTTGGATTTTGCAGCAACTTCTGACAGCAAGCACCCTGCATTTAGTATTACTCGCCCTCTTAATCTAACTATGATTTCAGGATCAAGCACAAGCACAGACTAACACAGAAATCTTGAGTTTTTGGTCTTTTATTCATTAAAGAACTTTAGGCTGTGCTGTGTTTCTTTACCATGTCCCCATCAGCACCCTATCCCCCAAAGCCATCGAATCAGTGAAATCAATTGATGTAGAAATAACATCCCCCTTCTGCTCCAACTCCACTGTTAAAAACTCACAAAATGTGAAGTACAATTCAATCAAACACAACTAGGTTTTCAACAGTCATTTGAGTAACTACAATTGGAGAACAGCCAACATGGTCCTGAGAAAGAATTTGGGTGTTTATAAATTGTCCGAAAATTATGATCAACATTAGATCTTCTACAAAATAAATCCTCTCAGCTATGAATTTTTCAAAACAAAATGAATGATATTGTTCTATCGTGAGATCATATTTATGGTCCCATTTTTAAAACAAAGATTTTAATCAAACTGTTCGAACTGATTGAGTTTTTTTGAGAAGTAACCAAAAAGGTTGATGAGGCCAGAGCAGTCGACAATGCGGACTTTAGTAAGGCCTTTGACAAGATTCACCATGGTGGACTAATTAGTAAAGTTAGATCACATGGGATTCAGGGAGAGCTTGCCAATTGGATATAAAATTGGCTTGACAGTGGGAGTCAGAGGGTGGTATTGGAGGGTTGTTTTTCACACTGGAGGTCTATGAACAGCAGTGTTCCTCAGGGACCATTACTGGATCCACTTTGTCATTTGAATGAGAATATAGAAGGCATGATTTGTAAGTTTGTGCTTGACACCAAAATTGGGGTACTATTGAAAATGAAGAAGGTTATCTAAGGTTACAAAGAGGCCATGATCAATTCGGTCAATGGGCTGATGAATGGCAAATGAAGTTTAATTTGGCTAAATATGAGGCATTGCATTTTGATAAAACAAACAGGGCAAGGCAGCTACAATTAATGGTAGGACTTTAATATTGTTGAACGAAGAGGCCTGGGAATTCGGGGACATAATACTTTGAAATTTATATCACAGGTAGACAAGGTGGTTAAGAAGGTATTTAGCACATTTTCCCTCATTCCTCAGATCTTTGAGTGTAGAAGTTGGGGCATCATGTTGAGATTATACTGAATGTTGGTGAGGCCTCCTCTGGAGTACTGTGTGTAGTTCTGGTCGCCCTGCTATGAAAGAGTATTATTAAACTAGAGAAGGTTCAGAAACGATTTACAAACTGTGTCGCTGGGAATGTAAGGTTTGAGTTATAAAAATAGGCTGAATAGGCTATGGCTGTTTCCACTGGAGCATAGGAGGTTGAGAGGTGACTTATAGAGATGTATACAATTATGAGGGCTATACATAAAGTGGATAGCAGGGGTCTTTAACCAGGGTGGGGGAGTTCAAAACTACAGGGCATATTTTTATGTTGAGAGACTTAAGCTAAGGTTTTGGAGTCGATCTGTAGCTAGGGTTGTGGGTGTTGAGGTTCGTTGGCTCACTAAGCTGGTTTATTGTTCCACAGCAACACCAACTGGCTACAAAAAGACACGACTAATACTCACTCATCTCAATCCACGTGGACAAGGAGAACCGCCACTTTGACTGGGACAACACCAAGATCCTGGGACAGCCTAGGCAGAGACAAGCATGAGGATTCCTGGAAGCATGGTGCTCCACAAAACATGCTATTAATAAACACAATGAACTCGACCCCATACACATTCCACTACGAGGAAACCCGGAAGTGAGGCAATCCATCGCAACAGACCGCAGAGTTTAAAAACCAGGCGGGAAAACACACCGACGCTTCATCAGAGGCTGCACTGAGGATGTTACCCAGCATGGTAATGAAACAACAAATCAGCTCGGCGAGCCAACCAACCACAAGATTTAAGTTAAGTTTTGAAAAGGACATGAGGCACAACTTTTTTACAGAGGGAATGGTTGTTGTGTGGAATGAACTGCCAGAAGAAGTGGTAGAAGCAGGTACAGTTATAACATTTAAAAGACATTTGGATAAGTAGCTGAATAGGAAAGGTTTGGCAGGTTATGGGCCAAATGCATGCAAGTGGGGCTGGTTTATTATGGGAATATGCTCAACATGAATTAGTTGAACTGAAGTGTCATTTCCATGCTGTATGACCCTATAACTCTGATGTTTCAGTAACAGTTTGGGGCTTGCTGAGGCTTTCTGGCCCAGTAGTAGGGACGCCAAGGCCTCCCATCCCAATATTAATATTGCTTTATAGGTTTGATTTTAGTGTCTTACATTTGCTGTTATGGACCAGACCAAACCCCTCCTTCAAACAAATAAAGGAGATAGCCTAGACCCTAACTTTTATCTTATGTCAAGGCAAGTGTAAGGTGCTGCGTTCCACATGTAATTTGATTGGTCACACTACTCAGTTTTAAGCAAAACATATTTTATTTTTATATCCAGTTAAAATGCAAACAAAAGAAAAGAAAAAGTATTAGTGTAATTTTAACTCTATTAGGAAACTTAACAGAATAATAGATTATTTAGCTACGAAACAGCACGGTTTCAATATTTTAACATGCCAGAAACACATCTTTGGCAAAGGCAAATTCAGTAAAATAGATTGTCTCACGTGCAATGTTTCTCCAGTCCAGAAAATGCTGGCAGTGAGAGCGAACTCCAGCTTTTTGCCATGGCAGAGAGAAATATAACTGCTTCCACAGCCAGCTTCAAAACCCCAAGAATTGAAAGCTAAACTAAAACCCTGGTTTGAGGGGAGCCTGTCTTGACCAATTCATGCTGCTTCTATCGTTCTAACAAAGAAATGACCTAGGACCTCACAAACTATTTACTTTATTGACTTGGAAGAGGCAACTCTGTACCATTGGCACAAATCCCTCATTTTAAAAATGGACAAAATACACCTTCGTGTAGCCTGGGCTACCCAGGCAGCATGATGGCATCTCAGCAGCTCCATGGCAGGAATTCACACAAATGAATGCTACAGTCCACGGCACAGTAAAGGAGTTAAGGTTCTCACCATAAATCTCTCATTGAATCTTTCTTAGCAGTCCCCAATCTGTGCGGATATAGTTATTGAGATAGTGATAGGGCCTGTCATTTCCATATCCCTGGATTACATGTCATTTCACCATCCAGCTTACCAACATTCCAAATGCAGAAAACTTCACACAGCTCACGTTGCCTGTGTGACCCCGCAAAGTTATTCTCTGCCTTGGTTTTCGTATCCTCCACACTCTGATCGTATAGTCCCAGGATCCAGTTGCCTACACAAGAACAGCAACAAGTTATTTACAGGAATTTCCAGGTTTAACACTGAAATGCTAGTCATGTATTACAAAAACCCCCCTAGTTATTCACCAGTTTGAAAATATACCTCTTCCCAACACGATTCAACAAATGCTTTTATTAAAGGTGTCAACATTCAGGCTTTCAGATGTAACATCAGGTGTCCCTTTTACATTTCAATGTATTAAAATGTAACTTTTTCATATTCCAATGTCCTTGCTTTTGTCCAATGTCAATTCTCTGCCCCGGATGTGATTCCTGAGGTTCACTCACCCTCTGTTACCTTTCCCATTGCTTACAGGTGAGCAATGATAGTAAGTGTTGTTTGCCCTTTGTCTGCAGTGAATTATAACCAATTACAACTCTGTCTTGATCTGAAACCCTCACACCTTACAGCTATGGCCAGTGGAGATCACTGAAGAGTGGGAAATCTGACTCTGCTGTTGGCAGCTTCAAGCTGATTAATTAACTCTTCCTTTCTCTCTCCACCTTTAAACACCTTGGAACTCAGCTGCGTGACAAAGCTTCCAGAAAGCATTGACTAAACACTGCACCAGGGTCTAGCAACCATTCCTTCATTCATTTCACCTATTTTGAGTATATTTCCACTATTATTTAAAAGCTGTTTTGTCGATGGGATGGGTGATCAGTGTCAAGGCCAGAATTTTTTGCCTATCCCCAATTGTCCTTGAAAAGGTTTTGGTGAGAAGTCTTCTTGAAACACTGAAATGCATGTGATATAGACAGCTCCGCAATGCTGTTTGGAAGGGAGGACTATATGGCAAATTCCAGCTATCTGTCAGCATGATGTACATACTGGTTGTGTTCACTGGAACTACCTGAAATGCCTTGTGTAGATTCACTGCCCCATTCTCTCTCTTCACACCCAATGTCCTGTAAGGATTCCATCCTATTCTCCCAATTCCTTCACCTATGTTGCATCTGTTCAGATGATGCCACCTTCCAGAAGACCACTGCTGACATGGCTTCCTTCTTCCGTGACCGTGGTCTCCCACCCACTGTGGTTGATAGTACCCTCAACCGCATCTGACCTATCACCCGTGCTTCTGCTCTTGCCCCCTTCCATCACTCGCAACAGCATGATCAGGTCCCCCTTGACCTCACATTTCATCCCACCAGCCTCTACATTCAAAGGATCATTGTCTGCCATTTCAGACAATTCCAGCAGAAAGCCACCACGAAACACATCTTCCCCTTACTCCCCTTGTCTGCATTTCACAGTGATTATTCCTTCTGAGACACCCTAGTCCATTCCATGATGACCACCCTCACCACTCCCCTTTCCCACGGCACCTTCCCATTTAACTGCAGAAGATACAACACTTGCCCCTTCACCTCCTCCCTGCTCACCATCCAAGGGCCATAACTGTGTTTCCAGGTGAAGCAGCATTTCACCTCTACCTTCTCCAATCTTGTATATTGCATTCACTGCACCAAATGTGGCCTACTCTACATTGGAGAAACCAACCACAAACTGGGCGACCACTTTTCAGAACACCTCTGTTCTATGCACAAGCACAGCTTCGATCTTCCCATAGCCACTCATTTTAACACAGCGTCCTGCTGGCATGCCCACTTGTCTGTCCTCAGCATGCTGTGGTGTTCCACTGAATCGCAGTGCAAACAGGAAGAACAACACCTCATCTTCAGACTAAGCACTTTACAACCTTCTAGTCTTAATATTGAGTTCAACACCTTCAGATTATAAACTCATTCCCATTTCTCCCCTTTCGTTTCACTTTACTTGTTGCATTCTCTCACCATGTGCTCTCTCCCCTCGCCCCCACTCCATCTGTTCTTTCCAGTCTGGCAATTAGACTCACCATTATTCCGCCATTCTCACATTCCAATCACTTCATCTGCACTATCAGCACCCTTTCTCACTCAGCACTGCACCTGCCCCCATAAATGCTGCCCCATCCACATGTCCTATCTGCTCTGATGAAGAGTTGTCTTGACTCAAAACATTGTCTTACTCTGTCTCCAGGGATGCTGCCTGACCCAGGTGATTTCTGGCATTTTTTGTTTCAGAACCATTCTTTCTTTTTGGTATTTGTCTAAGACATAGATATCAAGTGGAGAAGGATGCCCACATTTAGTTGCCCTCAGACATTGGCCTCAATTTTAAATATCAAGACAGGTTTATTATGTATCATGGAATATATTAGCAGATATTCCCCATAGTTATACTATGCCTGAGTTACAGGATCGTCATGTGAAACATCAGGCTCAATTTAAGAGTGTATTTATTGTTAATTACTTTAACCTAGAACTGGCTGCTGATACTTCAGCACTGGCTAGCAACTAATGAACACTCGCACACGCACACATACACATGTTTTACCATGTGGATGTATCAGGAGCTTACACGCTCCCTGAACCAGTTAGCTGAAGCAGGATTGTGGGAGAGAGGGAGAGTGAGAACCCATCTCCAGAGAGAGAGCTGGCGCACCGCGACTAAGATGGCAGCATGGGCCCAGAGAGTGATGGTGGCCGAGGCTGACTGAATGATAAAGGAGGAGGCATCCTGCGGCAGCAGCAACAAAACCAGGGTGAGGGAGATGTGGGTCACCCCAGTTCGGAGTTTCCCAGAGAGCGAGGAGTAGGCCCGGGGTTGAATGCCCCGGCCCGGACTCGCAGGCTGCACCAAGGCTCCAGGAATGCAGCTAGGCCCTGGCACCTGACCAAGCATCAGCGAAGGGCCACAGTGACTGAGGTCTGGTGGCATTGCCTGGACGAGCATTGGCTGGGGCTCCAGGCATGAGATTAACCCGTGGTTCCAGCTCAGGCACAGTGAGTCATGGGTGTAGCAGCAGCAGAGGCCTATAATCGATACTCAGAGGCCATTACAGAGACCCCGGCTGATGTCAAGCGGAGCAGCAGAGGAGGAACAAGAAAGAGAGAGAAAGATGAACTCTATTTTAGTAGTTAAACAGTCATGGAGATGTAGAGCACAGAAACTGACCCTTTGGTCTAACTTGTCCATGCCGACCAGATATCCTAAATTAATCTAATCCCATTTGCCATTATTTGACCCATATCCCTCCAAACCCTTCCTATTCACACAGCCATCCAGATGCCTTTTAAATGTTATAATTGGTACCAGTCTCCACCACTTCCTCTACCAGTTCATTCTATATATGCACCACCCTCTGTGTGAAAAAGTTGCCCCTTATGTCCTTTATCAAATCCTTAATATCTCTTATTATATTCAATAATTCAAAATGGCACCAGAACATAGTGACAATCAGTACTTTTTAAAATACATGTGACAATAAGTCATTGAATTTAATTCAACACACATGTACATAAACACACGCACACAAATGAGAGTTTCTCCCAGGATCAATCCTTTATATGCTTATTTCATGATGTCAGAGATGCAGAGAGTTCCAGGATCTTTGATTCAGCATCAGTGAAGGAAAGGCAATATAGTTCCAAGTCAGGATGGTGAAAAGCCTGGAGGAAAATATGGTGTTCCCATTGGCTATTGCATTACTCCTTTCAGTTTGTTAGAAACTGTTTGTTTGAAAGGAAGCAGACAAGGGAATTTAGGGCAAGTTCCTGCAATGCATCTTGAAGGTGGTATACGCTGTTGTCATTGGGCTCTACAAGTAGAGGTAGTGAAGGCTATTAAAGTGATGGATGGAGTATCAGTCAAGCAGGCTACTTTGCCCTGGATCATACCATATTTCTTCAGCATTGTAGGGATTGTTGTCATCCAGTCAAATTAAGCATATTCTTTCATACTCCTGACCATTACCTTGTAGATGATAGAAAGACTTTGGCGAATCAGGACTCACCACAGGATTCCTATATTCTTACCAGCTCTTGTAACCAATGTAGCTAATTCTGGTTCTTTTCGGCTAAAGTGCTTTACAAATGTAACTAGTAAATATGACATATTAAGTGTACTGAGGACAATTGGAGATACAGTACAAGTACAACTGTAAAGTAAACCAGATTACCAGGCATTCTCCAGAGTATGAAAAGTCACAGGTTTTGATGACATTCTTGTGTCCAGAAAAAACTTTCAAAGCAAAGCCTGTCTGGTTAAATAAAAAGATGACTTTAAATAGCTTAGTGTTATTTGTACATTAACTGTTGCAGAACAATGAAATAATAAATTTCCATAATTCTACATCCTATACATAAAATGAAAAAGAGAGTGTTTTGGCAAGAAGGTAAGTGGTAGAAACTAGGATACCAAGGTGTGGAGCTGGATGAACCCAGCTGGCAAAGAAGCATCAGAGGAGCAGGAAGGCTGACATTTCGGGCCTAGACCCTTCTCCAGAAATGGGGGAGGGGAAGAGGGTTCTGAAATAAATAGGTAGAGAGGGGGAGACAGATAGAAGATGGATAGAGGAGAAGATAGGTGGAGAGAAGACAGACAGGTCAAAGACATGGGGATGGAGCCAGTAAAAGCAAGTGTAGGTGGAGAGGTAGGGAGGAGATAGGTCAGTCCAGAGAGGACAGACAGGTCAAGGGGGTGGGATGAGGTTAGTAGGTAGGAGATAGGGGGTGTAGCTTGAGGCGGGAGGACGGGATAGGTGGGAGTCATGGCAGGTTAGAGAGGCAGGGACAAGCTGGACTGATTTTGGGATGTGGTAGGGGAAGGGGAGATTTTGAAGCTTGTGAAGTCCACATTGATACCATTGGGCTGCAGGATTGCCAAGCGGAATATGAGTTGCCTTTCATGCAACTTTCGGGTAGTATCATTGTGGCACTGCAGGAGGCCCAGAGTGGACTTGTCATCTGAGGAATGGGAGAGGGCGTTGAATTGGTACGTGACTGGGAGGTGCAGTTGTTTAGTGTGAACCATTCTGCAAAATGGTCCCAAGCCTCTGCTTGGTTTCCCCGATGTAGAGGAGGCCACAACAGGAACAGCGGATACAGTATACCGTATTGGCAGATGTGCAGGTGAACATCTGCTTGATGTGGAAAGTCGTCTTGGGGCCTGACTTTCACTGATACTCTGTTACTCTAGACCAATTTCAAACTCCACCAGCATCCTGCAGAAAAGGCTCAGCAGTGTATTCTATGGGACACAGCATGTACTCTTGATTAGATAGTAAGAAGATATTATTGAGTTTCCACTAATATTGGTTTGGTTTGGAAACTAAGTAATTAATTTCTCTACATCTCAGATATCACATTAACCAATTTAAAGGAAATATATGTTCAGCAAATGCACTTGAACTACTGTCATTGCATTTTTATTAATAAAATCTATGACTGAATTATTATTCAGAAGAATAATTGTTATGTCTACATTGTTATTGGGCAATTTCAAATAATTTGATGTTCATTGCAGTAATTAACAAACAGGACTTTTTGTTGTAAAACTACCAGTGATTGTTAACACATATTAAACAGTAATTATTTCCCAAGTGTTATGTGCTAATTACCAGTTAGTGTAGACTAACACTGGAAAATGAATCACGGGAGAGTCTGTCTTTGATAGATGCTGAGATCATATCGAATTTTTCAGTCAATACATTTTCTGCTCTCAGGGTTTGTTAATTCTATTAGTCAAAGTCACAAAGATAGTTTTGTATTTTTTTCATCAATGATCAAATATATGGTGAACAGCTCCATGCTTGGACTAACAGCCACTTGTTACCAGTCAAATAACTAAATTTGGACTGTAAAATATTTAATGTGATAAAAGCCTTAAGATCGTACCCTGGACAATAACATATGTTCTAAGGTATCTTGGCCTCTGGTTGGTACCCAAAATGTTGGAAAGCTTTTTTCTTATTTTTCAATTCCTGCTTCATTCATTTTAAGGATGAATTTAATTTTAATAAGTGAGATTTAATTGGATGTTACATTTTCAATTAGAGAACTAGTTTCTGGACAAAAAAGCAGACAATTGGACTCTTGACTGATAGCATTATAAAGACTGGTTAGAACACAGACCAGGAATTGATAGGGAAAACACATTTTGGAGAGTGCAGCATGGGTGTGAGAACGGAAAGAAAGTGGTGTGACAGAACAATATAAGACATAATGATTGCAACTGCAGTCAAAAAGCCTGTCGCTAACCATTGTATCCCACAGAATAGCTGTGTAGTCCCAGCCAGCAGACGCGAGCAGTTTTGAATTATGGTTAAAGCATACAGTCTCCACACTTTTACTGTGTCCTAGAAAATAACAGCAATACAATTTATTAGCCAACATTAAATAATAGTGTTAAATAAGCACTAAGAGTAAATCAATGAGATTGGGCCTTGTGTGGTGAAACATTTGAGTATCAGCCTTCATAATCAAACTGTATGCTAAGGCTAAAATCCAATGGCTAAACACAATCAATAAATATCAATTAATGTATTCTTTAACAGCAAATTCTAAATATCTGGATTTCCCATTGATCTGTGTTTGGCCTAAACTTCACAACAACAGCCTTGACATTAATGGATACTCCCACAATGTGTGATTCTTTTCAGGAGAATCCTTTTCAGAGAATAATGGTCTTTCTTTATCCATTGATGGCTTCTCGAAAATGCAGACATACTTCAGTGAAAAGCTTAGTACTCAGTATTTTGTCGTGCACAAAACAATTGTGTTGTCTTTGAACTTGAGAAGAGATTTTCCAAAAGATGGTAGAGATGAGGAACTTCAGGGACGCGAAGGTGAATGTTCAAGTGGAGGATTAATAAAAGATATTCAAAATTAAATCAAAATTAGGATGAGTTTTGAAATTAGTAACAGTTTCTACCACTGGACCGTTTCTAACCAAAGGACACAGATTTTTAAAAATTAGCTAATGAGCCAAAGGAGAGGTTTAAATGTATTTACACAAAGTTGTTACTATTAGACCCTTAAAGAGTGGTGCTGGAAGCAGATTCAAGCATAATTTGCAGGGTGAGGAAGGAAAAAGCATTCATTAACTGGCATTAATCTTGTTGTGGCCAGGAAAGGAAATATAATTTGACTCGGAGATAATGGGAACTGCAGATGCTGGAGAATCCAAATAACAAAGTGTGAAGCTGGATGAACACAGCAGGCGAAGCAGCATCTCAGGAGCACAAAAGCTGACGTTTCGGGCCTAGACCCCTCATCAGGATGAAGTTTTTGTGCTCCTGAGATGCGGCTTGGCCTGCTGTGTTCATCCAGCTTCACACTTTGTTATCTATAATTTGACTCCCCTCTTTTTAAACCCTTTTCAGTCAGTTGCAACAAACACTGATCACTGTCATGGAGAAAGAATGTTTTCTGCCTCTGATGTAATCAGTATTTTCTGATGTAGTTACCTTGCAGAGTGTACAGACATCTTCCTGTTTTGGTCTTCCATAATCTTACAGTACAATCACAGGATCCAGTGGCGAAGAAATTAGAGTCATTAGAAAACACACAAGCCTTGACTGGGCCTGTTGGAGCAGAAACGACAACCAGAATCTGCTCAATATACTTATTGTACTGTGCATAATGTTACATAGTCAAACAGTTTTGAACAATTTTGACAGAACTACGGTGTTAGAGAATGGCCTGCACTTGTACCAATCCATGGACATATTTTGATGAATCCTGTTATACAGTTGTGAATATAGTTCCAACAGACAACTAATTTTAAAATGATTTTTGTTAGTCATACAGCTTTTAAAATTAATTATGAACTTCTAATGTTCAACAACCCTAATAATGCCTTAAACAAATCACTCTTTTCAACTGCACTTCTATATTTTCCTGAGCCATTGAAACTAAAATGATGGCTTATCTTATAGATGCCTGAACGGTATGGGCTATGGGAAGAAATGTGATGAAATCATGTGAAAAGTCCAGTTAGACCTGTCTCAAAAATTGGGAACACCTTTCTGCATCTTCTAATTAAATTCAGGGCATCAAGGCAATGCCAATTGTTACCGGGGTCATGCAGACCTGAAGCTGTGAACGTCTTCAACTCTTGAGTTGGAGCTTGTATGGAACAATGGTAAGGGAAGGTGGAAAGATGCAACATTAAATGGTTGCCCATAATTGATAGAATTAAAAACAACTTTTATCATTGTTATTTACTCTGCATTTAATCTGATCGCACATCATTTAATATCCCATATCCAAATGTTTTGGAAAGATTTTCCTGCTTGCATTGTCGTACTGACATCTAAACAAAATGAATGATTTTCTTCCATTAACCATTTTAGCATAATAATGGTGATATTCTAAAGGTGTAGGTTTATGATTGCATTAGACATATCAACCAGAGCAAATTGTCTCCCATGGTTTTAATGTAGTTTGTGTTTATTTAAATGTAATTCAGTAACGAAGGAAACAAGTAAGGACATTACTGGCGATGACAAAACATTGCTTCAAATATATAATTAATAAACTAAAGATGTTCTTAAAAATCTATAAATGATACAGGATACTGTTCAATTAGAGATTTGGTTGAATCATGAGTATGGAAACAATACAGGTGAGTAAAATGTGTCACTGAAGTTTCATACCTGTGTGGCCCTTTATTTTAGATAGAAGTTTTTCACCTTTAACATGCCAGATGCAAGCATTGCAGTCATCTGAACCTGTTAATAGGAGCTGGCCATCATGAGAAAATGTACAGTTGTTCACCTGCGCAAAACAAACCATTTTAAAACAGGGTACCTCAAACTGCTTCAATTAATCTCATTACAGTTCTGAGCGTGAATGGATTTTTCATTGAGGTTTGTCATCAAACTAAACTGAGGATTTTACATACAAAGTGTAAAGCATAGAAAACAGTTGCCTATGCTCCACATAGACCACCTCTGTCCTATATTCAGATTTGTTCATTTAACATCTGATTAAAGCTTCTGATTAAAGTCTATACTCCTGTAGCAAATCCTGCTCATTCTATCCACCTCCTGTGTAAACAATTCCATATTAAATTCATTATTGACTATTTGGTTGATGCCAATAGTAGAAATATCTTCTCTATGTTCACCTAACAGGCATTTAATCAAAAAGTAAAAAGGTGGTGGAATTGGATGAGATTGAGACAATTTAGCCAAGGCAGCTAGAAACACTGACATTCATGTTAGGGTACAGTGTGATGGAGAGAGGAGTGTTCACAGGAGGTCAAAATCAAAGCGTGAAAAGATTATTCTCTCAAGAACATAGGCTGCCTTACCATTAAACCACTTGAATGGCTTCCAATATTTCTGACATTATTTGAACATAATCTAAATCTAAAGGGAAGGTGACTAATAAAATGAAAGAAAACAACTTTTGCGTTACTCTATTTGTTCGTGGATGTGGACGTAGCTGGCAAGGCCAGCATTTGTTGACCATCAGAGGTTTCCTTTGAACTGAGCAGAATCAAGAGTCAAATTGCTATGGATCTGGAGCCACATGTTAGTGAGACTGGTTAAGAGTGGCAGATTTCCTTCCTTTGAGAATATCAGTGAAACAGACAGGTCTTTAAACTATCAGCAATAGCTGCTATGGTACTGAGACCAGCTTTCAATTTCAGATTTTATTAATTGAACCCAAATGTCCAGATTATTAGCCTGGAGTCTCTAGATTACAGTCTAGTGACATTACTCATTATACCTCCATTTCCAAAGGCTCAAATCAGGTGCAGCTTGGCCCCTATCAGAACAACCTGCTGAGTTCAAAATGGGCAAGTCTAAAATTAGCCCTTCATTTCTGAAATATTATCTGTATTTGAATAATTTGTTAATAACAAGAGAATAATAACAGGTTATTTTTACATGATATTGCAATTCTTATGTCATCCTTCGTAACATAAGACGCTGTGAGACATTTATTGCACTAGCTATCATAAATGAATATTTTATGTGCAAGCACATAATCTTCCGGGCTAACATTAAGTTATTAAGTTACACAGAGTAGCACGTTTCTTGTGGTGTGTCATGCTTCAAGTGATCCCTAGACCTTTAAATCTTCAGGTCACATGCTATGCTATAGTGATGTGATCGTGAGCCTGACTCTTAGAGGCACAGAGTCATAGAGCTGTACACCATGAAAACAGATCCTTTGGTCCAACTCATCCATGCTGACAGGATATCCTAATCAATCTTGTCCCATTTGCCAGCATTTGGCCCATAGCCCTCTAAACCCTTCCTGTTCATGTAACTATCCAGAATCCTTTTAAATGTTTAATTTTACTAGCCTCTACCATTTCCTCTGTCAGCTCATTCCATTCATGCACCACCCTCAGCATGAAAATGTTGCCCTCTAGGTCCCCTTTAAATATTTCCCCTCTCACCTTAAACCTATACCCTCTAGTTTTGGACTCCCCAATCCCAGGGAAAAGACGTTGGCTATTTACACTATCCATGCCCCTCACGATTTTATAAACCTCTATAAGGTCATCTCTAAGCCCCCGATGCTCCAGGGAAAAAAGCCTCAGCCTATTCAGCCTCTCCCTATAGCTCAAACCCTCCAACCCTGGCAAATCCTTGTAGGTCTTTTCTGAACTCTTTCAAATTTCACAACATCCTTCCTATATAAAGGAGACCAGAACTGCACACTGTATTCTAATAGTGGCCTAATCAATCCCTTGTGCAGCCACAACATGACATCTCAACTCCTATACTTAATGTACAACCAATAAAGGCAAGCATACCAAATGTCATCTTCGCTATCCTGTCTACCTGGGACCTACTTTCAAGGAACAATCTACCCACACTCCAAGGTTTCTTAGTTGTGCAACACTCCCCAGGGCCCCTCATTAAGGGTATAAGTCCTGCCTGATTTGTCTTTCCAGAATGCAACACCTCACATTTCTCTAAATTAAACTCATCTGTCACTCTCCGGCCATTGGCCCATTTGATCAAGATCCCATTGTACTCTTGGGTATCCTTTGCTGTCCACTACACATCCAATTTTAGTCTCAGCTGCAAACTTATTAACCACACCTCCTATGTTCACCACCAAATCATGTAGATAAATGATGAGAAACAGTGGACCCAGCAACAATCCTTGTGGCACACCACTGATTACAGGCCACCAGTCTGAAAAGCACCCCTCCAAAAACACCCACATTTCAGCCAGTTCTGTATCCAAATAGCTAGCTCTCCCTGTATTCCATGTGATCTAACCTTACTAACTAGTCTACCATTTGGAACCTCATCAAACACCTTACTGAAGCCCATATAGATCACATCCACTGCTCTTCCCTCATCAATCCTCTTCCTTACTTCTTCAAAAAACTCAATCAAGTTAGTAAAATATGATTTCCCATGCACAAAGCCATGTTTTCTATCCCTAATCAGTGCCTGCCTTTCCAGATGTATGCAAATCAGGCGCAGACAGGCAGTTCTGTAGATGCGAACGAGATGAACGGATGGTATGTTGCCTCCTGGATGCCAGGGTCCATGCTGTCTTGGATCGTGTCTTCAAGGTCCTTAAGGGAGAGGGTGAGCAACCAGCAGCCATGGTACACATCAGTACCAATGACATAGGTAGAAAAAGGGCAGAGAATGTGAAAAATGAGTATAAGGGAGTTAGGTTGGAAGCTGAAGTCCAGGACAAACAGGGTAGTTATCTCTGGATTACTACCTGTGCCACATGATAACAAGGTAAGAAATAGGGAGAGAGTGCAAGTAAACACGTGGCTTCAGGGCTGGTGTAGGAGGGAGGGCTTTCATTTCATGAATAATTGGAACACTTCTGGGGAAAGTGGGACCTGTACCAGAAAGGCACAGGTATCCTGGGATGGAGGTTTGCTCAAGCTATACAGGATGGTTTAAACTAGGTTGGCAGGGGGTGGGGAACCGGATTTATAATTCAGAGCATGAGGTATTCAGCCTTCCAACAGACACAACAGGGAGTGAGGTTGTTTGTAAAGAAATGTGGTCGATGGGGAGTAATTGTGGACACAGAGATGGTTCATGGTGTGTATACTTCAATGCTAGAAGTATCAGAAATAAGGCAGATGGCCTTAGAACATGGGTCAGTACTTGGAACTACAATGTTGTGGCTATTACAGAAACTTGGGTAACTCAGGGACAGGAGTGGTTGTGGGAAGTTCCGGGATTTAGATGCTTTAAAAGAAATAGGGAGGATGGAAAAAGAGGCGGTGGAGTGGCATTGTTAGTCAGGGCTATTATAGCAGCTACTGAAAGGCAGTTCGAGAATGGCAAGCCTACCGAGTCAGTTTGGGTTGAGGTCTGGAACAAGAAAGGAGCAGTCACTTTGTTGGAGTTTTTTACAGACCGCCTAACAGTTTCAGAGTAGAGGAGCGGATTGGGAGACAGATACTGGAAAGGTGCAGAAGTCACAGGGTTGTAGTCATGGGAGACTTCAACTTTCCAAATATTGATTGGAAACATTTTAGTTGTAATAGTTCAGATGGAGAGGATTTTGTCCAGTGCATTCAGGAAGGATTCCTGACACAGTATGTAGATAGACCAACACGAGGAGAGGCCACTTTGAATTTGGTGCTTGGCAATGAATTGGCCCTTGTGTTAGACCTGTTGGTAGGAGAGCATTTTGGTTGTAGCGATCATCACTCTGTTACTTTTACAATAGTCACAGAAAAGGTTAGGTATAAACAACAGGGTAAGGTTTCTAATTGGAGGAAGGGTAATTACAATTCTGTTAGGCAAGAACTGGGTAACATAAAATGGAAATTGATGCTGTCAGGGAAGAGCACTATCGAAATATGGAGATTTTTTAAGGAATGCATACTGCACGTGCTTGAAATGTTTGTCCCTAGCAGGCAGGGAAGATGCAGTCGAGTGTGGGAGCCTTAGTTCTCAAGAGAGGTTGAACGACTGGTTAAGAGGAAGAAGGATGTTTATGTAAGGCTTAGGAAACAAGGAATGGTAAAGGCTCTAGAGGGATACAAGTTATCCAGGAAGGAGCTGAAGAAAGAGCTTAGGAGAGCTATAAGGGAGCATGAGAAAACCTTGGCAGAGAGGATCAAGGAAAACTCCAAGGCTTTTTACACGTACGTGAGGTACCAGAGAAAGGGTAAGGCGGGTCAAGGATTGTAAAAGGAATTTGTGCACAGAGCCTAAAGAGATAGGAGAGGTCCTTAATGAATACCTTTCTTCAGTATTCACAACTGAGAGGGACTGAGTTGTAGAGGAAGACAGTGTGAAACAGGCTGATAGGCTAGAGGAGGTTGCTGTTAGTAAGGAAGATATGCTAGGAATTTGGAGGAACTTGAAGATAGATAAGTCCCCGGGGGCCTGATGGGATTTATCCAAGTGAAGGAAGAGATCGCAGGGCCTTTGGTGATGATCTTTTCATCCTCACTGTCCACGGGTATAGTTCCAGCAGATTTGAGAGAGGCGAACATCATTCCTTTGCTCTAAAAAGGGAATAGGGATAATCCTGAAAATTACAAACCAGTTTGTTTTACATCAATGGTGGGCAAATTATTGGAAAGGGCTCTGAGAGACAGGATTTTTGATCACTTGGAAAGGCACAGTTTGATTCATGATAGTCAGCATGGATTGTGAGGGGTAGATCATGCCTTACAAACTTTATTGAATTCTGTGTAGAGATCACCAAACACGTGGATGAAGGTAGAGCAGGGGATGTGGTAAACATGGATTTAAGTAAGGCATTTGATAAGGTTCCCCATGGTAGGCTCATGCAGAAGGTAAGGAGGCATGGGACAGGGGGAAATGTGGCAGATTGGATTCAGAATTGGCTGACCCTTAGAAGACAAAGGGTGGTAGTGGACAGAAAATATTCAACATGGTGCTCAGTTATGAGTGGTGTACCACAAGGATCTTCTATTATAAATTATCTTTATAAATGATTTGGCTGAAGGAGTGGAAGGGTGGATTAGTAAATTCGTGGACGATGCAAAGGTGGATTACATTGTGGACAGTGCGGAGTGCTGTTCTAGGTTACAAAGGGACATTGATAGGATGCAGAGCTGGGCTGAGAAGTGGCAGACGCAGTTTATCCCTGAAAAGTGTGAGGTGATTCATTTTGGAAGGAAAAACTTGAAAGCAGAATACAGGGTTAATGGAAATATTCTTGGCAGTGTGGAGGAGCAGAGAGATTTCGGGGTGCATGTCCACAGTTTTGTGAAAGCTGCCGCCCAGGTGGATAGAGTTGTTAAGAAGGCGTATGGTAAACCCTGGTTTGGCCACATCTGGAATGTGTCCAGTTCTAGCCGCCTCATTACAGGAAAGATGTGGAAGCGTTGGAAAAGGTGCAGAGGAGATTTACCAGGATGTTGCCTAGAATGGAGGGAAGGTCTTACAAGGAAAGGTTGAGAGAGCTAGGGCTTTTCTCTTTAGAACAATGAAGTATAAGAGGTGACTTGATAGGGTGTAAAAAATGATCAGAGGTACAGATAGAGTAGAGAGCCAGAGACTTTTTTCCTAGTAGCTATTATGAGGGACCATAGTTTTAAAGTGAGTGGAGATAGATATAGGGGAGACGTCAGAGGTATATTCTTTACTCAGAGAGTGGTAGGGATATGGAATGCATTGCTGGAGCAGGTAGTAGAGTCATTAGGGGCATTTAAGCAGCTATTAGATAGGCATATGGTTGGTACTATAAGGTAGGGGTGGAGGTTAGATCGACATTAGGATTTGAGTAAAAGTTCGGCACAACATTGTGGGCCCAAGGGCCTGTACTGTGCTGTACTGTTTTATGTTCTAAATCCTTTTCCTTGTGATTCCATCCAACAACTTGCCCACCAACGATGTCACACTCACCAGTCTATAGTTCCCTGGCTTTTCCTCACCACCTTTCTTAAATAGTGGCACCACACCAGCCAATCTCCAGTCTTCCAGCCACTCATCTGTGGCTATCAATGATACAAGTATCTCAGCAAATGACTCAGTAATCACTTCCCTAGCTTCCACAGAGTTCTAGGGTATACATGATCAGGCCTTATGGATTTATTCATCTTTATGCATTTTAAGATGTCAGCATGGATATAGTGACACACTGACTGTGACACATAACAAATATCCCTCCTTTTCAGAAGATAAAATCTTACTACAACAGATATGCATTGTTGTAAATAGGCACATGTTGCCAATTTGATAATTTCACAAATAATAAAACAAGTTAAAAGACTAACATGTCAAATTTCAACTAAATATTTTTGAGGTCTGTCAACTTATCTGGCAATTTTATACCCATCTAGAGTGAAATGCATTGTTCTTTGCTGTGTTTGTTTGAAAATGTAGTTATCCTGTCACTGCCTGCTGCCACTCAATGTCACTATACAATCATCATTCTAGTTTTCCTCCTCACCCTCTTTTTGCAATGTAGCACCAAGATCAGCAATGCCTCTGATAATTGGACTGGTAGTCTATTAACTCTTGTACACCCAAATACCCAAGTATTTACATTTGTATTTCTGACTCTCAGTCTCTGCCCAATGAAGCTTTGACGGTTCTCTGTCTGCTTGTTCATTTTATATCTTTTTTATGCTCCTCTGTCTTGGAATGGTGGGCAGGTCATACACACTTGGATTTGAGCAATAATTGTTCTGGAGAGACAATTGTCTCTCCAATGATGCTGAGCAAAATGCGGCAATGCAATGTGAAAATCTTGCTTTGTTGCTTGATACTTAATTGTCAATGATTTGATAATATATAGCGTACATTCTGCCAGATGATGATAAAATATAGCATATATTCTGCTAGACAGTTTAGGCATGAATGGTAGTTTTAATGGTGTCACTCCCTAACCAGTACACGTCTTAAGATAGTTTCTCAATGAACTGCATTCTGTTGTCATACATTATTCATTCTGGGATACCGATTAAGCTAAAAATGGCAGTCATTGTGTCACTGATGTTCATGTTTGTTGTTACTAATTTGGTGAAGAATGGAAGATTTAGAAAAGTAATCCTTCACAGTGATGTAATCTTCCCTGCAAACTATGATTGGGCCTGTCGCTACTTTAACCTAATGAGTGGATGGAACATTGTCTGATGCGAAGTCATTGAATATCCTTATAAATCTCTTGACCAGTCAACAGTTTCATGAACTAGTCTTATGTGTTCAAAACTTGTGGGTCTCTTGTATAATAAGGACATGATATTATGGCATAATATTTTTGGTATTAAGACTTGTTCGCATTTTAAAATGATTCATTGTGTAGAGCCAACTGAGCTCTGTGTGGCCAATATGAATAAATCTTCTCGGGTACTTCTTTAATTCTGTCAGGCCATCCCTTCCAGATAATTATCTTTTGCAAATCTGAAGCTGTGCATCTTCAGCAATTGCCAATTGCAAGTGCTCACATTGGCTCTGGCCAAACTTAACAGTTCAAACTCGAGAATGTCTTCGACATTGTAGCCTAGAACATCAATACATAAATCAACAGTAATACCTTAGTTTTGTGTGGATTTGGTTAATCTGTTCAATGTGCCAGACATAATCATAATGGTTCACGGCTTATATCTCACTTCAGAGTCATATCCATGCAGCTAATTGACTGATTCAATCTCATCGCATGTGGTCTGCTCCATCACCATGGGTATGGTTTTAAATCTCACGAATTATGACTAAGTATGGATCTGTGTGTATTGATAGCCCTGCTAGCCAATTAATCCCCATCAGGTAAAAGGTTTTGGGGAATTCAAAATAAGCTTGTGTGTTGGTGCTGCAGTGTGATTCTGCCAATGCACAGAATTGATGATCTACTCCATGCTGTGAGACAGTCTCTTGTTGGTTGTACCATGGAGCACCAATTACTGAGGTACATATCTTTCAGAATGCAAAGTGATAATACGTTGGCACTAGTTCTGTGTCAATTGCAGCTTTTAGTTAATGTCATCCTACCTTTTCAGAAAATGTAACATTAATGACTAAAAAATTCCTGATAGCCTTATTCTATTGGTATGGTGTGTGAGGTTAACAATATGGAAAGTTTGGCGATCTTCAAAAATTTGCCTCTTGCTTGGTTGATTCTGAACATCACTGATATGTTTGCATTTGTGCACTTTCCTTGCTACCAGTGTTCAGGTACTGTACCATCTTATTGGTCCACCTGTTTCATTTACAGCTTGGCCTTTAGAACCAGATTTCCTGCATATGTATGTCTAATGTCCCTTGGTGCCATATGTTTTACAGATATCAAGAAAAATGGACAGGTTATGGGTATTTGAGATAAATTACTTTCCTTATGGCTTGGTGTGCTTTGCTGACCATAGCAATAGTGTTGGCTGCATCTAAAGCTTGCAATTATAGTTGGCCCACAAATATGGCTTCATGCTTGTGTCCTTCTCCAAGTGAAGAGCAAATATCTATGGCCCTTTATCTTGCTCAGAATATCCCTCTTGAAAGCTTTAACTAGTTTTGAGGTAATTGCTAACTTAATAAATGTCTCTAACAGTTGCTCTTCGAAAACTCACACCCATGTCCTTTACTGCTACAGGGAGAGATGTGTGAGATGGTACATTTTGTTAGAAAGAGCATGGAAAGAGAAAATGAAGGGAAGGGTACGATGCTAGAGGGTGTGCAGTATCAAAGGGACCAAAGGTGGCAGAAGAGGTACAGAGAGCCATTAAAATCCCACTCTAAGATTCATTAATAGGCACATAGAATGCAAGAGCAGCGAGCTTGTGACTTAAGACACAGTTTAGATCTCAGCTGGGTTGTTTTATACAGCTCTGGGCATTACACTTTAGGAAGGATGTGAATGTATTTGCTAGATTGCAGCAGAGGTTTGTAAGGAAGCGAAACTTCAGTTTTCTTGACTCTCTATAGCTGGAGAAGTTAGAACTGTTTGGGGGAGGTAAAGACTGAGGGGAGGTTTGATAGAATTTTCAAAATTGCAAGGGTCTGGACAGAGTAGATAGGGAGAAACTGCTCCCATTCACAGAAGGATCGAGAATCATAGGGCACAATTTTAAAGTGATTTGCAAAAAAACATATGTTAGGCCTACTTTTATTGAGAACTTCTACTTTCAGGTGACATGTTACAATGCAGTGATCATATCATGAGCCTGTCTCATAAAGGGAAACTGGCATACTGATTGTGAGACATAACACAACAGGGAAAGTTTTCATATGGACACCGACAATAATTTTATATTACTATACAACTCTTGGTGCTTTGCATGCATTTATTGCATACTTCAACTACATAAATGACTGCCACTTTGCGGGGTGTTTCAAGGTATGGTTTATTGACACACTGAGTTGTTTGGGCAGTAGTTAAAATTCTATTTTCTGTTTTCAAAGCTCTCACTTAGAAAGGATGCCAAGGTCATGGAGAGGGCACAGATGATGATCCCAGGAATGACCTGCCTTAGTTAAGAGGAAAAAGTCAAAGAAACTGGGGTCCTCTTTACCAAAACACAAAAAGTTGTAGGAAGAACTTGTGATAATTAAGGGAGACACAATTCCTACGTTGAACAGGCCTATGTCAACATTTAAGGCGCATAAACGTAAGATCATCATTAGATGTTAAGTGGGGATAGTTAAGTAAGTTTTTTTGTGAGGATATGAAATTCCCCAACAACTTTTCTGTTGTGAACAAATCATAAATGCTTTTAAACTGACTTAGATAAGGAATTGAAACAGAAAAGAGATAGGAGTGAGATTGTGAGTTGCACATGGACTGGTATTCTAATCTTAAAATTGCATCATCAAATTAGTTCTTCTCATTCTATAATTTTATTATGCATGATCATCAGTGTCAACCTTTTTGTTTCCATCTATCATCAAACTCCTCTGTCACCACATGCACAGCTAAACACATAATCCGGGAAATGCTGTTCAAGATACTTTGTTCCTGCGCAGTCTGTCCTTTTGTAGTCCTCACAGTTTAGCTCAATATTGAAGTCACAAGAAAAGGCATGAAGTTCAGAGGATTTTTCCCATTGTATTGTGCTAAAACCGCTGAAAATTGGCTCATTCAGGAGTAACTGAGTTTATAAATGTGTGATGTGACAAGTGCAGCTGAACAATCTTGATAATCATGAAAAACTAATTTGATAAATGTGGAGTTGAAATTTTGAAGGTTTTTTATTTTTAAAATGTTTCCATTATCTCTCTACCTTCAGTTCATGTGTACGTCTCAATCTTGATTTCACTCTTGTACAACGATATAAACAGATTCATCCATTTTGGAATCTGTATGCCCCAGTGTCAATTCTTTCAACTGGATCCTTTTCTGAACAGTCCCGAACCGAAACATCAACTTTCCTGCTCCTCTGATGCTGCCTGGCCTGCTGTGTTTGTCCAGCTCCATGCTGTGTTATATCTGACTCTAGCATCGGCAGTTCTTACTCTCCTTGATTGAACAGCCTAACTGGAATCTGCCCTGCCCTCAGATCCCGTTTAGAGGGCGTCATATAGAAAATGACGCCAGATTCGTATAAATGGCCATTGAAAAATCTGTGAAAAGTTTGTGCACAAAATGAAAGGCAAAACCATTCCTTCACTGCTGCAAGGAAAATCCAAGCCAATATGTTTTTTTTCATGGCCACAAGACCATAGGAAATAAGAACACAAGCAGGTGACTCAGCCCTTCACGCCTGATATACCTCTCAATAGGATCATGGCACATTCAACATTCCTCACATATACTTTCCTGCCTTTTCCCTGTAATCCTTGATTTCCTTACCGATCAAGGATCCCTCAGCCTAGAATATGCACAGGACTCTGTTCCCAGAGCTCTCTATGGCAGGCATTCCAAAGACTCTCAACTCTCTGAGAGATAAGTTCCTTCTCGTCTCAGTCTTAAATTGGCAACCCTTTATTCTGAGACCATGCCCTCTGATCCTAGGTTCTCCCATGAGGGGAAACACAATCTCAGCAATTAATCTATCAAGGTCCTCAAGGATTCTAAATGTTTCAATGTGATCACTTCTCATTATTCTAAACTCGTGTGGGAGGAGTTTCAACCTGTTAAATTTTTGCTCATGGGATAACCCATCCATACCAGAGATCATTGTAGTGAACCTTCTCTAAACTATCTCCAATTAAATGATATATTTCCTTAAATAAGGAGACCAAAACTGCTCTCAATACTCCAGATGTGGTCTCCCCAATACCTTGTACAGTTGCAGTAAGGCTTCCCTACACTTATACTCCAAACCCCCTGAAATAAGGGGCCGACATTCCATTAGCTTTCCTGATTACCTGCTGGGCCTGTGTGCGATCTTCCTGTGTTTCATGCACAAGTTCCCTCATGTTGCAGCTTTATGCATATTTTTCGCCATTTAAATAATACTCTGTACTTTTGTTCTTCCTTCCAAAATGAACAACTTCACATTTTCCTACATGATGCTCTATTTGCCAGCCTTTTGCCAACTTCTGGCAGCAGCTGTGTGCAGAGCGGGGATTCTTGGCAGCAGCAGGCAGTGGCGGTGCCAAGAGTGGGGGCAGTAGGCCTAGAGCTTGGACTCTTGGTGGTGTCGGATGGCAGCAGAGCCAGGGGTCCCCTGGGGCATCAGCGTCATCATTGCTGTTCCCGGACCAGAACACATTCCTGAGACTGGGCAGAAGCCCTGAAGCTGACTCAATTTGAACAGAAGGTGAAGTCTTATTTAAATTATTTCTTTTCATCCTCCTTGTAGCTCAAATTGGCACCTGATTGTGGCTTTTGACTGTACCTTCAGGATTTATGTGACAATAAAAGTCATTCATTCATTAAACCTATGAGGAAGTTCAAAATGTTGTCAATCAGAGAAAAGGTGGAGGAAAACCATGGCCCTTTACTGTACAAGGCCAGGCCATCATAAGATGTGGAAAAAATTAAAAATAAAGACACTTTCTTGTATTTAATATGTTTACTTTTAGGAGCCTTTTTGATTTAGAGAACATTTGTAGGTAAATTGTGGCTCATAAGGGTCTCCTCAGCTATCTCAAAGCTCCACTTAACTCAAATATATGGACAGATCCCTTGAGCTCACTGTGTAAGCACAATTGTTACACTTTGTTTGTACTTGTGGCTATAAGTGATGTGTATGTGCATATATGTATTAGCGTTTTATGTCTCTTTAATATTGTGCATATACACCATTTTAAGAGACATTAAAAGATGAATAGATGTAGGTTTATTTTATACAGATGCTTCATATTGTCTACAGGAATTACACACTGACATCATCTGGTCACTCAGGAGTGATTTGGAGTTTAAAATGCAATTTATATATTTCTGAATCTATGTATGTGATAAATATGCACACACTGTAAATGTGCTTATCTTTTATTATGTATAGCACATATATATGCATATTTTCTGTGTATACAATGTAAATATAATCAAATATATTTTCAGTTATCCATTACTGGGCACATCACACCTGCTGAAGAGTCTCCAGTTCATATTTTAAGAAGAATGAGTTGGTCTTTTAATACTGAGGTGAGGAGAAATTACTTCACTCAAATTGTTGTCAATCTTTGGAATTCTCTGCCCCAGAGAGCTGAGCAATTAATAGCACAAAGTTGTTAAAGATCTGGATGGTGCGACCTGAAAGAATCACGGACCAGAACCTTCAAACAACAGTTGGACATAGAGTTGAAGAGTATTAACTGCAAAGTTACAGGAGAAAATCTGGGCTGTGGACATCTCTATCAAACAGCCAGAACAAGCACAATGGATGATATTAGTTCCTTCTGTGCTGGAAGAGTGCATGATTTTAAAAGTAATTACCAGGTGGTAAAATTATTGATCCACCATCACCAGATTATCAGAAAAATAGTTATCACCAGAAAATGATTGCGAATAAATTGCAATTTTAGATAAAACTGAGGCAGAGCTGTGAGTTGAAGAACACACTTGAAGGGATGCATTTCCTTGCTCTTTGTGTTGTTTTTCTGGTGTATTTGGGGTCATCACTTTCCTTGGCAGGGAAATAAGTCAATAAATATCCCAACCTTGCAATACGTATCCAAAATCCAAAGTTAAAAAATATTCACTTTGCTGCCTACCTCTGCTTTGTGTGAGGAAAAATATTTCACCGAAATTTCTTCAAAGAGTGTGGCCAGTTTCCTCCACATGATTAGATGATATAGCTGACTTTTTCTTTTTGCTGAATATTTTCAGTGTTGTCTTCAACAAAATGACAGGAAAGATTTGGCAGATTCTTGGCCACTGTTTGCAGTATTTCAGTACCTGGTATAAACCATGAGAAGTCATTCTTCATGAATTGTTGGGGGGAGGGCAAGGTAGCTTGATTCCAAGTGGCTTCAGTGGTTTTGGGACAACCCCAACCTCATTGATATCTAAAGAAAGAAATGTGACTGTACCCGGTATTTACATTCAATAATCTGTGTCCCTCTGATAATCTCAAGGAAATGTCAGATTACTCACTACTCATTAATCAATTTCGATTTCCCAAATGTATCACTTACATAAATCATCGAATGATAAGAACACCAACAACAAATTTACCCATGGCCTAAATATAGTCAAAAGAGCTGAATACCAGAGGTAAGTGTCAGGCTCAACATCTTGTCAGCATTCAATTACATGTGGCCCCAAGAAGCCCCAACAATGCTGGAGTCAATGGGAATCAGGGGAAATCTCTCCACTGTTTGGAGTCATACCAGGCACAAAGGGACATGGCTGTGGTTATTGGAGTTCAATCAACTCAGACCCAGGCCATCATTGCAGGAGTTCCTCAGGGAAGTGACCGAAGCCCAACTATCTTCAGCTACTTCATCATTTATCTCCAACATAAGGTCAAAAGTGGGATGTATGCTGATGGTGGCACAATGTTCTTCACCAATCATGAATCATCAAATATTGAAGCAGTCCGTGTCCATAACCACCAAGATGTAAGACTATAAGACATAGGAGTGGAAGTAAGGCCATTCGGTCCATCAAGTCCACTCAGCCATTTAAATCATGGCTGATGGGCATTCCAACTCCACTTCCCTGCACTCTCCCCATAGCCCTTAATTCCTTGCGAGATCAAGAATTTATCAATCTCTGCCTTGAAGACATTTAACATCCTGGCCTCCACTACGCAATGAATTCCACAAGCCCACCACTCTCTGGCTGAAGAAATGTCTCCTCATTTCCGTTTTAAATTTACCTGCTCTAATTCTAAGGCCTTAGTCTCCCCGCCTAATATAAACAACTTCCCAGTGTCCATCCTTTCTAAGCCATACATTATCTTGTAAGTTTCTATTAGATCTCCCCTCGACCTTCTAAACTCTAATGAATACAATCCCAGGATCCTCAGCCATTCATTGTATGTTAAACCTACCATTCCAGGGATCATCAGTGTGAATCTCCGCTGGACACGCTCCAGGGCTAGTATGTCCTTCCTGAGGTGTGGGGCCCAAAATTGGGCACAGTATTCTAAATGGGGCCTAACTAGAGCTTCATAAAGTCTCAGAAGTTGCTGCTTTTATATTCCAACCCTCTTGAGATAAATGACAACATTACATTCGCTTTCTTACTCACGGGCTTAACATGCAAGTTAACCTTCAGAGAATCCTGGACCAACACTCCCAGATCCCTTTGTACTTCAGCTTTATGAATTTTCTCACTGCTTAGAAAATAGTCCATGCCTGTATTGTTTTTTCCAAAGTGCAAGACTTCACATTTGCTCACATTGAATTTCATCAGCCATTTCCTGGACCACTCTCCTAAACTGTCTAAATCTTTCTGCAGCCTCCCCACCTCCTCAGTACTACCTGCCTGTCCACCTAACTTCGTATCATCGGCAAACTTTGTCAGAATGCCCCCAGTCCCTTCATCCAGATCATAAATATATAAAGTGAACAGCTGTAGCCCCAACACTGAACCCTGCAAGACACCACTTGTCACCGGTTACCATTCCAAAAAAGAGCCTTTTATCCCAACTCTCTCCCTTCTGTCAGACAGCCAATTCTCAATCCAGGCCAGTAGCTCACCTTGAACACCATGGGCCCTCACCTTACTCAGCAGCCTCCCTTGAGGCACCTTATCAAAGGCCTTTTGGAAGTCTAGATAGATAACATTCACTGGGTTTCTTCAAAGAATTCTAACAGGTTTGTCAGGCACTACCTCCCCTTACTAAATCCATGCTGACTTGTTTGAATCTGACCCTGCTCTTCCAAGAATTTAGAAATCTCATCCTTAGCGATGGATTATAGAATTTTACCAACAACCGAGGTTAGGCTAATCGGCCTATAGTCTTCCATCTTTTGTCTTGATCCTTTCTTAAACAAGGGGGTTACAACAGTCATTTTCCAATCATCTGGGACTTTCCCAGACTCCAGTGACTTTTGAAAGATTACAGCCAACACCTCCGCTATTTCCTCAGCCACCTCCCTCAGCACTCTAGGATGTAGCCCATCGGGGCCAGGAGATTTATCAATTTTTAGACCTTATAGCTTTTCTAGCTCTTTATCTTTTGTAATACCTACCAGGCTCAACTCTGCCCCCAGCTCTCCCTAATTGCTGGGATACTACTCATGTCTTCCACTGTGAAGACTGACGCAAAGTACTTATTAAGTTCTTCAGCTATTTCCTTATCTCCCATCACTAGCCTTGCAGCATTAGACAATATCCTGGCTTGGAATGATAAGTGGCATGTACTGTTTGCAACACACAAGTGCCAGGTAATCAACACCATAAACAAAAGACAATCTATCCCTCTCACTTTGACAGTCAATAGCATTACTATCTCTGAAAACCCTACTATCAACATGCCGCCGATTACCATTGACCAGGAACTGAGCTGAGAACTTTAAAATCAAGACATTATCTCATTGGGAGTTACTGTAGATCAATGAGCACACAGTTAATAGGAGAAGGGAACATGCTGCGAGTTAAGGCACATGCGGCAGAATATTGAGCACCAATTAATTAGTGGAGGATGGATTGTGAGAGACCAGTCTTGGCATAATCAAGTCTGGAGGTAACAAAAGTGCGAATCAGGATTTCAACAATAAATTAATTGAGATGGGCAAAGACAAGTCAGTATCTGAGTTTGTAAATAACACCAAATTGTGTGTAGTTAGCAAAACTCTTAGTTTTATTCCTCATGCCACAACCTCAATGAATTTCAGGCATGATATGATGTTAAACTCAGATGGGCATGGGTGTGAAGGTCTGTAAGTACATTCTGCAGGGACGGTTCTCTTTGCAATACTCTGGTTCACTCTTCCTCCACTCCCTCCACCTCATCACCGCCACAGTATCTTTCCATGCAATCACAGAAGGTATAACAACTAGCTACCTCCCTCCTCACTATCCAAGGCTCCAGACATACCTTCCAGGTGAAATAATGATTTACTTGCACTTCACTTAATCTAGTCTACTTTATTCGCTGCTCACAATGTAGTTTCTTCCACACCGGGGAGACAAAATGCAGGCTGGGTGACTGCTTTGTAGAACACCCACATTCTGTCCACAAAAATGACTCCAAGCTTCCAGTTGGCTGCCATTTCAACATTCCACCATGTTCCCAGGCCAACATCTGTGTCTCGGACTTGAGGCAATGTTCCAGTAAGGGTCAGTGCAAGCTGGAAGAACAGCATCTCATTTGCTGCTTGAGGACACTTCAGCCTTCAGGACTCAATATCGAATTCAATTATTTTAGGGTCCGATCGCTTTCTCTCATGTTCTTTACCACCTTGACAATCCAGGCCTTGTCATGACATGGGCTGCTTTCAGCACTGACAACCCATTTTCACCTACATATGATCCCCATTAGCAGCTTTTCTCCATCCCTGACATAGCATTATCCATGTATTTGTTTACCTAACTCTCTTCATATCCCTGTGGGCTCTGTTTCCACCAATGCTGTTATAGTAGGTCCACAGCAGATGCCATTTCCCTGGCCTTACACTCATCCCTGGAACATCTGGATGAAAAGGACACCTATGTCAGACTCCTATTTATTGATTTTAGCTCTGCTTTCAACACCAAAATTCCAACAAAACTCATCTCCAAACTCTAAGGCCTAGGACTCTGCCCCCCACCATGCAACTTGATCCTCAAATTCCTGACACACAGACCGCAATCAGTAAGGATAGGTGACAACACCTCTTCCATGATAACCCTCAAACTGGTGCCCTGCAAGACTGTGTACTCAGCCCCTTACTATATTCCTCATACACTCATGACTGTATGGCCAAATTCACCTGTAACTCCATTTACAAGTTTGATGATGCCACCACAGGGTGTCAGGTCTCAAACAGCAATGGAACCAAGTACAGGAAAGTGTTAGACAGCTTAGTGGTATTGTGTAAGACAACAATCTCTCCCTGAATGTCAGCAAAACGAATGAGCTTGTCATTGACTTCAGGAAGCAAAGCGAAAGACACACCCCTGTCTGTATCAATGGTGCTGAGGTGAAGGTGGTCGAGAGCTTCAAAGTTCCTAGGACTACATATCGCCAACAATCTGTCCTGGTCCATCCATGGTGATGCTACAGTCAAGAAAGCAGACCAACACCTCTACTTCTTCAGAAGGCTAAGGAAATTCAACGTGTCCCCAACAATTCTTACTAATTTTTATAAATGCGTCAGAGACAGCTTTCTATCCAGATGCATCGCACTTTGATGGGGAAACTGCTCTGCCCAAGACCACAAGAAATTACAGAGTGTTGTGAACGCAGCAGAGTCCATCATGAAAGCTAGCCTTTTATCCACTGACTCTATCTATACTTGCTGCCGCCTCGGGAAAGCAACCAATATAATCAAAGATCCCTCCCATCCTGGTTATACACACTTCCACCCTCTTCCATAGGACAAAAGTTACAAAAGTTCGAAAACATGTACCAATTGATTCAAGAACAGCTTCTTCCCAGCTATTTCAGACTTATGAATGGACCTCTCATACATTAGAGTTGATCTTTCTCTGCACCTTCTCTGTAGCTATCATACTATATTCTGCATTCTATTCTATTACCCCGATGTACTTATGTAAGGTATATTTTAGCCTAATAAGCATGCAAAACAATATTTTTCACTATATCTTGGTACATGACAATAGTAATTCAAGGCTAATCAAATCAAAAATTCTCTCACTCCCTTACCACTATTCCCTGCCTCCTTCCCACCCCCACCTCCACTGTCTCTAGCATATAAACTACATTTTCCAAGTTACTACCTGTTCCAATGAACAGTCACTAGACCTGAAACATTGACTCTGTTTTCTCTCCACAGATGCTGCCAGACCTGCTGAGCTTCTCCAGCAATTTCAGTTTTTGTTTCAGATTTCTTGGTTCGTCACGTATAGCAATATAAATCATGTTTCTTCCTTCTCAGTCATTTTCAGCCAAGGCAATATTTAGGCTGTCAGTGTTCTGAGGCTGAAGAGGAGATATAAGAGCCAAGAAGCATTGATTCATTGGTTCCTGGTGGAAAGTGTGTGTAAATATTAGATAATAACTCAATTGCTCCCTTGGTAATAGCTGCCAAAATAATTTAGCTCAAACATCAAGAAAGATGACCTAGAAACAAGGTAGTGGAGTACAATTGGCTCTAGAAATGATCAAAGCCATCAGAAAGAAAAAACACACTTGAAGTAACATGCAGATGTTCGATATATCATGGTTTGATGTGATAACTCCCTAAACCATATGGGCCAATTGTAAGGGTTCTCTTCCATTGTGGTTTAATTTGTTATAAAACAGATATTGACTACCCTCTGATAACTAAAACTGAAACATCCAGAGAGGAGTACCTCGCCCTATCATCTGTCGAAAAAACGAGTGTGAAAAGTGGTCTAACCTGCCTTTTCTGCAACTTCTAGTCACTAGACAAAATAAACCCCTCACTTTACCATCAACATTTAACAATTTATCTATCTAACTTTTAACAGTGAACAAACTAGCTAAGTTATTAACTAACCAAATATATCACTTCTAACTACTGACTATTCCTGAATAAAACAAAATCCTAGTGGTATGCTATTTCATTAAATACAAGTCCCACTTAAATCAAACAAAATTTAAAAAAACTTTCAAATTGAGACACTTGAAATTACAGCCCGAATATGTATCTTCTGGAGTATTCTGTGCCTTCTCCATTGAATGTTCTGTCAGGAATGCCTTCCCTGTCAAATGTTCTGTCAGGAATGTTAACTAGTTACACAGGAATGTCTGTCAGGAATGTTAACTAGTTACACAGGCCGCACCTTTGATTCAGCTGGTGCTTTTTCTAAGACTTAAAGCAGGCTATGAGAGCCAGCGATATTCTCCTGAGGGCTGCGTGCTGCTAACTCTGGCAGATGGCAGTTAATTCTGTTGATTTTTCCAACTGCCCCTTCCTTTTATACCCTAGATGACATATCAATTTCTTACCACAGGATTGGTCCTATGTCATCAAAACCATCACATTTAAATTTATCGGTTTTTAGTATCTGAGTCCCTGATTCAAATTGATTGGATAAAATCAAAACTTGTCATGATAACAAAACAAAACTACTGCTTGGCCTGCTAACTGTACAGTTTTTTGATACAAGTGTTTCAATTCAAGGGCTCTCTGTGCACCTGCAAAACATAAACTGCTGCCCACTGGCATCCTTTTTGAATCTCTAAGCATAGAAAAAACACATCATCCTTTAAAGGGACCACATGCTGCTGTCCCCCTTAACATTTTACAAACATAAATTCTAACTCCCTGCCTTCCAATCCACAAGTACTCTACCCAATTTCACAACAAATGTCCACTCAGAATTGGAGTTACTCCAACCAGCAGAGAGGTGCAATTTTGTTCACATCTGTCTGGGTTACAGTGGAGAGCAAATCTGGAGATTCTGATGGAAGGTATTGAACTTTTTTAACTTCTTTCATGAGATTTTGGTGTCACTGGCTTGGCTTCAAATTTATTTCTGTCTTTAATTGCCCTTGAGGAAGTAGTGGTGAGCCATTTCCTTGAACTGCTGCAATCCATGTTGGTTAGGCATACTCTCGATATCTCAAATCCTCCAACTTTGGCAACATCCTTTCTGCAAATCTTTTCTGAACCCTTTCAAGTTTCACAACATCCTACCTATTGCAGGGAGACCAGAATTGCACACACTATTCCAAAGCGGCCAAAGCAATGTCCTGTACCGCTGCAACATGACCTCCTATCTCCTATACTCAATGCACTGACCAATAAAGAGAAGCACATCAGACACCTTATTTACCATTCTGTCAACCTGCAACTCCACTTTCAAGGAGTATGGGCGCCACTCCAAGGTTTTCTTGTTCAACAAAACTCCCCAGGCTCTACCATTAAATGTATAAGTCCAGCCCTGATTTGCCTTTCCAAAATGCTACACCTCATGTTTATCTAAATTACACTCCATCTGCCACTCCTTGGCCCATTGGCCCATCTGATCAAAATCCCATTGTAGCCTGTGGTAACCTTCTTGACAATCCACTACATGTCCAATTTTAGGGTCATCTGCAAACTTACCAACTGTATCTCCTATGATCACAACCATTTATATAAATGACAAAAAGCAGTGGACCCAGAACTAATCCTTGTGGCACACCGCTGGTCACGGGCCTCCAGTCCAAAACAGCAACCTTCCTCCACCACCCTCCGACTTCTACCTTCAAGCCAGTTCCGTATCCAAATGGGTGGGGGGCTGAACTTTGCGCAATCATCGCTGAATATCCACCCACTTCTGATGTTACGGTAATCACCAGTAGGTTTCCTTGCTCATGTTTGGCATGGTGCCATGAAACTTCGTGGAGGTATTTGAGTCAATTTTGACCTCTCAACGCAGCTCCATCTCAGATTTATACCACTGTACTGTTACATCTAATGTGTCTGCCCTACCAGCAGGGCAGGTCATACCCAAGGATGATCATGATGGTTTCTGGGACATTATCTATAGTTTTGATTTTGCTCCTTTTTTCACTTGTGGAATGTGAGCATGACTGGCTAAACTTACATATTTCCCAAACCTTATTGACATTAAGAATATGGTGGTGAGTTGCCTTCTTGAACCTCTGCAGTCATTGTGATTCTACGAACTTGATCTCATTGGGTTACTCTTTGATTGCTCGATGAAACAACTCTCCCAATTTCAGTGAAGCCTCACAAATGCAGACTGACCTGAGTATTTTCAGCACTTTCTATTTTTGTTTCTGAGTCCTGAGTTTATTTGACAATGTTCTAAATCACTACAAAACAAAATTATCATTAAGTATTATAAAGGCTATGTAATCTGTGTAGTAAATTGGTCTTACCTGGTCTCTTCACAGTAATATTTGAGGGACTGAGTTTCAAAATAAAATGATCAATGGAGATTGTGATATCACAAGTGATGGTTCCAGTGATAATGAGATGATGTCACTCATAAGAACATAAGAATACAAGAAAAGGAGCAGGTTAAAGGTGTTCAGTCCTTCAAACCTACTCCTCTGCTCACAACAGCACAGCTGATGTTTGGCTTTAGTACTATTTTCAAGCACTCTCCCATATTCTAAAATGATTTTGATATGTGGAGATCAATATGACTTTTGAATATATTCAATGTCTGGTCCTCTGCAGAGAACTCTAAAGGTTCACTACACTCTACGTGAAGAAATTCCATCCCATCACAGTACTAGGTGGACTGCTCCTTTTCTGATACGGGTGTCTCTGGTGCTTGACACCACCCCCAGCCAGTGGAAGCTTCCTTCGTGCATTTATCATGTCAATCCCAGTAAGAATTTAGTTTAATTGTTTGACATCACTCTCATTCTTCTAAACATTAGAAAATAAAGGCCTAGTCTATTTAATTTTGCCCCAATGGACAATTCTTCCATTCTAGCAATTAGTTTGCCGAACCTTGGTTGCACTCTCTCACAGAGTCAGTCATAGAGGTGTATAGCATGGAAACAGACCCTTCGGTCCAACTCATCCATGCTGTTCCAGTCAGATATCCTAAATCAATCTAGCCCTGTTTACCACCATTTGGCCCATATCCTCTGAACCCTTCCTAATTATGTACCCATCCAGATGCCATTCAACCTCCACCACTTCCTCTGGCAGCTCATTCCATATTGATGACAAATATTTCTTTCTGAAACAGTAGTCAATACTCCACGTGTGATCTCACCAAGGCTCTATATAGTTTATCAGTCACATATTTTTCCTCCTATACCAAATATTTTTATAACTAAGACCAGTAATAACAATTTGGTTTCTTAATTGCTTGCTGTACCTGCACATTAATTTTCAGTGACTCATGAACAATTGAAGTACAATACTTTACAGAAATACTCCACATTTGTTTCTCTGACCAAAGGAGATAATGTCACAATTTTTTCACATTAGATTCCATCTGCCAAGTTTTTGTCCATTTGTTTTGCCTTCCCAAATTCCAATCGCATCTGTTTTGCATCAATCTCATCACTCACACTTCCACCTAGTTTTGAGACATCTCCAATTTTGGAAATATTACATTTAGTCCTCACATCCAAATCGTTGATTCTGAATAGCTGCAGTGGAAGCACTGATGGTTATGTTATCACACTAGTTTTATCATGCCAACATGAAAAGTTTATTTCTGCTTGGCATTCTGTCCATGAATCAGTTCTCAATCGATGCTAGCATATTTCCTCAATCCGATGTTCTCTAAGTTTACAATTTTATAATGGAATTATGACCATGGAATCATATGAAGTTTCTTTTTTGAATTCACTCGTGGCACATGGACATCACTGGCTGGGCCACCATCTCTTACCCATCACTAGTTGCTCTTGAAAAGGAGATGGTGAGCTGCCTTCTTGAACCTCTGCAGACCATATGTTGTAGGTATACCCACAATGCCCTTAGGGAGGGAATTCCAGGATTTTTACACAGCAAAAGTGAAGCAACAGCGATATATTTAAGTCAATATGTCAATGCCTGAAGGGCAACTTGCAAGTGTTGGCGTTCTCATGTATCTGCTGCCTTTGTCCTTCTAGATGGTAGTGGTCATGGGTTTACAAGGTGCTAAGAATCTTTGGTGAAGTTCAGTAATGCATCTTTTAGATAGTACTCACTGCTAATACTGAGCATCAGTGGTGCCAATCAAGTGGGCTGTTTTGTCCTGGATGGTGTTAAGCTTCTTGAATGTTGTTGAAGCTGGACTGCTCCAAGCTAGGAGAGAGTATTCCATCACACTCCTGACTTGTACCTTGCAGATGGTGGAAAACCTTTGGGGAGTTAAGAAATGAGGTTCCTAGCCTCTGACTTGACCTTGAAGCCATTATATTTATGTGGCAAGTGCAGTTCAGTTTCTGGTCAATGGCAACATCATTTAACGTCAAAGGGAAGTGGTTTGATTACTGGCAATGGTCATAACCTGCCATTTGAGTGGTGTGAATCTTACATTCCACTTACAAGCCCAGACCTAGAAATTGTACAGTTCTTGTTGTATTTGAACATGGACAGCTTCAGCATCTGTTGGAGTCATGACTGGGGCTCAACATTGTGCAGTAATCTGTGAACATTCCCAAATCTGACCTTATGATGGAGGGAAGGCCATTGATGAAGCAACTAAAGAGGGTTAGGCCTTGGACATGACACTGAGGAACTCCCTCAATGAGGCCTCAGGACTAAGGTGACTGACATCCAACAATCACAACCATCTACTTTTGTGCTAGGCATGACTCTGACTAATGGAGAACCCAAGGTCCACTCTTCATTTCCTATTAAATTCAGTTTTGCTAAGACTCCTTAATGCTATTTATGGCCAAATGCTACCTTATGTCCAGGGCGGTCACTCTCACCGCTGAAATTCAGTTTATTTGTCTATATTTTGACCAAAACGGTAACAGGGTCAGGAGCTTAGTGGCCCTAGCAGAATAAAAACTGAGCATCAGTTCACTCCTTTGAAATCAGTAATTTGGTCTGATAGGATGCAACAAGCTTCTGATGAGAAGTTGCTGATAGTTATTAACTACTTCCCTTTTTGGAGTTAGATTTCATTTACCTAAGATGTCAGTATCTTTGGTAGAAATTTGGAAGGTTTCTACTTTGCCTCAGGGAAAGTAATAGTTTCATGTTTTGACACTGATGTTTTGTACATCCCCTCTTTCCCCACCACTCTTTGCCACAATATTAATGTCAGTGCATTTAGCTGTCTTCATCATATTCTCCTGAAATACTACAAAATTCCCACTACATTTGTGGTTTTTTGACTGCATATACAGGGTTTGATAGGGAAACATAGAAGATTTTTCCAGTTGTGAGTGCACTAAAATAAACAAGAGAGTATAGGTTGCTTGATAGTAGATCCAATAGGGAGTTGTAAGTAGGATGTGGAAGTCAACATAACTGAGATATTTCAGATGAAAAGTAGAAATGGACTGATTGGGAACTAAATAAATACATGGGAGAAAGGACAAGAAGGTTATGCTGATAGAGTTAGATGAGATAAGGAGGGAGTTGGTCTGGGTGGAGCATTAGTGTTGGAGAATCTCCTGGAAGTAGTGATGCAGAGCTGACTGAATCACTTTGTTTTGAAATCATTTTTTTATTTTGGGCAGGTGAACCACTGCACATTTTCTAATGATGGTCAGCTCCCAGTAACAGGTTCTGATGATCATAATGCTTTTGCCTGGGATGTTGAAATTGAACATCTTTTATCTTTGGTACAAGATCACACAGGTATGAGATCTGAGTGACACCTTACACTCACTTTTAGGTATTCAGGACACATTTATGACTTGGCCATAACCTATAACTTAGGATTTGACATCAAACCTGGCTGTAATTCTGTAAACAAGTAACCATTTGGTAATAAGGGGCGGCACAATGGCTCAGCGGTTAGCACTGCTGTCTCACAGCACCAGGATCCCAGGTTTGATTCCAGCCATGGTGACTGTCTGTGTGGAATTTGCACGTTTTCCCTGTACCTGTTTCTGCTGTGCTTACGGAGGGAATTGTTAGTAAAGTTCTTATCTATTGCCTTTGCCAGGAATTACTTCATTTAAAAAACACAAACCAGATTACTACATTGATTGTTATTTCTAATGCAATCATAAACCTATTCTTCTGGAATGTACTCAAAATTATGCTGAAAGGATTAATAGAAGGCAAATCAGTCATTTGACTTGAAATGATCTATTATGAAGCAAAGAAGGGATATTTTCCCCTTTTTGGAAGTATGTTACTTAATGGCCAGATCTTGAAACCAGAGGAAATTGTATTTACATACAGCCTTTCACAAGCTCAGACGTTCCACGCATTGTAAAGACAAGGAAGTCTTTCAAAGTGCAACACTATTGTAATACAGAGCTGCAGCAGCCACTTTGAGCAAAACAAGGTTCCACAAGCAGTGTTGTGACAAATGACTGTTTAATGCTTTTCAAAGATACCCATTCGATGATAAACATTGGTCAGGATACCTGGAGAAATCATCCCTAGTCTTTCTTCAAAAAGTGCCAAAGTACCTTTTGCATACATCTGAGAGGGCAGATGATGTCTATTTGGCATCTCAACCCAAACATACAGCTCCAGTACTGCAATGAGATGTCAAACTGGGATATCGATTCAGTGTTGGAGTGGGACTTAAAGCTGCAATCTTCTGGCTCAAAGCTGAGACGTAGAAAAACAAAACTGTACCATGAATGTCCACTTGAAAGTAAGGTAAATGTCGTGGGAACATAAGATAATAGTTATGATTAAGGATGATGCTAATCATTGTGTATTTGAGAAATGTCAGAAAATATTCGCTAATTTTCCTAATGATGATATATCAAACACTAGCTGCAAAGGATTAAAATATAACTCCTGTCGTGACATTACTCCTTCCAAGATGCCACTGATTTTTACACAAAGCAGCTGAATCACTTTGCACAACGTTACTTTTAATACTGTGGTCATCATATATCATTACATCTTTAACATTAAAATGATTTGCTCAAATAACTTGAAGCCAGAATAACTACTCCTATTTTATTTGTCCTTTCACATTTACTTCTGAAACCTCTTGATGCAGAAGCGATGTTGTAGAGCCAGCTGCCAAGAAAGAGCCAGTAGTTCCTGCAACCAGAAGTGTACTGTTTGGGGAAATTTGGCAAGTGGAAATGAAATCCAAATCACACTATGAAAAGAAAGAAACAAATCTTCAACATGTGAAGATTCTATCACAACAGTCTGAAATTAAGGTACAGATTCTATTTACAATGAAAATCTTTTTCCAACACAAACATTTGTAATCAGTTTGTTTTCTAATCAACCTGCTTAGATATGTTATTATACACCTCTGAGTTAGGTGGAGCTTAAACCCAGGTCTCCTGGTCTAGAGGCAGGGACACTACTTCAAGAACCACCTTGTAATCCGTATAAACTGACCATTGACTAGATAACAAACTGCTCATATTAAATGGATTCAACAAAGGCTTGGAGATGTATTACCATAAGGACCTTCTTACACTTTCCGTCCTCACAATCCCACATACGAATCTATGAGAACAAGATGAGAGGGAGTCAGCCTTGCTAACAATGGACATCAACAATTCCAACACAAGTCAATCCCTTCACATTTACCTTTTCATCTTCTGATGCTGTCACCAATAGAATTGAATCCATGGAGAATGATAGGGCCATTATCCGACCAAAGTGCCCGTTCAGAAGAAAGATCAAGAGACCCTTTCTTGGATCCCATACACGTACAGTCTTGTCCCATGAACCTGAAGCCTATGAAACAATCAGAAGAATTTACCCTTGGTAGAATTTGGGTAATAATTTGATCGTCTGTGCATGTCATATATTTTACAGGATATTGTTTTGCTAATTCTCCCTCCTGAAGCCACTGGCTTAATGCCGTTTGGTTGCGTAGGTTTCTTCTGCGTCTTTACCAACAAATTATCCATCATTTGTCAAACCATGGTGAATATATTGGGTCATTTGTACATAGCCTGATCTTTTATTCACCAGGCATTTACTAACTTCACATATCAAAGTAGGAATATGGCTTCTTCCCTGAAAAAATCACAAAATGCTGTTGCTGCTGGAAATCTGAAACAAACACAGAGAAACCTGAAGAAACTCAGCAGGTCTGGCAGCTTCTGTGGACAGAAAAACAAAGTTATTGTTTCCAGTCCAGTGTGACTTAAGTTCTGAAGAACAGTCTCAAAATGTTAACATTGTTTCCCACTTCCCAGATGCTGCCAGGTCACCTGAGATTCTCCAGCATTCTCTGTATTTGACAGCTTCCCCTGTAATCCAGCAGAGTCAATGCAAATTTTAGGACTGGCCTAGCTAAGATCAAGTAGATTAGCTTCAGCCAGAGATCTTCTTAGTCTGATTGGCTCTGTACCAAACAATATACCTCAATATAGCCAGTAAGCCATTGGTCATTCTGTGCCTGTGGTATTTCAATATCTACAGCTCCTATCTCCTTTAATGATTCAGCTCACCAGCATGCCAATTCCAGAAAAGGCTATACAGCTCACTTTGCCGTTGTGGCCTTCCAAGATGAATTTTCGTTTTGTTCCTCTTAAATTCCACACTCTTATTGTATAATCCCAGGATCCAGTGGCCTGCACAAGAAACTCAACAGATTATTCAAAGAAATCTCTAAGAACCAATGCTGAAAAAGCATGGCCTGGATTTACAAGGATGGCTATGATTATAGCAATCACATCATTTGGAAATATATTTACTATTAAAGAGGTTCAACACTGTCATTAAAAGTATCACCGTTCAGTCTTTCTGATGGAGTTTTTAAATTCCAATGGATTAAATTGTAACGTTGCCATTTTTCAATGTCCCATGTCAATTCTCTGCCCTAGATGTGGTTCCTGAGGTTCCCTCACCCTCCATCACCTCACCTATTGCCTATGGGTGGATAAAGACAGTAAATGCTGTTTGGCATTTGGGGTGAATTATAGGCAAACACAACTTTGCCCAGATCTGAAATCCTCACACCTTACAGCTGTGGCCAGTGGAGATCATTAGCAAAGAGGAAATCAGACTCTGTTGTCAGCAACATCAAGTTGATTAATTATATCTTCACTTCTCTGGCAACTTTTAAACACCATGGAACTTATCTACATGACGATACTTCCACACACCTTCCTGAAATCCTGCATCAGGGTCTCGTACCCACCCCATCATCTTTTTCATTTAACACCTTTCACCTATATAACGGCTATATATGAATTTGCGGTGGTGTGCTGGTGTGCTGGTAATGTCACTGGGCTAGTAATCCAGAGCCCCAGGTTAATGAGCTGGGGATATAAATTCAAATCCCACAATGGCAGATGTTAAACATGAATTTAATAAAAACCTTAAGTTAAAAGAAAAATCTAACACAATGTCAGCCATGCAAACACTGTCAATTGTTGCTAAAAATAAACCCATCTAGTTCACTAACGTCCTTTCGGGAAGGGAAACCTTAATGTCCTTATGATTTGGCCCTATATGTGATTCCAAATCCACAGCAATGTGGTTGAGTCTCAACCACCCTCTTAACAATTGTGGATGGACAATGGCCTAGCCAGTGATGTCTGCATCCCATGAATGAATAAACAAAAATATAGCACTGGTTCTTAAAGAAACACTAAATGAATTTGTGTCGTAAATATGATATGATAGTTGGAGGCACAACAGAAGTATAATCATGTAGGAAACCACATTACCAAAAGATCTCCATGGATTGAAAATGCACAGGTTTCGATGACATTCTGATGCCCAGAAAATGACTTCACAAGCTGGCCTGACTGTTAAAAGAAACAAGATGTTAATTGGTTAAAAAGCAAGCTGTATATTGATAGCAAAAGACAGGTGTTAAGCAATGGTTTACAAAGGGCTGCAAGTTTCTCTCTCAATTAGAAAGACACAAATACTGCAATAGGCTGGGGGCAGGCACCACTCCATCATGTGTAGGCCAAGATGAGGAGACAGGCCTCCACAAGCTACAAAGCCAACAGTTCTTCCATGAGTTTCAGGAGCTTGCTGTCAAGTTCAATAAGAACCGACATTACAGGAGAGGAAACCAGCTGCTGGCCATGATTTCCTCAAATTGCCCAATTAGAAATCAGAGGGTGGGCTCAGCATTCAGTTGAATAGCAGCTGGGCCCCAGAAACCAAAAGGCCACTGCAGCAGGTCCTCAGCACTGAAGCAGAAAACCTTTTCAAGCAAGACAGATGGAGTATCCCAAGATGGAGGCAGCCTTTCTCTGTCACCTTAAATAATCGTCCACACAACCTGCACACTGTAGTTCCACAGGTGCCTTGGGCTGCCCCATGGCCAGACAGGAGGAGGACTTAGGAGGAGGTCTCTAGATTTAACTGGTGCCCTGATGTTCATCTGCTGCCTCCTAGAGCCCACAGCTCCAGGTGCCTGTAGGGTGAATGGAAATCAGCTCCTCAGAATAAATCTGAATTGGCCTCTTTCATTCTGTGGCTGCCTATTGTTGGTGTAAACAGATAGTACTAACAAACTGCCCATCTTAATGTTCATCCACATTGGGGGGGCTACAAATCTTGCCCCACATCACCTTCCTGCAGCTATGGCTACTTACAGAATAGGGAAATGAAATCAAAGGAGCCAATCAGAGTTCTCATTGCAAAGTGATCAGCCCCATGTAAATACAGTGTATCTAATGGGGAGACTGCAGGCTCAGGCAGACAGCATTGATTGTTCAATCCCTTGGTTTGGACTTGTCACACCCATTCCAGACATCATACTTACCACAGTAATCTGTTCACTGTGGAAATGCAATTGCATCATCATCACAGCTCTTTTAGTATTGTAATGTACTGCAAAATTATCAATCAGAATAACCAGCTTGTCATTGAGTAAATGAAAATATTTGAAACACTGCAGAAACATACAAACAAGGTTTCATAGCACTTCTATTGAAAAGCAGCAAGTGATTCCTATCTTATCAATAGATTCAGACCTACAGAAGCACTGAAAGAACAGCCTGGGAACAGCATAGTGCCTGCAGTGAGGCTTAACTCAAAACCTCCTGACTCAGGATATGCCGAAATCATGTCTGACTGATGATGGTGGATACTGGTTATTGTACAAAGACCAGGCTCAGAGGTTGAGAGCCGAATGTGGTCGGACCTGATGCCACTGTTGGGTAAACTTTCCAAATCTGGCCTCACGCCAAATATTCTGACCATCAGCTTTGGGCTCAAGGCAAGAATCAGGACCTGGCAAATCCATCAGATTCATAACATTGTCCAATTAAGCCTGTTACCAAGCTACTATCAGGTCTTTAAAGTTGAATCTGAACTTTGCATGGCAGGTTGAGGGGGTATCATAGGATCTACACTGAGCATAAAACTGTCAATTGGAGAGAGGCAGCAACACAGTGGGATGTAGTCATTTCTGTTCCATTCAATAAGGCGGGCTGAGAGGGACCGATGAACGAATAGTTACCACAGTATATGGTGTGTGTGTTTGTGTGTGTGTGTGCTTGGTCACTGGAGCAGATCATGATGCTCCAGGAATCATGTGGTCATCAGAAAGATTGCTGCTGTGAGCAATGATGGGGCAGTGAACTGCAAACAACAGTTGGACATGCGAATAAGGTAAGTAGCAATAAGTTTCAAATCTCTTAAGTATCGCTGCAGATCCCCCAGGCATGAGAAAGGTAGGAAGAAAGGAAGGAGGTGTTTCCTCAGTATTGGGTATTCTGCTGAAGAAACTAGTTAAACATTCCAGAGAATCAGTACAGCAGGAAACGGCGCCCATCCAGCCATATGGAACCTGAGATTTCTACCTCAGAGACACAATGGTGGGTTGCCCATTCTCTTCAGTGACTGTTCCAGCTTGTCAGATGGTGTCCTGGATACAACTGGGATCCACTCCATGCTTTTCTCTGCCATCAATGCCAAGAAATAATCAGTGTTATTGAGAACTGCACGTATTCTCAGTACTTCCTGCGTCCTCTCAGAGGTTGATCACTCTTTCAATGGAGGGTTTTGTACATGAGTCATGATGGTCCACATAAGTAGAGTGTTTTCTCCTTTCTCGTGGTCTCTGAATTTATTCAGATGTCAATAGGTTTCTGGTTATCAATGATGTCAAGAGATATGGGGATAGCCAAGAGGATGGCACTGAGGGAGATAGAAATCAGTCTTTGATATAATTGGTTCAATGGGCTGAATGGACTGTCCCTGTTCTAATTTTCCTATGCTGTTCACCCAGTGCCATCTGATCTAAATGCTCACAGGGGCCCACTGCTGTGAGTTATATGAGTCTATGGCCTTGGACACCCGCTATACTTGCCTCCAGAGCCACTGCACCCAGATCTCCTGGCAACACTATAGCTGCTTACATTTTGCATCATGGCCAGGTGGATTAAATCTGGTTATTGGTCTTCTCCTGGCAACATTTGGGAACACGCCGTCTTGTCGTTCACACATAGTGTTATGTCAGTGGTGGCATTGCTACATCTTAGGGGTGGTAGCCTCATGTGTCAGGTTTCTGCCTCCTCTCCTGAAGACTTCCGCCCACCATTGACTAGCAAATGAGCTACCATATTAATGGCTGCTGTCGAGCCATTTAATCAGCGAGTACATGCCAATTCCTGCCTACAGCCACTAATTGCCCTCCAAATCTGTCTTCAAGCTCATTAGGCTTGGAAGTATTTGGGATAGGAATGGAGAAATGGTTTTCCTAAACAGAATCTAACAATCTGAACAGAGCTTAAGCAGAAAATCTTGCCTAAGGTAAACAAAAGGATTAGGTAAGGAGGCATTTGTTGATTTGGGGTGGGGACGAGGGTAAAAATGGGTAGGTTGGAGTTTGTATGACTAAAGAAAATAATGCTAGAAAATATAATTAAATTAAAAGGCTTGCTAACCAAAGGGTCCCATAGAATAGCTGTATAATCCCAACCTCCAGATGCGAGCAAGCTTGAATCACGGTTGAAGCATACTGTCTGGACAATTTTATTATGTCCTAAAAATAACAACAAAACTCATTAGACAACATTAGAGAATAACTTCAGATCAACATCAATAAGATGGGACTCTATAGTTTGAATTGGAACACCTGAGAATCAACATTCAAACCAATTAAAATTGTACTAAAACCCACTGAATTTATTATCATCACATTCTGGATTTTATATTGTCTCTCTTTTAATTTGTGTCTTGTCCACACCAGTAATCACAATATTGATGAAAAGTCCAAAAATATGTGGGTACTTGTCGGGGAATGTCAAAATTATTTCCAGGAAATCATTTTCGTTCTTTATCAAAATCATGGTCTAATGAGTCCATGTTATCATATAATTGGATATATATTATACTAGAAGTTTTCTATTCAGTGCTAATTTATGCCTAAAGTTATTGAGTGGTCTTCTATTGCCTCTTTTTCTGATTATTTTGCTCTAACCTCAGCTTCTGATGTGATTTATCCAACTTCTGTAAAAGCAGGTAATGATATTCCTTTAACGTTTGTCCCTCATTTAGTATTTGCTTCATAAATGAACAAATGTACGTTTTTCAGGACTATGCTCATTTTTGATTTTTTTTAAATGAGGTTAGTTACTATCTCTATAATTCACTAAGTTCTCCATTGAGTTATATGCGAACAAAGCCTTGTAGTGGCAGCACTGGTGTGGAGATAACATCACTGGGTTTGTATTCCAACAGGCTTAGGCTGATGGTGTGAAGGTCTGTCATCTTTCAACCAGTCTGACTTGCATGTGACTCCAGGTCCCATGTGTTTGACTCTCAAATGCTCCCTGAAATGGTCCACCAAACCGCTCAGTTCAGGGGTAATTAGGGATGGGAAACAAATCCTAGTCTTAGCAGTGACACCTAAATCGTCTGTAATTTTTATTTTAAATATCAGGGGTTTTGTCTCCTACCACCCAATTTCCTCTGCTTTTCTCTTTCTTTGAGAAAATTAATTTTGTGAACAAAATTCAGAGTGCTCCAACTTTTCTCAGTTTCTTTTTCAGCGGGCAGTAGACTTTCTCCACATGCATTTTTTTGTTTCTTTTCTTGCCCCACCTCTATTCCCTTTGACCCTGGAAGACTAACTCTTCTGGCATTCAATTTCTCCTACCTTCCAGCCTGTCACAGCGCTTCCTTTTGTCATTGTATCACCCACTTCTTGCTTAAAACATATTACATCACTAACTTTTCTCAGCTCTGTTGAAAGGTCACAAGCCTGAAAAGCTAAATCAATTTTTCTTTCCACAGATGCTGCCATAACCTGCTGAGTGATTCCAGAAATTTCTATTTTTATTCCAGAAAATCACAATGTTAGGAACAATTTCGGTCACCATGCCATAACACTCAATTTCTAAAGGCAGTGTGCAGAAAACTCAGGGATTTCTAGAGTGAGAATTGAAACGAGGAATATTTGGGAAAGAAGTTTTAAGTGACCTTAAAAAATCCCACGTAATGTAGTAACTGGCATAGAAAAGGTAAATCTGAGGTACCAGTTCCCAGTTTAGTACAGTTGAACAAGGGAGCACAGATTAAATCAGACAAAAGATCAAATATTTGAAATAGAAACCCGAAATACTTAAAAATTACTTGGAAAAGGCTATTGAGGAGTTAGCCTTACATTACCCAGATCTTAGAATTAATTAGTGAATCAACACATGAATCCCAGTTTTTGTATTTAACTGTAATGACCAGGTCAAGACTCTGGACAATGCAAGTGAGTAGGACTTAGCTTGTTGCTTTGCATTTTATTCACTGGGAATATTGGTGTGTATTGGAATTCAACAAAAAATAAATGATTGGGAAACAATTTGATTGGTTAGAAGTTTGGGTTGGATTAATCATTGTTTAACTGTAGCAGGCACTTTTAGGGATTAGGTACAAACACGGTTTGTGTTGTTCTGTATATGTCACGGTCTTTATTTTATGAAACTTTTCTTTCATTTTAAATTACCTCCACATCACATGCAAAGGTATCCACAATTTTATCATAACCGTGAATAGTTTTGGTCCCTTTATCTAAAGCAAGATATACTGCCATTGGATGCAGTCCAATAAAATGTTCACTAGACTAATCCCGGGAATAGGAGGATCCTTTGTAAGGGGAGGTTGAGTAGGTTGAACCTGTAAAATTTGGAGTTAAGAATATTCACTGAACCAAAATTTATGAGCAGCTCAGACTGCAACAGATGGTTTTTTTTAAAAAAAAGTCATTCAGAAAGATAGAAAAATACAAAATATGCATCTAATTATACACAAGGCTGTCAAATTGTGTTCAGCTTTTACAGGTTATCAACAAATCATAAATGTTTAAGAATATCATCAGAAAGGTGAAAAGTATCACCGAAATCTTGTACCTGTGCAACCTTTACTTTAGCTAGAAATGTTCCCTTTCCAACATCCCAGCCACAATCATCTGAATCTGTTACTGAAACATAAGATCCTTAATTGGCTTTAATAGGATAGAGCTGAAGAGTTTGCTGCCCCTGAGGGAGAGTCGAGGACAAGATGGAATAATCTAGAGTAAATCTATTTAAAACATATTTCAGGAGGAATTTCTTCCCTCAGGTTAGAGTGAATCTGTGGAATTCTTAACCACAGTAAACTATAGAAACTGCATTGTTAAGTATACTCAAAAATGAGGTAGACAGAACTTTAAATCAGTAAAGGAATCAAATGTTTTGGAGGAAAGGAAGGAAAGTGGAAATGAAGATTATCAAACCATCCATGAACTCAATAAATGGCATAGTACACTTGATATGCAAAAAGACCTTTTTCTGCTCTATCATCTTCTAGTCTTATAATGTGGAGACCAGGGGAGTACATTCAAAGCTTTGTTGCCATACATGGCAAACTGCTGACTGTAACAGGTCTGAGAGTCAATGGGTCAGGATTTGCTTATAACAGAAACAACAAAATAGACCAGCCCCTCCCAAATTTCCAACCTTACACAATTAAGATTGAACAAACCATAAAATCAGATGGTGTTGACTACCATTCACTTTTCCACTGTCCAAGCTTGTAGTGGAGATTGCAATTCAGGCAATCCAATCTTTGAAAACTGGCTCACCGAAAGGTTTTTTTTAATCTCCGTTTCATATTTTGTGGCCACATGGCTGAAGAAAGGTATATCATTTCCACTGATGTAATGTAATCAGGGTAGTTTCATATACTGATACCTCGTAGAACGTGCAGACACCATCCTGTTTTTGTGCTCCACACTCTTACAGTACAATCAGTGGACCCACTAGCAAAGAGCTTAGAGTCATTGGAGAACGCACAAGCCTTCACTGGGCCTATTGGAGCAGAAGTAACACACAGGAATATTCACACTCCATCATTACACAGTACATAACATTACACAGCCAAGCAAATGTGATTCGAAACAATTTTGATACAAATGCAGCGTAAAGAAAATGGGCCCACTCTTGTGAACCAACAGTTACCAAACCCAAAAATATTATTCTAATCTTAGTATTTGTCCTTCAGCAGTGAACATGGCTACAGCAAACTGTTTTTAGTTGGATTCTATTAATTTCATGCTACGTTTTGAAAAATCCAAGCATATTAAATTGCAGAGGGAATTGTGCTGAATGAGAGTATTTCAGCATCTGAAATGAATTCTGATCTTCACTCACTCGGCAAACCTAATACGAATGGAAGGCAGCATTATCCATAGCTATTTCAATCTGTTCCTGCTTCTGGTATCATTGGTACTGAGCCTGCTGATCATCTGGTAGTATATACTGATCAGCAACAGCAATGACACTAATGAAGCTCCCATCATGTGCTGTCAGCTCTGATATGGTCAACTAGATTTTCTGCCAAATGCTTTGACCCACATTTTAGCTATTGTGATGCTTCACTAATTAAGAAGTAGGACACTCCTCCGGCATTATGACTGCCTTTGCCAATTTCCAACATTTCTTTAAGTTGTAATGCTGCAACTGTTCGCGGTTAGTTTCCTGATCATGTGGAAATCCCTCAAAGACCAGCAATAACGCAAAGATTTCCACCATTGGCCAAAATATTTCCTACATGCAGCATTTGATGCAGATTTGCTGAGCCTGATGCAGATTCAGTCCTTCGCAAGTTAGATACAGGCAAACTGAACAGCTATTAGGTTCAGCCCCATTGAGAGGAAATTAGTTTATTAATGCATCCATAATGATGGACTTCCAATAAACAATAATACTAATTATAATTTGCTGTATCAGTGAGAACATGTATTTATTCAGTAATCGTTCCAATAACAGTATGAAGTATATTCAAGTCCATTTACAAATCTGAGCAAAGATTTCTGTGTTACTACAGTGATAATAACATATAAACAAAATAACAGCTTTCTCTTCCTTTTACCATGTTAATATATCAATGTTTAGAGTCTTCAAGAATGGATTTATGATTGTATTAGAAATAGTAATCTCAGCAAATCTTCTCTTCAATGGTATTAATGTGACTTGTGTATTTTATGTGAAGTAATTCACTTACAAAGGAGTTCTACCAGAACATTACTGATAATGGCCAAACCCATTTAGAAATATTCACTGAAGCATAATGTACAAGCAGCTCAATCTGTGTCAAATTATTGAAAATTTATAAAGCCTCGCATAAAGATACAAAAATACAAAATATGCATCTCATCATACACAAGATTGTTAAATTATGTCCAGCTATTATTGGTTATGGACAAATCATAAATGTGTTAAGAATTTCAGGCGAATGAAAGGTGTCAATGAAATCTTGTACCTGTGTGACCCTTTACTTTAGTTAGAAGTTTTCCACTTTTAACAGCCCAGACACAAAGCTTACAATCATCTGAACCTGTCAGCAGGAGCCGACCATCGCGAGAGAATGAGCACTGGCTCACCTGCATAAAACAAACGACTTTGTAAAAAGGTACATCAACCAACTCGCCTTCAATTACTCTCACAAGATTCTCAAACACCTGTAGTCTGCTTTAATCTGTTTCATACTGAAAAATGCACAACATTTTAAAGCTTCGCAACAGGAAAAGACAGAATACTCCTACTATAATGATTTTTTTCAGATGTGCAATCAGTTTTAGGTCAATTAGCAGGAATACAACTCACACCTACAGAAGCTTGAGGAGCAATGGTATTTTTATTTATTCATTCATGGGATGAGGAGTTGTTGATTAGGCCATCATTTATTGCCCAAAGGACATTTGAGAGTCAACCACATTGCTGTGTTTCTGGAGTCATATGTATGGTTGAGGTTGAGGTTGGCAGTTTCCCTCCATAAAGTGAACCAGACGGGTTTTTCCAACAATCGATGATGGATTCATGGTCATCATTAGACTTTTAATTTCAGATTTTCATCTCATTGAATTCAAATCCCACAATCGGCTGGGGCAGGATTTGAACTCAAGTCCGTAGAATGTTACCTGGGTTTCTGGATTTACAGCCCAGCGATAATAGTTAGCTACTGCAGAGGCATGTAACAATGTCCCTGAATAGATTGATTAGAAAATATCTACTGCTCATCCTTCAATCAATCTAGGTTCCAACAACCTGTTTAGAAATGTTATGACTCACCTCTGCAGCAGGTGGGACTTGAACTCTGGCCTCTTGGCCCAAACATAGGGATTCTACCATAACAGCCCCTTTTTCAATTAATCTGTCTGAGCTAACTAATTGACAACCCACCTCTGAGTTCATCCTCTAATTTTGGTGGCAGGACAGGGTAATACTGCTGTTCCAGAAGAGGAGGGACTTGTAATTTAAGCAGACACGACATGCATCAGAAAATTTATCAGGACTTGGCTTATTGAGGAGACAATGGACACAGAAATCACAAGGATACCGGGGAAAGCTGTTTCACAAGCCTCTCACTCTTATCTGCAAGTCCAGCTGAGAATCATAGAATCCCCACAGAGCAGTAATAAGCCATTCAGCCCATCAAGTCTACTCTGATCTTCTGTAGAACATTCCATCCATCCTTCCCTCCTAATACCACCTTTCATTTAACATGGCTAATCCAACTATACTGCACATCCCTGGACGTTATGAGCAATTTAGCGTGGCCAATCCACCTAACCTCCACATCTTTGGACTGTAGGAAGAAAACAAAGCACCCAGCAGAAATCCACACAGACACAGGGAGGATGAACAAACTCCACACAGGCAGTTGCTTGAGGCTGGGATCAAACCCGGGTCCCTGGTGCTGTGAGGCAGCAGTGCTGACCACTGAGCCACTGTGCCATCCAAGAGGCACAGACTGATTGCAGGACGAACAGGACTTCCAAAACAAGCAGCCATGGATGGAAGTAACCAAGAAAGTCAGCAGCAGATGCTTGGCCCCTGTAACCCAGCGACAGTGAATCCTGAAAAACAAGGACCAAGTGGCATGTCACTGAATTGCCTGGCATTCTCCTACTCTCCTCAGGTCCACAAACCTTACAGCTTTACTCACTCCCTTCTCTACAGGTATCTCATTTCCCCAGCTAAGTAGCCAGCAATTGCGCTCAGCTACAGCCTATTGCTTTCTCAAACTTATACCTCATGAAAGGCAAAAAAGAATTCTTTCGCCCCTTTAAGCACAAACAATGCTACCGCCTTGTTTTCATTTCTTGCAAAGAAATCGATATAACTTCTCAAAAGTTCAAAGATCAACATTGTGGAAAGCAAGGAGTAGGCCTCCAATGATGGTCATTGAGTTAGTTGTTGCCAATGTATAGCTGGTTGGTCCATTGGGAAGGCAGTCTTGTACCATGAGGATCCAGCTGTAGGTCATGACCTGCAGTCAATGTCTGACCACATGTGAATCTGATGCTCAGACATGTCAAGGGAATTCGTCCTCTGCCTGCAACTCAGTGGCTATCCCTTCGGCTGCAAGTGGAAAGCCCTTTGCCTTAGATCCTCAGCAGAATGAGCTAATGTAGCCGCATTAGCTGCTCCCATTATTGTCTGAAGGCTGGCTCTGCAACTGGATGTGGGCAGTGCTGGGCAATAAACACTGGCAGGCTGTTGGCACTGACCTATTAAGCAGTGATCAATCTGTCCGACAGAAGTAATACTCAGGAAGGTAGCCTCTCAGGTTGTCCATTTCTGCAGTGCAATTGGGCAAAGCCTTCACACCTTATTAGTTTCACAGATATGACTCCTCCTGCTATGTTCTTGCCCACTCCAACCTGCCACGCTTGGGGCAAAGTGGGACAGCTCCAGTGGTGGAAAGAAGGATTCCACCTTGGAAATCACCCAGAGTTGCCTCCTTAATAAAGTTCAGTTGCCTCTTCCCACTTCAGACACCCTGGCTCCCGACTTCCGGGACCAACTTGCCTCTGGGAAAGGCAGAAAGAAGTAAAATATATTGGGATACCAGTCTAATAACACTCTTTTGTTTCAATTTTCTCAACACTCTATCCTCCAAATCCCGGAAAATCGACCAACGTTTTCTTTGAAACATTCCCAGTATTCATTCTACCATTTCAGTCTATTAAGAAGGATTTTGTCTGATTTGACAGAAATTTCTAACACCATCAGATTTTTCCAGCAGATGTTGAAATAATATGGAATGAAGCTATGACTCTCCAATGCAACCATTCTTAGTCATTACGAATATTTTTATCACGCTTACTACTCTACGGGGACCTTGTGATTTAGTGGTAGTGTCCCTACCTTTGGGTCAGTGATCTCAGTTCAAGTCCCACCTGTCCTAAAGGTGTGCCACAATATTTCCAAACAGGTTGCATCAAAACAATCTTATTTTGTTTTGGTAGCACAGCACTGCCATGTGGAAAGAGTACTTGACTGGGGGGATTCAAAGTGAACCTGAAGTTATTAAGTTTGTGGGTCTGGTCTCTTCCAGTCACAGTAAGTCAAACATGGCTCTCAGTTAAACATTAAGGACGCAGGTGAGCACTAGGTCACTGCATGTGGTGCGTTCCTACACATGCTCTGGAACTTGCTGAGTTGCAGTCCTGGCAAAACCCTTCTCTTGTGAGGCCTTTAAGGCCCGCTTCAAGGTTTGAATAAATCTCTTCACCTGGCTGTTTGTCACAAGGTGATGTGGAGCCAATCTCACATGTCTGACTCTCCAGGTACTCCTCAAACTCTTGTGCCACAAACTGTGAACTATTGTCACTCACAAATTGCTCACAGTTCCCGAACATGGCAAATTCTTCATCCAGTTTTCCATCATTGTTTCCACTGATACCGACTTCATGCCCGCCACCTCGTGCCACTTGGAGTGGGCATTCATGACCAATAGTAACATCCATTTCTCTACTGATCCTATGAAATCGATGTGAATATACTGCCACAGTGATTGAGGCCATTCCCATCGGTGAAGGGGGCAACAATGATGGTGCCTTCCTTGCTAATGCACAGAATTTGCACAATCCCACTTTCTCCTCAACTAAAATTGCAGCACGCTGCAGTGCAGAGGGACCTGGGTGTCCTTGTGCATGAATTGCTGAAGTGGGATTGCAAGTGTAGCAGGTAATTAAAAAGGAAAATGGAATTTTGTCTGCCATTGCTTGAGGGGTGGAGTTTAAAAACAGAGAGGCAATGCTGCAGCTGTATAGGGTCCTGGTGAGGCCTCACCTGGAGTACTGTGTGCAGTTTTGGTCTCCTTACTTGAGAAGAGATATACTAGCATTGGAGGGGGAGCAGAGGAGATTCACTCGGTTGATTCCAAAGTTGAGAGGGTTGGATTATGAGGACAGACTGACTAGACTGGGATTATGCTCATTGGAATTTAGAAGGATGAGGGGAGATCTTATAGAAACATATAAGATTATGAAGGGAATAGATTAAAGTGGAGGCAGGGAGGTTGTTTCCGGCAGCAAGTGAAACTAGGGCTGGAGGGCCTCGCCTCAAAGTAAAGGGAAGCAGATGTAGGACTGAGGCCAGGAGGAACTTCTTCACCCAAAGGGTTGTGAATCTGTGGAATGTCCACTTGGGCATAATTCTCCTCCATATTTAGTAACTTTAATTCAAATGAAGCGGTTGAAGCTACCTCACTGAATGTTTTTAAGGCAAGGCTAGATAAGTTTTTAAACAGTAAAGGAATTAAGGATTATGGTGAGTGGACGGGTAAGTGGAGCTGAGTCTCAGAAAGATCAGCCATGATCTTATTAAATGGTGGGACAGGCTCGAGGGGCCAGATGGCCTACTCCTGCTCCTAGTTCTTATGTTCTTACACGCTGCCACCGAAAATAGCTACAAACTGTCTCCTTCATTCACACCACACAGTGGTGCCTTTGATGCTCCTGTTCCAACATATTCATCTTAACAGGGGCGAGATAACAACTCTCATTCTCCTCATTAGACACCTGTCTGATATGGACGACCCCCACATCATGGGTAGGTTAGGGAATATTTCTGGGTGGTTTCTATAATAAATCCTTCCTTCCAGGTCTACATCTGCCATTAGGCTCAATACAGGGCAGCATTCTGCACCTATCTTGCTGACTTAGGTACCTTGTCTTCCTGAAAAAAGTGCATCATCTCCTGGTTCAATCAGGAACATCCTTATTTCCTGGTAGTGGTCATATTGACAAAGCATCTACATTGCCATGCTAGTCCAACTGTTAGTATCTACATTCACAGGAGTGGCTTGTTCGAACCAGAGCCCATCTGTGAGGTGTGCTGCCACTGTTGATGATATTCCCGCACACAGACCAAACATGGATGCTAATGGCCTGTCATCTGTCAGCAGCACAAAGTGCCTGTCGTGAACATTTTTTAACAGCGAATACGATGCCCAATTTTTCCTGCTCCTCTTGGGCATAATTCTCCTCCACATTTAGTGACTTTAATGCAAATTCAAATGTCCTTTCTTCTCCATTCAGCAAGATGTGTGATAGTACAGCCAACCTCATAAGGCGAAGTCTCACATTATTGTAGTGGCAACTTCAGATCAAAACGAGTCAACACTTTTATCCTTTTTAGGGCTTCCTTCACCTCCCTGTAAGCCATTCTTGCATCCATTTCCACAGTCACCCTTTTCCCAACAATAATGCAGGGGTTTCAGCAGTTGCCAGATCAGATACAACATGCAATAATAATTTACAAGTCCCAAGAACAATCTCACTTGAGACACATTCTCTGTTCTAGCAGCCTTCATAATAGCCTTCATCTCCGTGGGTGCCTTGTCTAGTTCCTTACCATCAAATGCTTTGGGAGGCAAGGGCCTAGTGGTATTAATTGCTGGACTGTTAATCCGGAGACCCAGATAATGTTCTGGGCACCGAGGTTCAAACCCTGCCATGACAGATGATGGAATTTGAATTTAATAAATATCTGGAATTAAGAATCTAATGATGACCATGAATCAGTTGTCAGGAAAACCCCATCTGGTTCACTACTGCCATCCTTACCTGGTCTGGCCTACATGTGATTAACTCTTAACTGCTCTCCGGGCAATAAATGCTGCCTGGTCAGCAATGCTTTCATCCTGTGAATAAAGTTTTTAAAAAAATGGCCAGGTACTCCAGTCTTTGGAAAAAACTCACGTGTTTCTCTTTTCCTGAGTTCCTGTAACCATTTTGGGGTTTTTTCTTGGTTTTTCCAATGCTCCTCTTCAGAGAATCCAGTAACCAAAATATCATTGAGATAATACTGGATTCCTGGCAATTTACTCAAATTTTGATCTGTGGCCCTCTGGATCAGAGCTGGCACTGACTTGATGCCACTTGTAGCAGAACAGACCCCATGTGTCACTACTGTTGGTGGCATCTGGGACTTCTTTGTGAGCCTCATCTATAGGTAGGCCTGTGACAGATACATTTTTGAAAATTTCTTTCCCTCAAAGTCCACTGAACAGGTCTTCAATGAGTGGAAGTAAGTATTAATCTGCACACAGGACTGGGTCGACTGTGACCCTTAAAAGTCATCACAAATCCACACCACACCATTTGTTCATAAGGCACGAACGATGAGCGTGGCCCATTCATTGGTGGTTATAATCCCAGATTCACCAGCCATTCCAATTCTGCCTCCACTTTAAGCTGGATGGCATAATGTACTGGACATGCCTCAGAATCCTTGGATGACCCTCCCATTTCATAATAAAATTTAATTTCTACTCCTTTCCTATCCCCCAGGGTTCCCTTGAAGATATCTTTATACCTTTCTGAAATCGCTTGCAAATTCGTTTTTAAGTCCTCCCCAATTTAACTTTAATTTTTTTGACCAGGAGCATCCAAATAATTCCGCTAAATGCACAGGCAATTCAGCACACTGGCGCCTTAACTATACTTTTACCAGTACATAGACTTTCAGTGGCACGTCTTGTTCCATGTCTGTCTGTAGTGTAATCTTGGCTGATTTCGATGATATGCCTTTAACATTTCCCTTTATATTGATTTGGGAATCAGAGACACTGCTGCAGTCATATCCATTTCCATTTTATAGTCTTCACCTCTACTTTAGGGAGAGCCCACAAATGATCAGCTTCACCCCATAACAACAGGATGTTTAACCAGAACTCTGCTGACTCTGAACCTTCTGCTGGTCCCGCGGACCTAGCTAACTCCTTGTCTACTCTCTGGCTTACAGCATGTACCTTATGCCTGGTCCTTTAAATTGACCCCTTTAGACACCCCTTCTCTCACTTGGGTTGGATCTGGCAATTTCGGGTAATATGGCCCATTCGCTTACACCTCCAACATTGGGCTTCTCAAGTTCAACACATTGCCAACTTGTGGCCACTCTTGCCACATCAGCAGCATTCTACGGCTGATACCACACGCTGCTGAGTTTCCTCTATCTCATGCACCTGGATATCATCACTCAACAGCTGTGAGATGAAGTCTGTTGGCTCTTCCATGTATAAATGTATGTTGAATAGACACAAAATTTGTTAGGCTGCAGTTAGAGTATTGGATCCAGTTTTGGAAACTCTCATTTAGAAAGGCCATTGAGTAGGTACAGAGCCAATCGCAGGGATAAGACACTTTAATTGGAGAGGGAGACGAAGGGAACGGGAGCCTTTCTCACCAGAACCGGAGCAATGGGCATATTACTCGAGGGAAATTATGACTTGTAAAAACCTTTCCTCATAGAACTTTCTCTAAAAAAAAATCAAAGATTATCAGCAAATGAACAAAAGGAAAAATAAAGAGAAATCATTTTGCACAGAGGTTGTTGGGTGGGAAGCAGAATTCATAACAGTTTTTAAAAGGAGAGTGGATAAATATTTGGAAAATTATTTTAATGAAACCTATAAGAATTAATTTCAATGGATAGCTGAGGATGTCTGACTTTTCTCTGTGCCATTAAACAATATGATTCAATGGATTCCCAAATATTTTTCCTATGATAACATATTAGCAATAAATATTTGAAATATACAAAAAATTTTCTAATCTCTAGGATTAAAAGACAATTATTTTGCTGCTTACCTCTGCTTGGTGTGAGGATAAGTATTTCACAGAAATATTGTTCAAGGAGGAAGCTAGTTTCTTCCACATGGTTAATTGATACAGCTGACGTTTTATTATTTATTTAATATTTCCACCATTGCCATTGATCAGATGATAAGGGAGTTTCAGCAGATTCTTGGCCCATTGGGTATAGTACATCCACTATAAACAATGTGAAACAATGCTTCAGGAAAAATGGGGTGACATAGTTGCTGAATGGCTAATGTCGCTCGTGGACAGCCCAAAGCTTGCTGAGAGATATCCAACAAGGTGTGACTGCAAACAGTATTTGCATTCAGTAAACTTTGCCTTACTCTACTTCATATCAACAAAAGTTCACAAGGAAAGGTTCAATAATCAGCAGTTGGACCACATTTTCAAAATACACTCCATTCATTAACCATATGAGGTGAAAACCAGAACAAGATGAGTGATTGGGATTTGATGCGTGTGAAGACAGCAGAGTTTCAGATTGTGATATTGCACAGAAAAGGTAAGTAAAGAAGCTGCCAAGAGAACATGGAATTGTTGAGTCAGGACATGACAAATTGAAGCTGTTGCTATTAGTTAGTGTCAGAGGTCAGCTCTGAATGTCAATTACCCCAAGAGTCAAGCTTGTGCCCAAAGCGACTACTCTTCAATATTTGATTTTTGTTTGTATAATCACCAATAATGTTCACTCTGAGATTTAGGTGTTTAGTTTCCCCAAGATACAAACAGGATCAGGTAGTCGGCCTGTCCTCGTCCATCCCCTTTTCAGATAGTTGTCTAGGCTATCCCACTTACTTATCTAGCTGCATCAATGGCCCTACGTTCTTTGAGCAACATGTAAAATAATTCCTGCCCTGTACACACTTTCTGATTGGCCCATTTCTAGTACAGCAGCAGGCTGTAATTCATTGACTCACTTTTATCGTGGGCAACCCTCCCTAGAGCAGAAAGGTGCCTGCAACTGGCCTACATCCTTTTAGGCCAGTTTAATTTCACGGAAACAAGGGGCTGTTGGTATACATATGGGGATCATATCCTGCTTACTCTACTACATTGTGAGATTAGGGGTAACCCTGCAATGTCTGGTCACAATGACATCAAATAGCAACTGTGAGGCTAGCCTATCCCTACATCCACAAGGGGCTTCTTCAATGCAGTGATCCACTTAATATATTCAAAATGCAACAGCTGCCCTACAAAAGCAAGGGAGAAGAGAAGCAGCTGATGGGCTAAGGTAGAGATGGATTGAGCAATATTAAGAGTTGGAAATCTAGGTGATGGAGAGAATGAGGAGTCAGAAAATTAGCTCAGGATCAATCAGAATGTACAGTTTATAAACATGCTGCTGCATCTCAGATCAAAAAAGAGAGGAGTTTATGTTAGATCAAAAAATAATCTTTTTGGCCTCTCCCCTATTTTGCAAAATAATAACTGCTACACTCCAATGTAATTCACTGTAAATGAAACACAGTGTCATAATAAAGGTAATATATAATGTAAGTTAGCATTCCTACCAACCACTGATCTCGGCAGTGACAACATTGAGTTGGAGCTGGATAAGGAATAAACCCCCACCACCACTCCCAATTTCAGGCAAGCACCTTTTCCCCCTCAAACGTTGACCCCTTTATTCAGGTTTTGGAGTAGATCTGTAGCTCAGGTTGTGGGTGTTGAGGTTGGTTGGCTCGCCGAGCTGGTTTGTTGTTCTGCAGACGTTTCATTACCCCGCTGGGTAACATCCTCAGTGCAGCCTCTGATGAAGCGTCAGTGTGTTTTCCCACCTGGTTTTTAAACTCTGTTCCATTGAGATGGATTGCATCACTGTGGGGTCAAATTCAATGTCGTTATTAGTAGCATGCTTCGTGAAGTGCCATGCTTCTAGGAATTCTCGTGTTTGCCTCTATCTCACCTGTCCCAGGATCTTGATGTTGTCCCAGTCAAAGTGGTGGTTCTGCTTGTCCATGTGGATTGAGATGAGTGAATATTGGTCTTGTCTTTTTGTAGCCAGTTTGTGTTCACGTACTCCTGTTGTTAGTTTCCTTCCTGTTTGTTTGATGTAGTGTTTCTCACAGTCTCTGTAGAACTTGACCCCATTTACATTCCACTACGAAGGAAAACTGTAAGTGAAGCAATCCATCTCAAAGGACCCCAGAGTTTAAAAACCAGGTGGGAAAACACACTGACGCTTCATCGGAGGCTGAACTGAGTATATTACCCAGCGGGGTAGTGAAACGTCTGCAGAACAACAAACCAGCTCGGCGAGCCAACCAACCACTCCGAGCCCTTTATTGTGTGAGGTTGCCAATTTACAAACTACTTCATTGTGTGGCTCAATGTCCACTTAGAATCGCTCTAACGAGCTGAAAGAACAGTCTATAGTACACAAAAAGACCCTTCAGCCCATCAAGCCTATGCTGGTCAAAAACTACCTAACTATTCTGGCCTCCAGTCCAAGCACTTGGCTCATTGTCTTGTACACGTTGGCATCACAAGTGCACATCAAAACATTTCTTATGCTATGAGGGCTTCTGCCTCTGACACACTTTCAGGCAGAGTTCCACAATTCATACCAGCCTCCGGGTAAAAGCATTTTTCCCTCACATTCCCACTAAATCTCTTACCCATTACCATAAGTCTCAGCTCGCTAGTCATTAATACCTCCAATAAGGGAAGAGTTTCTTCCTATCTACCTCATCTCTGCCTCATAATTTTACACATCTCAATCATGTTCATTTTCAATTTCCTGTTTAAAGGAAACAACTCCAGTTTGTTCACATCTCTTCATTAAAACTTTGCAGCCCAGGGAATATCCTGGTAAATCACCTCTGCAGCTTCTCCAGTGCAATCAGATCCCTCCCATAATGTGAATTCCAGAATAGCGCACAATATTCTAGTTGTGGCCTCAACAACATTTTACTCCATTCCAGTAAAATCTCCCTGGTCTTAAACACTGTGCTGTGGCAAATAAAAGCAAGTAGCTCATAAACCTTCTCAACCACTTTATCCAACTGTCCCATTACCTTAAAAGACTGATAGAGATGCTCAGTGATATCCCTCTGATTTTCAGTGCTTCCCAGAAACCCACTGTTCATCGTACATTCCCTTGCCTTTGTTTGTCCTGCCCAAGTGCATCAACTCACATTTATCCAGATTGAATTTCACTTGCTACTGATCAGCCCACTTAACCAGCTTGTCAATATACACCAGTAATCTAAGGCTATGCTCTATTTACCAATCCACCAGTTTTTGTACCATCTGGAAACTTACTGATCATCTCTCCTACGTTCAAGGCTAAATTGTTTATACATACCACAAACATAACAGCCCCAACCTTAATCCCTACAGAATCCTATTGGATACGTGTTTCCACTTGTAAAAAAGCCTTGACTGTCATCCTCTGCTTCCAGCAACTCAGACCAGTTGTTTGAATATTTCCATATTCAATCCAAGCCTCAGTGTTTGAAGTGAGTGCATAATTTCTTAACTCTCAGCATTTTATTCTTATTAATCATCATAAAGCCCCCATTAACTATATAATAAATTGATTTACCTTGTCTCTTCATTATAATGCCTGAGACTAAATTTAAAAGCAAAACGATCAGCAATGATTATGATATCATAAGGTATGTCATTGGCAGCCACTCATGTCACAATGTTAATGACAGATGTAAAGAAAACCTTAAGTTGTTACAAACCTTCAATTCAAATTAAAAACTTCAGCCAATGTAAACCATTGGGCAATTTATGGGAATGAGCTGTGCATAGTAAAACCAGACCCAAAATTTGGCCATTTGAGCCTGCTCTGCCATTCAACATAATTACAGTAGATCATGCAACTCAGCATGACATTCCTGCTATATCGCGGATCCTTCAGTCTCAAGAATTATGGTCTAAAGTACATCTATCTCAATTTTTTTTAATCAATCTCTTAGATGTATTTTAGAACTTAAAGTTTACTATCAAACTTATTGAAAACAATGTTTTGGCCTCAACTGCTTTCTGTGGCAGACAACTCCACAGATTCAGCACTTCTGGGTGAAGAATTTCTTTTTTCTCAGTTTTAAATGGCTTATCCTGTATCATAGAACCACTACAGGTGTGGAAGCAGGCCATCTGGCCGGAGTCCACACCAACCCTCCAAAAAGCATCCCACCCAGACCCAACTTATCTCTGTAACCCTGCATTTCCCACAGCTAACCCACCTAGCCTACACATCTCTAGTTACTGTGGGCAATTTAGCATGGCCAATCCACCTAAGCTGTACATCTTTGGACTGTGGAAGGGAACTGGAGGACCCAGAAGAAACCCATGCACAAACGGAGAATGTGCAAAATCCAGGCATTTGCCTGAGGCTGGAACTGAACCAAGGTCCCTGGCACTGAAGGCAGCAGCGCTAACCACTGAGCCGTTGTTTGCTTAGAATGACTAGCTCTGGAGTCACGGATAATCGGGAACATCTTTCTTGCATTCTTGTCTAGCCTCGTTACAATATCATAGGCTTCCATGAGACCCTCCTCATTGTTCTAAACTCTAGTGAATACAAGGCCGACCGATCTATTTTTCTTCATAGATAAGTACTGCCATCCCAGGAATCTGTTTGGTAAATCTTTGGATTTCCTCCATAGACAGAACATTCCAGATATTTCAATTGCTTCAAAACATCTCCATTCCTATACTCAAGTCCTCTCACTATGAAGGCCAACATATCATCTGCCTTCTTCACCACCTGCTTGCTTTTGGTCACTGGTGAAAAAGACACCCCCCATCTTGTTCCACTTTTCCCAATCTATTGCCATCTTGATAATAATCTGCCTTGGATTTTGCTACCAAGGTGGATAATCTTTCATTTATCCAAATTATATTTCATCTGTCTTGCATTTGCCCATATGCTCAACTTGTCCAAACCAAACTTGAAGCATCTCTGCATCCCCCTCACAGCTCATCCACCCACTGAGTCACTGCCTGCCATATGGAAAAAGATCCATGTATTCTTAGTCTGTTTCTTGCCTGCCAACCAATTCCCTATCTAAGAGACAGTATACTATCCTCAACCCCACGTGCTTTAATCTTATAACAGTAACACTTGAAAAGAATGCAAGTTAATAAATCATAGTACTTTAAATGAGATCACATTCCTAAGTTATCCACAGGCTTGTGCTTTTGTAAAGATTTCCTTCAAATTTTTCTGTATATTCTTGGGACGTGAGCAACGATTGCAAACCCAGTATTAATTGTCCTTGAGATCAGATGGCATAAAGAGCAACAATAGCATTGGCAATCACGATTCTACTACGTAGGGATTTGCAGGATGTTAACATAACAATGAATTAACAGATACATCTCCAAGTCAGGATGATGAAAGAGAACTTGCAGGCTGTTGCATTCTCACATACCAGACACCCTTGTACTTCTCAGAAATAATGGGAACTGCAGATGCCGGAGATTCCAAGATAACAAAATGTGAGGCTGGATGAACACAGCAGGCCAAGCAGCATCCCAGGAGCACAAAAGCCGACGCTTCGGGCCTAGACCCATCAGAGAGGGTGATGAAGGGTCTAGGCCCGAAGCGTCGGCTTTTGTGCTCCTGGGATGCTGCTTGGCCTGCTGTGTTCATCCAGCCTCACATTTTGTTACCCTTGTACTTCTAGACAGTAGAGACCACAGTGTAATTCAAGAGAAGCTAAGTATGTAGTAGATAGACTATTCAGGGACCCTACCAAAGCATTAAACAGCAAGGGTTATACTTATGCCTGTGTACACCAACAAGACAGACAAAAGCAGACAGAAAACTTTCAATGCTACCAGCATGTTAAGAGTAGAATCACTGATGTGCATTCAAAGTTCCCTGGTGAACTTTATACTGTACAAGAACTGATTGAACAAAGGCTGATGTAATGGGACTGATATCTCCACATTACAGAAAGGGTATGTTCAAGCTTAGCACTGATAAATTTAATTTTTAAGAAAATCAATGATAATGAGGATACTGCAAAAAAAAAGTTATGAAAGATCTGCCATGATGCCACTAAAGAATAGAAGGGGTGCATGGCCTATCCCGTTCTTCTCTCATAGACAACCAAGTGTGGAGCTGGATGAACACAGCAGGCCAAGCAGCATCTCAGGAGCACAAAAGCTGACGTTTTAGGCCTAGAACCTTCAGAGGCCTGAAACGTCAGCTTTTGTGCTCCTGAGATGCTGCTTGGCCTGCTATGTTTATCCAGCTCCACACTGATGCCATTCTTCTCATGTTCTTATGAATAACCAACTAGTGAGACTAACAGCCTATTTAGAATCTTAAATGATGATTTTAAAAAAGCTGTAAAGTCAAAAAATTTGAGCCAAAACAAATTTTGGTTGTGTTACATATCACTTCAAATAGTTCAAGCAACCCATTAACTTTAAACAAACACTCATTTAAACACAAACAATTGCAGAGAAAGGAAGATGACAGTACATCATTCTGCCTGGCTGCCATGGACCTGAACTCCAGTGATGTTTCATGAATTGAGGAACTCATTAAATCAAGTGTAATTAACAGGCAGATCAGTGTCCATGCACCATTGGCATCAGCTTTCTGGACAGAATCCAGACCACATTCAAATTGAAGCTTTAGTGGCTAACCTAATAAGGCATTAAAACTAAGAAACTGTCTCATGCAGTACATTTAAAGATAAGTGAAGATTTTATTTAATTGGGAATTTGTTTGGCTTTTTGGAGAATTCAGGGTTTGCGGGACAGTGATTGCTATCTGCCAACCACCCCTGACAAATTTCGATGCAGTCACTCATTGAGAAAGTGGTCAAGATACCTGAAGAAATCTTACATCCAATCTAATTTGATGACTCAATTTATTGGAAAAGTACACCAAATTTCTAAACGATGCAAAAAAAAACCCCCAAAATACACAAGTCGTATCTTAAATTTAATGTTTTCTGTGACAGAACATTTATGCTTTTACAGCAAATTTGCGCATGGGGTACAGACGTTCTTTCCTTTGCTGTTTCTTGGTCTTCAAGCTCTCTTCATATTTGTTTAGTCGACGACGCATGGCACGGGTCTTCTTGGGTCGCAGGTCCAAAGGCTTATACTTTTTGCCCTAAGGGGTGATAAATCATTATCAGCAACGGCTAAGCATTTGTAATCTATCCATCATATGAAACTTAACGTATATGATGACTTACTTAACTAGCAATAATCTAAAAAGTGGTAAGGACCAAAACCAGCTAATGTAAAATTTCATAAAAATAGAGATGTAGAATGGTAACCAAAGAACAGATCATACCAATATGATTTGATTCACATATTATGATTGGTTGAACTCTCAGATTTGATTCTAAATTATATTTTCAACTACAGTTAAAACAATTTTAAAGTACTTTGTAACTTGAAATCACGTTTCTTACACGTTAACAACTAGGTGAGGCAATAAGAACCCACCAAAAATCATGCAACATAATCAAAGAGACCCAACAACGCTTAATTTTCCACACATACATACATAACCATATTCTCTAGGCAAACATCCATAGTAGTATACATTGACATCAGACAGAGTTTTCAGGTGAAATCAGAAAATAATTCAGTCAACATATACAGAACTTAATTACAGCATCCATTTTAAACAATAAGTTATTTAATGTGTTTCTCTTCAGCACAGAGATAAAGGATAACACTATTAAAGGATTTAACTAAAGCACAAGCATTTTAAAATTGCTAATTGTAGTCAACGTAGCAAGGAAAACAAAAGAGTGAATGGGGCTAAAGCCTGTCCCTGTGCGTATACCTGATGAATAGATTTTAGAAGCTTATTGTTTCCCTTCCAGTTTAGCAGACAGGAATCTGATAAAAGCTAGCTATCTTCAAAGACCTATCCAATCCCCAAATAACTACAATCTAATGATCGCTTTTACCGGAAGTGAATTTTTGCCTTTGGCTTTTCAAAAACTGAATTCAAATTCTCAAACAGCCATGGTGGAAGCTGAAATAATTTTCACTGATGCATTAGTCTAAGCTTCTGGATTACTGCTCCAGTAAGAAAATTATTAAACTACTGAATCCTGTAACCTTAACACTGCAAAATTATGAAATTGTGTGCTTAAGGCTAACAAAAACCCAAAGTCACTGCTTAAATCTAAAACTCCAACACATCCTCCTAAAGGTGAATAGGCCTTATTCCCTCATATCAGCCAGTTTATACTCTCCCAAAGCCTCTTGGCACCCAATCATCAAAACATTGACCATGTCCTACGACCTACTCAATTCAGTATCAGTTTAAGGGCACCTGTGCATGCGGTCTTGCACCCATTAACTGTTCAAACTGCTCACTCGCCTATTAAAAAAAATGCCAGTTCAGAGTAAAATCTCTTCCTTCTGTTCACCAGTGTAGACTTGAAGTGAGACAAATACTTCAATGCACAAACAGGTCAAAGATTTGGGTATCAAACTTTCTACTGCAACAAAATGTTATATCTATGCCCTGTTTATTGTATAACTCAACTGCATTGAAGGATGCTTTAAAACAAAAAGTGAGGAGATCTAACGCCTGCCTTTATTATTTCTCTCTTCACCATGCAAAATCCTCAAGATTCTTTCCAGGTAAGAGCTGCATCCTATGTACTTTTTGTCTCTGTATATACCACTCACAACCTGGTCTCCTCCACAATGAGTAGACCAGCTGCAGATTGGATATTGCTTTGCAGAACACCTCTTCTGTCCGTAAGTACGACCCAAGCTTCCCACAGCATACTCAGTCCCTTGTTAAATCCCTAATGTGGAAAAAGGTCATGGGGCCCATTGAAACTGCCCTTCTGAAGAGATCCCACTCAGATCAGTAACTGCATTGACCAAGGCAAATCCACCAAACCTGCACATCTTTGGGCTGTGGGAGGAAACTGGAGCACCTGCCAGAAACCCTGACAGCCATGGGGAGAGCATGCGAACTCCACAAAAGACACACTATCACTCGAGGCTGAAATTGAACCCAAGTCTCTGGTACAGTGAGGCAGTTCTAACATTGAGCATGGCATGGCAGCTCAATTTGTTTCCCTTTCTTTTCAGTCAATATTTCACTTTGTTTAAATACTTTCTCTTATCCCAACTTCATTCCCTTTTGTGTAGTTCAGTTTCCCCTATCTTCCATACTACACATACCTTTTGACTTCATCCCAATTACCTATTGTTCATTTCCCGCTATTACGTTTCTAAGGCTTTCCCAGTTCTGTTAGTTGAAAGCATGAAATACAACTACTTTTCCCCCTAAACAGATGATTTCCAACCCAAGCTGCATGCCACCCAGCATTTTCTGTTTTTATTTCAGATTTCCAGCATCCGCATCTATTTTTCTTTGAAGAAACAGAGCAGTCTGGCAGTAATGATACAAGCATAAGTCAACAGAAAAAGTGTAATAAGAAAGGAAAGGCAAACTAGGAGAGCTAGAGGTGAGAGATGAGTGGCTAAAGAAGGGTGTGAAAAATTGACAAATGGAGAATGTATCTGAGAGAGTCCAAAGTTAAATGACATCTGAGAAAACAGGAAATAAAAGGTAGAAATAAAGATCTGAAGATAACTTTTGGACAATCACTACAGATTGAATGCTATATATGCCCGTATTAAACGTTACTGGCTACTTTGTCAATAATGGACCTTTCTGGGCTCCACCTGTATTGGAGGCAGTTCATCTATTTAAAGAGGTAAAAACCAAATCTACTCAAATCAAATGTATTAATAATAAAACAAACGTGCCTGGTTCTCTCTATTGCTTTGATAATGCCATTTTGAAGTCAGTTTTATGTGATAAATGAACAGCACCCACAATGCACTACTACTGTTCTATATTATCAGCATGGTATTTTCACAAACACCATCCCAGAATCAGTTGCTGAATGCATGACAACAGTTATAAAAGTGAACTGCTTAAAGACTTTAACTTACCTTGTAAAATTTTCTCAAGTTCTCTTTTTGAGTCTGATTGATGACAGTCAGGACTCTTGCAATGGACTTCCGCACGACACGACTAAAGAGAGAGAAAAACAATTATAACACCAAGTTATAAACCTTGTCAAACTCTGAAACTAAAAAAAAGGTAAGATGTAGAAACAGGAGCACTTTAGCTCCTGTGGATCTCGCACTCCCAGATTTATTTTCTTTGGGCTGAACTACATGGTTCTGCATTGTAATTTAAGTCAATTTCAAAGTACTTTAGAAAGTCAAACAGTCTCTTTGGAGCACCATATCATGCCCACCAAATAGCAGTAAAATCATTCAAACCTCCAGAACACTGACTCACTACCAGCTGGACTCCAAACCTGCCAATGCATTTTTGAGAAGGTTTGTAGCACAGGTTGTGGATGAGGTTGTAGACATGCTCGCCAAGCCAGTATATTTGTATATTTGATTGCAGATGTTTCATCACCCTGCTCAGTAACATCGTCAGTGCACCTCTGCCATGTTCTGTCTTATTGTTATGGTCTGTTGCGGAGGTAGCCACGGATTGTGCTTTTTGGGTATACATTCTTTTTAAATACTCTGTATAAGTGCTCCTGGCCTGCTTTTTGCACAGACTACAACTGGAGACAACATGGCCAGAAACACTCGTCATCCTACAGACCCCTAAGTATCAGGGTACCCCACAAACCAACAACACCCTGTGACAGTAAAGCATTCCACACCAACAACCAAGAAAACTAATGTAATATACAAAATACCATGCAAGGACTGAGAAACATTGCACAGGCCAAAGTGGAAGAAAACTGACAATAAGGATACACAAATACACATTAGCCACTAAGAGACACAACCAATTCTCACTAGTCTCAATACAAGCAGACAAAGAAGAACATAAATTTGACTGGGACAACTCATCCATAACAGCACAAGCCAAACAGTGACATGCCAGCGAATTCCTGGAAGCCTGGCATTCCAACCAGAACTCCATCAACATACGCATTGAACTGGACCAAAGATACAAAGCACTGAGAAACAAAACCGGAAGTAACGCCAAACACCCCAGCAAACCAAGGCACATAAATAACAAGCGGGACAGAACATCGATGCTTCACCAGAGGTGCACTGACAATGTCACTAGCAGGATGACGATAAGTCTGCGATCAAACACACCAGCTCGGTCAGCAAGTCTCCAAACTAATCCAAAGCTGTCCTTTCTAATAAGCGAGATTTTAAAATCACTGGCATGTTCAAAATATCTCAAGCCTATATACTTACATTTTGGACAGTTTGGATGCAGCTCCTCCAGTTACTTTTGCCACACGGAGCTGGGAGAGTTCAACCTTGAGGTCATCCAACTGTTTCAGTAACTCCTCCTTTTTCTTGCCGCGCAGATCACGTGCCTTGATTTTTGCCTATATTTAATAAGAACCACCATGTTACTGTCACACAAACAAAGCCTCCAAGTGGACTCGATCAACAGTACACACATTCGAAAACTGAAGATAATACAAGTAGCTGTTAATGCTATATGGAGCAAGAGTTGGTCCTTCAACTTATCAGGTTTTTCAGCTAGATCTTTGCTAACCTGTACCTTAAACCCCATTTAGCAGTTTCTAATCCAGATAACCCGTAAGCAGAAATTTATTAATCTAAGAATTTTGATTGACCCAACCAGTACAGCTTTAGAGGGAGAGTTCCAGATTCACAGTACCAATAAAGCCCTAATTACAATGCCACAAGGTGCAAAGTATAGCAACTTTAACAAGTAAAATATCTCAAGGTATTTCCAGAGGCTTCATAAAACCAAGATTTGGTACTGAGTGACATCATACAATGTTAGAGTAAAGGGCCAAAAGATTGGTCAAAGTGGCAAATTTTAAGAGATGCTGCAAAGGAAGAGTGGAAGAGATGTGTGTGTGTGTGTGTGTGTGTGTGCGTGCGCGCGCATGTGTGTGGGGTGGCTGCTTTTGTTGTTGAGGGTGCAAATTCCAGAGCTCGGTAAATGCAGTGCTGATCACTGTGTATAGGAAGGTCATGATTGCACTAGAGGGCTCGCACAGGAAATTCACCAGGATGTTTCCTGGGATGGAGTATGTTAGCAATGAAGAGAGGTCAGATAAGCTCAGGCTATTTTCCTTGGAGCAGAGGTTGAAGGAAGAACTGATTGAGGTGTACAAGATTATGAGGGGCACAGACAATGCAAATAGATAGCAGCTGTTCCTCTCAATCAAGGGGCCAAGAGAAAAAAGGCACACTTTTAAAGCAAAAGACAGGAGGTTTCAAGGGGAATGAGAGTCAAATCTTTTCACCTAAAGGGAGGTGAAGTTCTGGAATGCACTGCCTGAGGGCAGCTGAGATGTGTAACTGTAAAACATTTAAAAAGTACTTGGACAAACACCTGTAGTGTTATAACATTCAAGATTATGTGCCTTGTGGGAAAATAGGACGAGTGTAGGTATTAGCATATTTTTCACAGTACAGACTCAATGGGCCAGACAGCTTCTTTTACACTGTACGATTCCATTCTGAGTGCACAGCTGAAACCATAGCCACCAGTGATGGAGTGACAGAATTTGGGGATGCTCAAGGTGACAGAATCAGATGAGTGCATGTAACCAGGAGTGGCGGCAAGCTGGAGTTGACCACAGAAAAATATAAATATCAAGCCAGAGTGGCTTCCAAACAAAAGCAACTAGAAATGAGCAATAAATGCTGGCCAGCCAGCAACACACACATCACATGAATGAATTTCAAAAAAAGACACTATTCAATATGAAAGAGATAATGGGAACTGCAGATGCTGGAGATTCCAAGATAATAAAATGTGAGGCTGGATGAACACAGCAGGCCAAGCAGCATCTCAGGAGCACAAAAGCTGACGTTTCCGGCCTAGACCCTTCATCAGAGAGGGGGATGGGGGGAGGGAACTGGAATAAATAGGGAGAGAGGGGGAGGCGGACCGAAGATGGAGAGCAAAGAAGATAGGTGGAGAGGGTGTAGGTGGGGAGGTAGGGAGGGGATAGGTCAGTCCAGGGAAGACGGACAGGTCAAGGAGGTGGGATGAGGTTAGTAGGTAGCTGGGGGTGCGGCTGGGGGTGGGAGGAAGGGATGGGTGAGAGGAAGAACCGGTTAGGGAGGCAGAGACAGGTTGGACTGGTTTTGGGATGCAGTGGGTGGGGGGGGAAGAGCTGGGCTGGTAGCAACTCATATTCCGCCTGGGAACCCTGCAGCCATATGGTATCAATGTGGACTTCACCAGTTTCAAAATCTCCCCTTCCCCCACTGCATCCCTAAACCAGCCCAGTTCATCCCCTCCCCCCACTGCACCACACAACCAGCCCAGCTCTTCCCCCCCACCCACTGCATCCCAAAACCAGTCCAACCTGTCTCTGCCTCCCTAACCGGTTCTTCCTCTCACCCATCCCTTCCTCCCACCCCCAGCCGCACCCCCAGCTACCTACTAACCTCATCCCACCTCCTTGACCTGTCCGTCTTCCCTGGACTGACCTATCCCCTCCCTACCTCCCCACCTACACCCTCTCCACCTATCTTCTTTGCTCTCCATCTTCGGTCCGCCTCCCCCTCTCTCCCTATTTATTCCAGTTCCCTCCCCCCATCCCCCTCTCTGATGAAGGGTCTAGGCCCGAAACGTCAGCTTTTGTGCTCCTGAGATGCTGCTTGGCCTGCTGTGTTCATCCAGCCTCACATTTTACTATTCAATATGAAACTCCTTTTCCCATTCTTCTCAAAGTTACGAGGATCAAATCTGCAGCGAGAAGTACATTCACCATTTTACCAGATGGGTACACCCACAACACTGAAGAAATCAGACTAGTGCAACAAACCAACATGCTTGAACACTGCAACCATCACTGGACACCCACTAGTTGTACTGCAGCTAAATATCAGAATTCATCACAACTCACCAAGCTTTCTCTAACAACACCTGACTAGCCCAGTAACCACTATCACGAAGCAGAATGGAAAAAAAGATGAAGAGGATCACTATCAATAGGTTTCCCTCTTGAGTCACCAAGAGGAGTTGACCCTGATTTCTTCACCTTAAGAAACCCCCAAAACCTCACTGCAGTTGGGAAGATAGCAACTGAGGCATCAAACGAAAAAGCTGCTCACAATCGGAAGGGAGAAGCAACAGGACCACTATTATCGCCAATTTCAAAGACGTATAGAAATGTGGAGTAAAACCAAGACTTTCTTCGGCGGCGGGGTGGGGGGGGGGGGGGGGGTGAAGACTGAAGCTGATATCGTTGAGCAATGCCACGGGTGATCCAGCGGGACGTCTGGAGTCGCAACAACTGTCTAAACGCTCAGGCAGCTCCCGCCTGATGTGCCCCTCCCGCAGACTCCGCTCGACAGGCCCCGCATCTCCACAACTCCCAATGGCGGGGCTACCTACGCGGACCAGGCAGCGGGGCCGCCATGTAAAAATAAGAGACACACCGCGGCCTGCGGATCATCCGTCGCAGTTTAAACATAAAATCTAAAAAGAAATCCTAAATAACTGGCGGAGCCGATAAAGGGGAGCCTGAGGATTCACAAGAGCCAGCTACTCCCGCTGTAGAGCCAGTAGTTTTTCGGGATGAATTAGGATTCTCCAGTTAGCAGGAGCAGACAACCTACAGACTCCTACCATTTTCTTGGGCAAGCGCAGGAAAAGACAGGCCTCGCGGGCGGGGCCTGTATTTCCACGTGATAGGACCTACCATCCATTTCACGGAGGGGAGGATTCAGCGCGATCCATTATGTCAAACGTTTAACTTTACACAAACATCGTCGTCTTTTAGAAACCTACTTGTTTTATTTTCTTTATAGCCCGTCGTTGTAACTCATTTAACGACGGGGTTCAGTCATCATTGAGTTTTGTTGATTTTGCTTACCGGCCCTCTCCCTGAGATCGTGCATTCCAGAGACTGTTTCCGGTTCCGGGTCGAGGTTCGGCAGGCCCCGCGTTTGAGTGGAAGCAGCGCGATCGCCCGGCGCCGATGCAGCCTCCGGCTCAGTAGGTGCGGGTGTCGGCGAGGGAGTGGCTTATCGTCCCCATTTAACACTTGCTCTTTTAACATAAGTAGGGGCAGATGGCGAGAAACACGCTCTCCAACAGGTTCCGGAAAGTCGACGTTGACGAGTACGATGAGAACAAGTTTGTGGATGAGCAGGAGGAGGCGGTGGAGCAGCAGGGGCCCGACTCGCTGGAAGTGGACACTCTCATCAGGCAATATCCTTATGGCCCGTCTCCCTCTGCGTGCGCGTGTTTGTGAGAGACCAGGCGCTGGCAGAGCGCCGCATGACGCCGGGAGGGAAGGTGACAGCTCTCCCCTCCCCATGACCACGGACCTCTCACTCTTTTTCACCCCCTGGGAACCGCACCCGCTCTCAAACTGCTGCCGACTATTAACTGCGCTCCCGGGCAGCCTGGAGCACCCTCGACTGAAGTTAATGGCATTGCTTTCGCACTCATCCTTCACTGGATTGCTTCATTTTCATCGAGTTTGTCACTTAACTGACGACTTCAGTGTGAGTTTATTATATCATGTGCAGAATTTGTCATTTTGGAGATTTGTTTAAATACCTTTTATTTTTTTAATTTCCAATATTTACCCCGCTGTGATCAGCACCTTAAGTCCTCAGTGTGGAAATGGGTGGAAGTACGAACGGGGTTACTGCTGCTCACTTTGTCCCTAAAAATAGCAGAGAGCCACCATTGTACAAGCTGTGATTGTAGTAACAATCAAATGTCAAATGAGACAAAAGATAAAGCCACCCAAAATGACATAAAAGAAATCAATTTGTCAGAACTCAGTTCAAGCTCCAAGCATACCGTCGCTAAAATGAAATCATGATCCCAAAAACGTTGTTCCACCATCCAACTGGCACTGCAGCCCACCGTTTGGGAACCCTTGATTTGAGATTTTGTTCAAGTTGGAAAATAGCGATCATTTTCAGTCACAATGTTAATGTACAGTGGTATTTGAGCATTTTTAGCCAGGTCCTGCATTCTTGCAAATATATAAATTAGTTACAGGACTAGGCCACTTAACCCCTCTGCCATTCAATAAGATTCTTGTGCACTGCCAGTGTCCCTTGAGCCAAATGGCCTGGTTTAAGTCCTACCGGCTGCACAGGTTTGACATAACACTTCTGATAGATTGAGAAAATAAATTGAATTTGATTGTGGCTGATCTGATTACTCCACATAATATTGTGTGTGGTTGAAAGATTATCCCCACCTTTGTCATAAATCTATTTACTTCTGTCTTAAAAAATTCAAAGACTCTTCTTCCATCACTTTTTGTGGAAGACTTTTCCAAAGACTGATGACTTTCTGGGAAAATTCTCCATATCTGCCCTAAACAGGTGACCCCTTAGAATCTCCCACGAGAAGAGACTTCCCTTCCATATGCACCCTGTCAAAGCTTGTCAGGATTTTGCTTCAAACAAATCACCTCTTACTCTTCTAAACTTCAGAATTAAGGTTAGCCTGTCCAGCTTTTCTTCATAAGACAACCTGCCCATTCCAGTTGTGAGATGATAAAAACTGAAAAACCTGTTGACAGAAACAAAAAACAGGAATTTCTGGAAAGCTCAGCAGGTCTGGCAGCATGTGAAGAGAAATCAGTTAATATGTTTTGGGTCTGGTGACACTTCCTCTGACCCTGATTCTGATTTCTCTTCACAGATGTTGCTAGACCTGATGAGTGTAATAAACCTTCTTTGAACTGCTTCAAGGATATCTTATTTCTCTCCTTCAATAAGGAGACCAATACTGTATGCAGTACTATAGACAAATGCCCTGAAAGGCTGAACAGTAATCTACATTTGTATTCAATTTCCTTTACAATAGACAGATTCTATTAGCTTTCCTAAATACTTGCTGTACCTGCACACTAATCATGTGATTCCTTTGAGGATACCCAGATCATACTGCGCCTTGGAGCTCTGCAAACTCACATTTATGTAATGCTTCTGTCTAAATCTTGCAGTCAAAATAAGCATTTTTACATTTTCTCAACTTGTATACCATTTCCCACATTTTTGCTGACTCATTTAAACTATGTTCCTTTGTAGCCTCCTGTGTCCTCTTTTAGTTTACTTTCCTACCTGTCGTGGTGCCTTTAGTGATTATACCTTTGGTCCCTTTGTCCAAGCTGTTCATATAAATTAAAAGTTGAAACCCCAGTACTGATTCTGTAGCCCATTACGACTTAGATTTGCCAACCAAAAATGATCTATTGACACTTCTGTTTCCTGTTAGCTAGCCAATCTTCTATCCATGTTATTTTGAGATGGTTGCACTGTTTAAATGAACTTGTTTTGCTTTCATAAGGTCACTTTTTTTTTGTTGGCATTGTGTGGGTGTTGTTGGCAATGCCAGGATTTATGTCTGTGCCAGTTGCTATAAACTGGTGAATGACATTCTTGAATTGCTACTGTGCATGTACTGGCTCAATGTTTGTGTACAAAATCAATTTTTCTGTGCCATGAGTTCTGAATCACCATAATTTTTAACATTCATTCACAAGAATGGTGTATCTATGGCTAGGCCAGCATTTGTTGCCCAATCCTAACTGAGATGGTGTAGTCTTGAACTGCCACCATCCGTTCATGGATATGTATGCCCATGGCACTATTTGGAAATGAGTCCCAGAATTGCTGGATGATTAACTAAAATTTTTGTTCTGGAAAAAAAAACTCACCAGTTTCTATAGTGTTGTTGGATTTATTACAGATTAACCTCACTACAGTCATAAAGGTCCTGCAAATGATGTGATTTGTGGCACCAAAATGCTGCTACTCCATTGGAGGCACAGATAGGAAATCAGGAAACTGAAGTCTTAGTCAAGTAGGAAAATTGTTCAGAGGTTTTAAAGAAAACTTTTATCCCCCTCAGACCATTTACTTTCCCACTACTTATCTCTTACCCTATGTCAAACACAGTTTCGTCTTCCCTTGTTTTGTGCAGTTATGAACATTATAATTAAGAGCAGGGCACTTTGTCCTTCAAGTTTGACTCACTATTAAGATCACAGCTGACCTGACTGAGAGTATGACAGCCTTTATTGTCATGTACACTCAAATGACTGCAGTGAAGTTTGCAATGTTTGACACAATCTTAGGTACAGAGGACTTTAGTGTAAATGCTTTTTTGCTCTATATCTATACTTAAGGGGTTGTTAGAGAGTTTTATAAAAAATAGATTAGCATGGGAACAATTAAAATCCAGAAATGACAATAAGTACTTAAGTTCCAGTCCATGCCCACTAGCCCCAGAGCACAAGGCTATGCTGCCTCCAGGTGCCAGCCTCCATCTGGGACTTGCTCTGCTGCCGCCGCCGAGGGACTTGGCCCACATTTGGTCTGCCTGGCGCAGGACATGGCCCCTGCTCACCCCACTCGACTCCAGTCTCCAAGTAGGATAGGAGGAGGGCTGAAAGAAAAGCTACGAAGAGGAGAAGAGAAAGAAAAGGGAAAGGGATTGGTCAGCAGAGGAGTTAAAAATGGAGTGTCCTACTCTGCTGCCATCTTGCAGTTGAATTTATACCCTTAACTCATGTTCATGCCTGCTCCAATAATCTTTCACCCCTTTGTTTAATCAATAATTTATCTCTGCCTTAAAAATCTTACTAATTAGTTGAGATGAACAAAGCAGAACAGTAAGGTGAAAAGTCTTGCTCACATCTCTGGATAGTAATAGCAGTTGTGCACAATCTCCTTTGGATTCATTTCCATTTTTCTCAGAACTGATATGTATGCTGATTCATGGAATGTTTCTTAATTGAAAAAAAGCATTTTTCTATCTGGAAATTTGTACATTTGAATGGTTAATGATGTCAGTTTTGATCTCTAAGAGGTCACAACATTATAGAATTTCACACCCAATTTGAAGAGTGGGATTAAATATATTGAACCTGAGGACCCTGTAAATCTGAAACAAAAACAAGTTGCTAGAGAAACTAAGCAGGCCTGGCAGCATTTATGGAGAGAACATAGGATCCATGTTGAGTCCATTGAGCCTTATTCAGAACTACAGAGCTCTCAATTCTGAAGAAGGGTTACTGGACAAATAATGTTAACTCTGCATTCTCTCCAGATAATGCCAGGCCTGTTCAGATTCTCCAGCAATATCTATTTTTAAGGATAAATAACATGGGCCTGAATGGGGAGAGAACGTGAACCAACCAGGATCCTAGGCAAGGGGATAGATTGATTAACAAGCAGTGGAAGACTTTTGAGGGGATATTTTGGAATGCTGACTAACTTGCATGTATACCTGTAACTAAAGTACACATATTGGGTTTAAATGTTTGAAATAAAACTTACTGTTCCTTAACCAGTAATCCTGTACAGGTGATATGCTTAGTGCGTTCCATGCAGCATTAAGAAATCCTCCAGTCAACATGAAGAATCAAGCAGTTAAGGTATTTGATTAATCTAGTTTTGTAATTATTTGACATTGTTTTGAGAATATATTTAATACACAGTAACTTGTCTCCAAGATTTCATCCAAATATCTTGAGCAGGCCTCTTCTATCTGCAAAGGATAAATGTTGTGCAGCTAATCTTATACAATTATACTTCTGGTTTCAGTACATTAATTTATGCCATGACATCAACCAAATTCAGAACGTCAGCCAGATTTCAATTTTGCCTTTTGATGACATTTCTAAATGATAAAAGTAACCATTTGTTATCTCCCTTATTGGTTATAGACCCTTAATATTTGGTCTGTTATCTACTTAAAACAAAACAAGCTATTACAGGATGTGGCAACAAGTGACATGACATAGATCAGTTGAACCCCACCGCTACAAGTATGTGCAGTGAAAATTACCTAAACTTACTATATTGCAAAGAATTCTACTCTGCAGTTACAGTACTGGTTGAACTGCTGAGCAATGAGTTTTGTAAAATCAGATGCATTATATTCAAATAATGGCTAATAGTGTTTCATCTTCAATCCTGCAAGGTAAGGACTAAAGTTGTTTAATGACTACTAATGGCCATCCTTTTTTAAATTTTAAAATCTGTAGAAGTTCAATAAAATCTGAAATACATTGTAAATTGAACTCTCTTTTTTCCCCTCTACAGGAACGGGCACAGGCACTAGTTCTCAAGGTCCTTACATCCTTTAAAAGTAGTGAGATAGAACAGGCTGTTAAATCATTAGATAGAAATGGTGTTGACCTATTAATGAAGTACATTTATAAAGGTTTTGAAAAACCCACAGAAAACAGCAGTGCACTATTGCTGCAGTGGCACGAAAAGGTAGGTTTCTTTTTCTTCAGTTATTTTGTTTTATGATTAGCAGATGACCTGTTTCCATGTCTGTCCCAATGATAAGTTGTGACAGCCATCTAAGACACTTGCTCTTGTAAAATTTGGCCTGCAGGCAAAGAATCTGGTTTCATTACACTGTCACTAATCATTAATTGCCGAATAAAGTGTATATGTAAAAATAGGTCAAGGTCAAATTTACAGTGTTACAATTTTCAATTGTCAACTTGATTTGCGATAACTTCACCAGAGTCAGAAGGCTGTGGGTTTGCATTGATAATGTTGCTACCAGAGCTGAAGTTGTGAAATACTCACCTCCGATCCCATGAGTATGCAACAAACAAGGAGAGTTCATTTGGGCAAAATTCCTCCCTGTGCTTCCTGGTCTCCTGTAGCTTTGCAGAATCCATACATTGCTGCATTTCTGTGTCCCCCCCCCCCCCCCCCCCCCCCCCCATCCCCGTTTTGGCTTTTTGAATGTTTGTGGTCTTATTTGTTCCTAAAGTAACTCAGTTGCCAGTGCCATAAGCTTTAGAATTCCTTCCTAAAACCTATCTTCTTGGTGCCTTTAAAATTTGGTTAGAGAGATCAAGTCATTTCGCCTAGTATCTCTCATGCTGGTAGGGTGTCAGTTTTCTTTCATAGAGCACCTTGTGATGTTTGATATTAAAGGTGCTGTATAAGTAAGTTGTGATTACATAAAGCTCAATGACTTGAACGTATTTTCTTTCTCCATCCCTTACAGGCATTAGCAGTGGGTGGAGTAGGTTGCATAGTACGAGTTCTCACTGCAAGAAAAACAGTTTAAAAAGTTACATGATGGATTGACTTGAGGACTGAAAGCTGTTGGAAAGTGAGATGAAGCAACAGCAAAAGAGAAATATTTGAATCCATTCTTTAAAGATTAATTCATATTAAATGAAATTATTTTGAAAAATCACCTTGGAATGCTCTTATCTCAATAGGTTGTGGTGGCAAGTTTGCATTACTGTATGTTTTGGCAAAGTTTGACATGCAAGGTCTTGCACGTTCTCAGTTCTTAGAATTTTTGTTTTTACCTTTTAAAATCTGTTGAGAAATCAAATAGTGTGGCTAATAAAGGTACATTTACATGGCAAACCAACTGACGTACATTTTACCCTGAACTGTTAGACCATATGGTGGACTATTAGGACTTCATTGTCACTATATGCAGTATTATAATTTTTTTATTTCTTTGGGTCACTTTCATATTGTCTTTTGTACAGTTACTGGATATTTGGTATGATAAATATGGCAATAGTATTAGTTGAACTACCAGGGATGAATTTATTGTGAAGTGCCTGCTGCAAAATAAAGCTCTTGGATCATCATCTGACAGCTTTTTGTTGTATTATAATGTCAAAATTTAAGGTTGGATTTCTAACTTAAAGCAGTAAGGAGATGTCTAGGAGATGTCTAGTAGATGCAATCTAGTGTAATGTCAATTTAATAAATCCTGTAATAAAGTAAAAGTAAATTTGTTTAAGCATCACTGAAATCTTCATGGGGCTTTGTAGTACAAAATAATTAATTAATAAATGCAGTTCATTATCATCTAATTTGCAGAGTTTCTCAATGCTAGTTCAGATGACCAATGGAAATATTAACAAGGGTTTTGATCAGAAATAATTAAAGCAACTCATTCTGTTCCTTACTTGAGCAGTAGCATTTCAGAAATATTTTAGAGGTAGTTTATTCATAAGATCTGCTTTGAGTGTGCAACATTGTATATTCTTTATATTGCAGCAAAGATTTAAGGAAAATGAAATCACTACTGAGAAGGGCACTGGTGTGATAGTCTTAACTTTTTATGTCTTAACAGCTCTCTCCAGCTACCCTGGCTGCTATGCATTGGCTAAAAATATGACCATTATATATATTGACACAATTTAAAAAATCAGAACTTTACATAGTGAACCGTGCAGACCAACTAGACCGATTGCAATACCATTCGCAATGTACATCTTAATTTTTTAAAATGAGCCTTTGGTAATACATTATTACTCACCAGTTATTAGTGGTGACTCATCTTGAAGCAAAATACAGACATTATCAGAACGATAGTCTGAAAATGCCGCAGTAAATTGCACAAGCTTCTTGTTGTTGTCAAGTTTTGATACTGAATTTGCATAGAACCCTCCCTCAATTATTTAACATAACACTATACATTAGACAGTCATTTAAAAAATGCAAAACCCATTTATGAAACTAAGTTACCCAGTACCTTGCAGTGGCTAGGTATGTGTGTATATATTGGTGAGTGCATTCCATAAAAGTAATGTACTGAAACATTTAAATTTTCCCAGACTGCATGCCACAGCAGTAACAAATAGCTGAATTTAGAAATGTAAAATTCACTTTGGATATATACTAATGAGTTAGGGGAAACTGTTTGGTTTTACTATGATTAAACCAAATTCAAGTCATAACCCATTTTGATTTTTATGAGGCTTGCATCTTCTCCATTCTTCATCTGTTATACAATCACTAAGGTGTTTTGACATGGCCCAAGCAATGAGGAGGCAATTAAAATATTAAGCATGCAATGTTCAAAGTTTAAAAAAAAACTGACTTTCCCTTGAAAATATTTATGCAAATACAAGTCTCAGCAACTTACTCTGATCAAGTCGAGGTTAACTACATACTATTCAAATATTGTAAACTGCTAGATTAGGATTCGTTGAGAATTGCATTGAAATCTCAGGTCCTTATGACTATCTTATTTAAGGTTAGCAAATCCAGCATTTTAGTACATCTTGAATCCTATACCTATTCCATTCTTAAATGATTTATATTTCGATCTCATAACCACATACTGAGCTTGTGAAAGAATTATAATCCAAAATAGAGTCCTCACCCGATTTGTGTCAATGATTTCTGAAGAAGGGTCTAGGCCTGAAATGTCAGCCATGCTGCTTGGCCTGCTGTGTTCATCCAGCTCTACACCTTATCTCTTGTGTCAATGCGTGTTTGGCTTAAAAAAATAGCGCACCCAGTTTTTACTTCCACTGTAACTAGGTGACCTACTTCAAGCAAGGATAATCACATTTTGATAGTTTAAATTCTAATAATGTGGTCTAGGAGATGACTGACCAAGCTTGTCACCCAGGGTAACAACTGCACTGATTTCACTGGGAAATGAATTATATACAATGCCAAAGTTCGGTCCGTCAGGGGTTTAGGTAGGTTTTTCCACAAGTGCTTGAGTGTTCAAAAATAAACAAGGATGGCAGCCACAGCAGTCAAAGATCCAACTTAACTTCCCACAGGCAAAATGAATTTCAAAAGGATTACTACTACGAAGCTAGCCAATGAAATGGCAAGATAACAAGGTGTAGAGCTGGATGAACACGGCAGGCCAAGCAGCATCAGGGGAGCAGGAAGGCTGTTTTAGGCCTAGATCCTTCTTCAGAAAGGGTGGTCACTCAAAATAACTAAAGTCAACTGCAGCACTGCCACAGGTTTGAAAAAATATGCCATTTGGCGAAGAACAAATGGTTACTTCACTTCTGCCCCTATTCTATCAAGACTAAAGGTGGTTTTTCAGTCTGAACTGATTAATGCTTCCTTCTAATGTAAGTGAATCTCGTCCGAATATTTTTACATGCAATTTTAAACCTGAACATTTAGAAGATTGGCATAGCCACTTTGATTCCTTTTCCTAGCTTATTCAATTTCTGTGCATTCTTGCAAGAAACATACTTAAGACAACAATTTGGATACCTCTGCCACTTTTTAGATTAGTCGCTATCAACTGACAAGTGTCATTCTCAACAACTGAAAATACAAACACATTCTAGAGCATCTGTTATGCAGCCCAGTGTTGCTTTCAACCTAACCTAGCTGCACAAGCTGAAATTTTACTGAAAACCTCAACTCCATATACTTCCATCATGAAATTATTTGTTCCTGCATTTTACCTAATCAAAGAATTCAACCACAATTTCAGCAAGTCTAAAGGAATTTTAATTGGAAAGTATTGCACCTACAAATTATTCCCAAGCAAACACAGGTCAGATGAGGTATCACTTGCGTTATCCAAACCAGGTTTAAAACGTCAAGGGAGAGAAATTAGTTGCTAAGGCCAATCGACGCATGTACAAAGATTACAAGTAACAGCATTTTTTATACAAATAAAAGTGCATTAGTTCATATGTAACATATATATATATTTACACACAATGTTGCTCCTGGTTTCACAACAGCAGGGTGAAAAAAATACTGATGGATCATAATTATTTCAACAGCAACATTTTCTGCCTCTGAAAAGCTGTAAATAATTTATGCATCTATTTTTACATCCAGTGTGTAACAAGCTCTCAATTTCTATACACAATATAGGTACCCTTTATAAAGGCTCCTTTGGAATGTTTTTTTTCCCTCTTTTGCATTAACCCAGGTAACTAACTATATATTATACTTGCCCCACTGTTCTTATAGATATCAAATCCCTTGTTTTTGGTTATTCCAGCATCATTTTCATACAACACTACTGCATTCTTAAACTGCAATAAAACCACATGATAACAATTAATCAGCAAGAACACATGCAAGGGATCTAAACTAGGTAATGAATCAATAACAGCTCATTTAACAATTATTAGAATATTTGACAGAAACATGGAAAAAGGACCACAGTGATACTTTGGACCAATAAGCAGAAAACTAATTGCAATATTTAATTTTTTTTTCAGTTACCTCCTATTGGTATGATTTATCTTGCAGGTTTCCAGCTTTATTATTCCAAGTGACACCAAAATGATTAAACTAAAAATGTAAATATGATTTTAAAAGTGTTCTATTTGGGCCATGATACTGAGTTCAAAAGCAGTTACGGACAGCACTGCTGCCTGCTCTGTTGTAACTGCTGGGATGGTTGGGAAGGAGCGTGACTTTAACAGTAAGGAAAAAAAGGCTTTAAAAAGATGTTTTAAGCATTCACTAATTTCTATCAATGAAGGAAGAGCACGTTTACAGAGATGCAGACTACGACAGCAATCACTTCAAACAGTGTTTCATTCAAATCGGCTCAGGACTGTAATAATGCTACAGAGCCAAAAAGAATTGTTCTTCATGTATGTTTAGAAACTACAGAATTTCAAACCCATAATACGTTTGTTCACAATGAATTTCATTCCCCACAGGAGAACATTTTCATTTGCATTTAAAAGCTGTGTTAATATATAAAGTACCAGTTATTAAATACTTGTAAACAGCTGAAAAACTTATAATCCTGTATTAAAAACACTGTCATAACAGTGACTGAAAACACTAATAAGGATATCTTATTAACTGTAGTGTTCATCAAGTGAATTATGTAGATAGTTTCTTCAATATGCACATTCTTGACATTGCACTTGGTTCACTGCCAGTGAGGCGGAGGTCGACCAGTTATTGATGGACGTATAATACCTTTAGGAGTAGGTTTTGACCCAAACCAAGACATCTACAGTGTAAACAGAATAATATTTTAGTAAACCCACTTGATGTCATTTATTAAGAGTAGAAGCAGGTAAGACTCAGTGAATAATTAGCAACGGACTATGCCCTACCTTATATTCTAGGGATTCCTTTAGCAAGTTTTCTTCTTCGCGTGTAAAGTTAAGTAGCATGGATACTGCTTTCACCAGTTGATAAGCCTGTGACAAAACACAGTGATCTGGTTTGTTTTTTTTAATTAGGTCACAATAAACTAAGTTCCTGTAATTCACAAACTATTTTAAATGTACATTTTAAGTACAAGTCAAATTTCGTATGTGAAAATTAAAGGAGTGTTCCAGGATAAAGTCCTATAGTGGGAAACTGTGCAAAAAGGCAGCCCCCCCATATTCTCAAGGCAGTCCAAGATGGGCAATAAATGCTGAACTACCAGCAATACCCACAACCCGTGACTTTTTCTTTTAAAAAGTTCATTCAAATAGAATCATTAAAATTATTTGCATCAGTTTCAGATCCTAGCCACCATCTTTTTATGTTACTAAAGCTAGGCACAAAAAATTGCACTCCATTGCTTCGACTGATGGAAATCCCATGGAATTTTGATCCCTGGAAGCTTTTGCTGAGGTCATGCTTATTGTGAAAGGCAGTTTCTGAAACTTGGTAAAGGAAACACATGGCAGGCTCTTTTTCAACTTTATTTTGAAGGCAGAACAGTGAGTGACCTCTGTGCTTATCAAGTTTTGTTTTACGTTTCAACTGTCTGTCAACTTGATATACTCTCCTCTCCACCTATCTTCTCCTCTATCCATCTTCGGTCCGCCTCCCCCTCTCTCCCTATTTATTTCAGGTCCCTCTCCCCATCCCCCTCTCTGATGAAGGGTCTAGGCCCGAAACATCAGCTTCTGTGCTCCTGAGATGCTGCTTGGCCTGCTGTGTTCATCCAGCTTCACACTTTGTTAACTTGTTTTACAAGACTATTTCAAAACGGGTTGCATTTGATTAAACTGCTGGTAGCAGAAACAGTATTTGCTGCACACACTACTGCAATGCAAACAATCACAGTGCACATTGCCAAGAATATTTTTCACTCCACATAATCCTTTCTAGTACAAGAGCTTCAGTCAGTCGCAACAGTGTCCAGTTCTGGCCCCTAGTATAAGGTCCATTGAACTGGTTGTTACCTAAATTATATGCTCTAATTATCAAGCACAGACTTGGAGAACTAGTCTGTGATACTCGAAAAAGTGAAGACTTCAGAGTGAGTGACTGAGGTGTATAAAATAATGAAGGAATTTAGTTAAGGTAGGGAGGCTAGAGAGAGTTTTGGGGGCATCACTGCAGCTTATAAAAGCATATGATAGCTTTTAGGAAATACCCAACTTAAAGACATCATCCCCCTTTGGGATAGGTTAGTACTGGGTGCGAATTCACACAAACCTTTGAAAGGAGTTGGAGGAATCATTAGATGGTAGTTGGGTTAATGCCAGTGAAGCTTCTGAGATGACCTTTAGACCCCAGGTTTTACTCTATGGATATTGGATTTCTCTTCCTCTTTCCCAGAAACCCATTGAAGATGATAGTATGATGAGGTCAATGGTACATTCAGCTTGTAGCATGTCCAAATGGGTTCAGCTTGATGTTCCAGTAGGATTTTGCTTGTCATTTTCCAGATACTTCATGTCTAACTCTCAGTCAGTCTCTCTAGTGCTAAACTGCACTTCTGAATTCTACATCTACCGGTCACCAAATCACTGGAGAATTATTCTCCTTCAGCTTTTAAAACTATAATAACAGATCTGCACTTTAATTCCCAAAAAATGATAAATAAAACAGGTTTTCTACTGAGTACTTGTACTTTATTGCAATTATGAGTAACTCACCTCAGATTCTCGCACAGACATAAATTTGAGAAGAACATGTTTCAGATATTCAAAATTTATCTCCCTGGAGTCATTAAGATCTGAATTGTTTACAACTGTGGAGGAATTACTGATGCTGGTTGGTGGTTCAAAGAAAGTTTTCTCCCGGACTTCAGCAGGTTCCAATTCTGGTTTCATTTTCTTTAATTGAGAAAAGATTTAATACGGCATCAATCATAATTCCATATTTTAGAAAAACAAAAAGAAAGTCTGAGCTGCCAATCTTTTTGTTTGGCATATTGTGTAGAAATCCATTACCATGTTTATGAAGTTTTAACTCAAGTTACAAACATACAAATTGAGGGATAAACCAATTGGCCCCTCAAGCCAACTCTATCGTTTCAGAATTGGGCTGAATTGACTGTGTTCTTAATTCCCTTTCCTATTTAATCGCCTATATGATTTTGATTCCCTTCTTAGTCAAGGATGAACTGTGTCTTAAAATATTCAAGGACTCTGTCTCCACCGCTCTTTGATGAGGAGAGTTCCAGTGACTCACGAGAATTTTTTTCTCTCAATATATCAAAACTTCCTCAACTTATTTTTAAACTATGTTCTTTAGTTCTCGTCTCTACCACAAGGTGAAAACATCCTTTCAGCATTGAGCCTTTGAGGAATTTATACATGTATAACCTCTGTTTGCCTGATAGGGACATTTCCCATTTACTAAGATCCAGAGAACATAGGCATGCTAAGATTAAATGCTCAAATATGCTCAAGCATGTACAAAGCTACTGCTGGAATTTAACCCAGTAAAACTGCACATCTAATCCAGTACAGACCATAGTCACTTCCCAGGTTCTCAAATGAAGAATTAAGACAAAGCAGTTTTGTAAATATTCACAATTATTTTCTTTAAAGTCTGTAAACTTCAGTTAAAGACACTACTTGTTTTACAAGACTGTTTCAAAACAGGTTGTATTTGATTAAACTGCTGATAGCAGAAACAGTATTTGCTGCACACACTACTAAGAACTTAAATAGCCTGGAACATGATATGCTAAAGCTGGTTCCCGTTAATGAATGTCTGAGGTTGCCCAAAATAGTAAATCACAAAATTTAAAACTTCAGTTGTTTGAACAGGTGAGAAATGAAAACATAGCTAGTTAGTTTGAATTCATCAGATCTAAAGTCATGAACAGTTTAAACTGGAAAAACATTGCCATTAATTTGAACCACAGGTGAAAGAAACTAAAACCAAAGAAAAGACTGACATTGGCAAATACAAAAGCAAGGTATTAAGGGTATTGTAATCTTTTTCAAAAAAGCAGAAAATGCTGTAAATATTCAGCAGATCCTGCAGCATCTTCATTCAGAAAGAAACAGAATTAATACTCAGATACAGGCTACTAGACTAGATGGGGCTGAGGTTCATAAGGGGGAGGTGTCAGCAATTCTGGAACGTGTGAAAATAGATAAGTCCCCTGGGCTGGGTGGGATTTATCCTAGGATTCGCTGGAAGATAGGGATGACATTGCAAAGCCTTTGGCTTTGATCTTTATGTCGTCATTGTCTACAGGAATAGTGCCAAAAGACTGGAGGATAGCAAATGTTGTCCCCTTGTTCAAGAAGGGGAGTAGAGACAACCCTGGTAATTATAGACCAGTGAGCCTTACTTCAGTTGTAGGTAAAGTGTTGGGGAGGATTATAAGAGAAAGGATTTATAATCATCTAGAAAGGAATAATTTGATTAGGGATAGTCAATGCGGTTTTGTGAACAGTAGGTCGTGCCTCACAAACCTTATTGAATTCCTTGAAAGGGTGACCAAACCAGTGGATGGGGGTAAATCAGTTGATGTGGTGTATATGGATTTCAGCAAGGCGTTTGATAAGGTTCCCCATGGTAGGCAATCGTAGAAAATACAGAGGCATGGGATTGAGGGTGAATTAGCGGTTTGAATCAGAAAATGGCTAGCTGTAAGAAGACAGAGGGTGGTGGCTGATGAGAAATGTTCATCCTGGAGTTCAGTTACTAGTGGTGTACTGCAAGGATCTGTTTTGGGGCCACTGCTGTTTGTCATTTTTATAAATGACCTGGATGAGGGCATAGAAGGATGGGTTAGTAAATTTGCAGATGACACTAAAGTCAGTGGAGTTGTGGATAGTGCAGAAGAATGTTACAGGTTACAGAGGGACATAGATTAGCTGCAGAGCTGGGCTGAGAGGTGGCAAATGGAGTTTAATGTGGAAAAGTGAGAGGTTATTCACTTCGGAAAGAGTAGCAGGAACACAATGTACTGGGCGAATGGTAAGATTCTTGGTAGTGTGGATGAGCAGAGAGATCTCGGTGTCCAAGTGCATAGATCCCTGAAAGTTGCCACCCAGGTTGATAGGGTTGTTAGGAAGGCATACGGTGTGTTATGTTTTATTGTTTGAGAGACTGAGTTTCAGAGCCATGAGGTCATGTTACAGCTGTATAAAACTCTGGTTCGGCCGCACTTGGGAGTATTGCATATAGTTCTGGTCACTGCATTATAGGAAGGATGCGGAAGCATTGGAAGGGGTGCAGAGGATATTTACCAGGATGTTGCCTGGTCTGGAGGGAAGGTCTTATGAGGAAAGGCTGAGAGACTTGAGGCTGTTTTCGTTAGAGAGAACAAGATTAAGAGGTGACTTAATAGAGACATACAAGATGATCAGAGGATTAGATAGGGTGGACAGTGAGAGCCTTTTTCCTCGGATGGTGATGGCTAGCACAAGGGGGCATTGCTTTAAATTGAGGGGTGATAGATATAGGACAGATATCAGACGTAGGTTCTTTACTCAGAGTAGTAAGAGCGTGGAATGCCCTGCCTGCAGCAGTAGTAGACTCGCCAACTTTAAGGGCATTTAAATGGTCACTGGATAAACATATGATGATAATGGAATAATGTAGGTTAGATGGGCTTCAGATTGGTTTCACAGCTCAGTGCAACATCGTGAGTGGAGGGCCTGTACTGCGCTGTAATGTTCTATGAACATCTCAGGTCTCTGACCGTCAAGCGTCATTGACCTGAAACATTAACTCTGTTTCTCTTCGCACAGATGGCCCCTAACCTGCTGGGACTAAATTGGATTTGTCAAACAAGAATAAAAGAACACTATTAATTAGTAGTATTTTTTATACGAAAGCTATGTGATGAAAAGGAAAGTATTCTGGGAACAATTCTCCAGACAATGTTATTTCAGTATCAGGTAGAGACATTAAGGTGCAGGCATCAGCTAAACAGTTTGGGATGATGATATCTGCCACACTTTACACATGTGCGAAATCTACTTGTGACCCATTTTCAGATTTGATTCTTGAAAAGAAAAAATCCTAAGTCATCTGTTTAAATAATGTAACTTAATGTGAGCTTTTTACCAATTCTTTCTGTAATGTCTTCTTCAATTCTGCTAGCCTCTGCAGCAGTTGTTTAATAGTCTGAGGGAAGAGAAAGATTTAAGACTATGAAATTTACAGCGATGGACACAACAAATCGTTAGATGAAACAATTTAAATTTAAAATTTTACGTATACACTAAAATATTAGGGAAATCATTAGCAATCATTCCAAATTTTTTTGGATCACTGACCAACTTAAGTCAAGTATTCATGAGTCCAGGGAATGAGAGAAGAAACAAGTTTAACATGCCCCCACCTCAACTTAGAAGCTTAGCAAAATTACATGGTGAACATACAAACAAGGAACGAGAGTCGGCCATCTGGCCCTTCAAGCCAGCTCTGCCAAAATCATAGGGATCTCTGGTACAGAGAAATGGCCCTTCAGACCATCAAGTCTGCACCAGTGAAAAACAACCACAGAACTATTCAAATCTAGTTTCCAGCACTTGGCCAATAGCTTTTAATGCCTTGGCATCAAAAGTGTACATCCTCCTCTACCACAGTTTCAAGTAGTGGCTTTCAGAATGGCACCACTCTTTGGGTTAAAACATCTTCCTCACATCCCCTTTAAACCTCCTGACCCTCACCTTAAATATATGGCCCCTGCCACCCGATCACTGATCCCTCCACTAAGGGGCAAAGTCTCTGTCTACCTGAGCTCAGCCCCCATAATTTTTTACGTTTCATTCATGTCCCACCTCTGTCTTCTCTGATCCAGGAAAACAAGCCATCTAATCACTCTTCACAACTAAAACTCTCCAGCCCAGACAATATCCTGGTAAATCTCCACTGCAATCACATCCCTCCTATAATGCAGATTCCAGAAATGCACACATTACTCCAGGCATGCCAAACCAAAATTTAATACAGCTGCTGCATGTTCTCCCTACTCTTAAATTCTATACCTCAGCTAATAAAGGCATAAGACCATAAGACATAGGAGTGGAAGTAAGGCCATTCGGCCCATCAAGTCCACTCCGCCATTTAAATCATGGCTGATGGGCATTTCAACACCACTTCCCTGCACTCTCCCCGTAGTCCTTGATTCGTTTTGAGATCAAGAATTTGTTGATCTCTGCCTTGAAGGCATCCAACGTCCCGGCCTCCACTGCACTTTGCGGCAATGAATTTCACAAGCCCATCACTCTCTGGCTGAAGAAATGTCGTCTCATTTCAGTTTTAAATTTACCCCCTCTAATTTTAAGGCTGTGCCCACGGGTCCTGGTCTCCCCGCCTAATGGAAACAACTTCCTAGCGTCCACCCCTTCTAAACCATACATGATCTTGTAAGTTTCTATTAGAACTCCCCTCAACCTTCTAAACTCTAATGAGTACAATCCCAGGATCCTGAGCCGTTCATCATACGTTAAACCTACCATTCCAGGGATCATCCGTGTGAATCTCCGCTGGACACGCTCCAGGGCTAGTATGTCCTTCCTGAGGTGTGGGGCCCAAAATTGGACACAGTATTCTAAATGGGGCCTAACTAGAGCCTTATAAAGCCTCAGAAGCACATCGCTGCTTTTATATTCCAACCCTCTTGAGATAAACGACAACATTACATTCGCTTTCTTAATTACGGACTCTACCTGCAAGTTAACCTTTAGAGAATCCTGGGCCAACACTCCCAGATCCCTTTGCACTTCTGATTTGCGAATTTTCTCACCGTTTAGAAAATAGTCCATGCCTGTATTCTTTTTTCCAAAGTGCAAAACCTCACATTTACTCACATTGAATTTCATCAGCCATTTCCTGGACCACTCTCCTAAACTGTCTCAATATTTCTGCAGCTTCCCCACCTCAGTACTACCTGCCTGTCCACCTATCTTCGTATCATCGGCAAACTTCGCCAGAATGCCGCCAGTCCCTTCATCCAGATTTCCCATATGCCTTCTTAACCACTTTATCCACTCGTCCTGATACTTAAGAGACCAGCGGACATGCCCATCAAGGTCCTTCTGATCCTTGGTGCTCCCCAGTATCCTACTATTTATCATGAATTCCCTTGCCTTGTTTGTTCTACCAAAGTGCATCACCTCACACTTAGCTGCCATTTAATACAATCACGGCTGCTCTGATTTAACTTCAATTCTACATTCCTACATATCCCTGATAATCTTTCATCCCCTTGGTAATCAATAATTTATGTGTACTTAAAAACTGTTTAAAAATTTTGCTTCCACTGCCTTTGTGGAAGAGAATTCCAAAGGCTCTCAAACTTCAGAAAATGTTTCATCGTCTGTTTTAACTGCGCATATGCCCCTGTTTTTAAACCATGACCCCTAGTTTTAGATTCTCCCAGAAGAGGAAACATCCTTTCAACATCCACCTGGTCAAATCCACTCAGGATCTTAAATGTTTCAATTAAGTCACATCTATGGCTTCTAAACTCCAGGCAGGCCTAACCTGTCCAACCTGTTACCTGATCTAGTCAAACTTCTCTGAAATGTTTCTAATGCATTAATATCCTTCTGCAAGTACAGTGTTCTGTACTGTACACAGTATTCCAGATTCAGTCTCACCAATATCCTATACAATTGAAGCATAACCTCCATACTTGCATTTAATTCCCTTTGCAATAAACCATAGCATTTTACCAGCCTTCCTAATAAGTTGCGAAGGGGAAATATTACAACTTTCTGGTTTACTACAAAATTGAATTAGTCTAGTCTCAGCAAAATCTACTCTAACTGTTTGCAGTTCCTCAGCTCAATAGTCCCCAATGAATTTAATGAAAAGCTCGCCTGGTGCTAAGGCAATGGAATACACTGTGGTACGATAGAGAAACAATTGCATATGTATTTAACATGTCTGATTAAATAAGTAATGGCAAAATTACTAGGTTCTGCTCAAGCACTTTCTAGAGATAAATAAGTCAGCTCTCAGCTGTGATCCAACAGTTTTACATAGGATCTACTGGGAATATTAATACAGTGGTAACATTGTAGGAGTAGTAATCCAGAGGCCCTGACTAACACTTGAGAGACAGTTCAAGTTCCACAATGGCAGCTGGTGCAATTTAAATTTAATTAATAAATTTGGACTTATTGGCCAGGAAATTTCCTGTTGACTGTCACACACTTCCTCCCTTCAACAGATCAATCAATTTTCCTTCGTGTTGAACATTAATGTTGAACATCACTGGGAAGAAGCACGAAGGGGAGCAATGGCAAAGAATGTGCTCAGGGTGGAGTCTTCAATGAGCAACATCAAAAATGGCTCATTAGCATCATTACAGGCAGAACTGATCAAGTGCTGAACAACATACCTGCCAGGCTGCACATACAGAAGATGGTAAGAAAAGAAAAATCTAAACATCTACTTGACTTATCTACTCGTCGTGGATGCATTTGTCCATAACAGTATTGGTAGTGACAACCCCATATTGCTTTGCATTGATGAAACCCCATTTTCACACACAGACCCTCCATAATTTTGTGTGGCAGAACCACCATGGTATAAAAGATAGATTCACAACAGATGTTGCAGCTCAAAAACGGCGAGTGCTGGAGAAACTCAGGTCTGGCAGCATCTTTGGAAAGAAAAACAGGAGTTAATATTTCGCGACTGGAATAACTTCTTCACCAGCAGTTCAAATCTGGATATCTAAGGCATGGACCTAATTGAATAAGGGATAGAGAATAGGATGCCAGGAGCCGCATTGTTAACAATCGGGGCAAACCCAGTGAAGCTATTCGTATGCTAAACAATAGAAGCAAGATACAATAGATAAAAAGTGAAGCAATCCTGCAACCAACTGACAGGACTGAAACTCAGCGGTGACAAAGCTTCATAACACCACTTTCAATAATGGAGAAACCCAGTACATCAATGTAAAAAAAAACAAGGTTGAAGCATTTGCAACCATCCTCAAACCAGAACATCAAGCAGATGTAGCTCAAGCTCCTCATACAATGCTGGCCTCACAGATACCAGTTTTCACATTATTTCCACCAGAAATGGAAGCAGATTTGGTGGTAATTATTGAAAATATTATGAAAAAATGTTAAGCAGATTGGTAATTATTCAGAAATCAAAGCTTTCAAAGCACAGTATTCCAAAATATATTACTTCCTTCAGCATAATATTGATAATTGTTGATAAACTGTAATCAAAGGTTACCATTATTCAAACATATGGGATTTAATCAACATGATACAGGAAAACTAAATATGCAGTTAAAAACACGCTTCATTACTTGAAACAGAACTGAAACTAGTCATAAGGTGAAGGAAGTGCATATTTTAACTGGCTAAAAATAAGATTAAAATTTGCAAGATGAATGCTTCAAAAATTAGACAAAAATAAACAATCCACTGCACATGAGCCTTTTAACATATGTCAATATTGTCACAAAGTGAAGCAATTTACAAACCACGCCGAACTATCCATTTCCTGAGCAACTAACCTTGTTTTTCTCTATTAACTGCTGTTCCAAATCTTGGTTGTCTTGTTGAAGCTGTAAGGTATACGAGATTGTCACATCTCCATTTTGTCCTTTTCCATCATTTTTTGGGGGACGTAACTGTCCATTGAGAGCTGCCACCTCTGCTTCTAGATCATTCACCTGTCAAAGCAATGTGCATCTCTTTAATGATTCACAGAAACAAAGTTAGGAGTCTTGTGGGCCTGAGTACAAGACAATTTTATAGAAGCTGAAAAAAAATTCATTTGCAAACACAAGAGGAGTAAATACCAAAGGGAAATCTGTTCCATCCAACAGCACAATTTTTTTAAAAAGTTAAAAAAATAGTATTTACTTCCCGAGTTAAAAATCATTCGAATAATTTTATCTTCTCTTCAATAATTTTAACTTGGGAAGTAATTTAAAAGACAGCATTTACTTCCCAGGTTAAAATTAACTTTTTAATTTAAAAAAAATCCTCATGCAGTTGGATAGAACAGATTCCCCTTTTCTCCAGTAGGATGAATTTATACATGGCTAGCTGATCTTAGTTAAGGTAATGGTAAAGGTGACATAATTATTGCAACATTACTGGGTTAAAATAATCAGTGTTCACTATCTATCCTGTTAGAAGTTTAAGCTCACATGAAGAACAGCCACTTCAGCAGGGTATCACTGCACAACTCAGCTGCAGAATATTGCAGAGACAAAACATTTTCTGGAAAAATAAGGAGCTAGAAACAGTGAGGAAAAGAAAATCAAAACTATCAAGTTTTAAAAACTCACCAAACAATAACTGGCCCATTATCAAAGACACAATCTTCAATAATTTTCTTGCCACTTGAAAGATTGTGGATTTTCTGTTCCAATTAAAATAAGAGAATTCTACACTACTCCCTTAAAATCAACCGATTTAGTTTTAGAGGTACAGGCCACCCCGGCTGCTGCGCATATTGCAGCTGGAGAAGAAAAAAAAACTGGGGCATAAGATAAATCAAAACAGATTCCAGGCGATGGCTTGGCTTTGACCATCGGAACTAATAAATGGATTGCATTACAATACAGACTTCATGAAACAGAAGATATGCCAGATGAGTGCGGCAGCCTGTATTATTTATTGATACCCGATGGCCTTCAAGGATTGACAATACTGTCTGAATCGGAATTTCCCTCTCTTCCAAGGAAGCAGAAAATAATGCACATATCTCCTGAAGAACCAAAGAATCTTTGGTGACGACAATGCCACTGTTGGGGTCAGCTACCACATTAATTTGTTAATTTGTTTTTGAAAAGTGACATGTCATTTGTAGGAACAAACAAAACCAGGAGGTTGCTGGAGAAACTCAAAAGGTCCGTGGAGGGAAAACAGAATTAATGTTTCAAATCCAATGACCCTTCTTCAGACTGAATTTTCGTGTCATTTGTAGTTATCATCTGATAGTGTCCCAGTTAACCATATATGCAAGATAGTAGTTTGTTCTGATGGAGATCATTAATACACTTTTTTTTAGAAAACAGATAGTCACAGATAGGACCATCTAAATGTTCCATGTCTGCAAGATCACTTTTTGGCAGTAAAACAAAGGAAAAATAACTAACTTTTAAGATGTTCTTCTTTCTCACAAGATTGTTTTATATTGATCCAGAGCACTGAAAGGCGACCTCACAGAAGACCAATAAGAAATAATATCTGATTTGTAGTTACATTAAAGTATAGAACACCCAGTAACTTATAGTAACATTCTGTATCGAATTTCACATGTTTAAATTACATACATGGCTGAGAAAGCTAACATACCTTTCTCTCACTGGCTGCCAGGAGTTCTTGTCTCTCGATCAACTGCAACTTGAGGTCACTCAACTGGTTCTGAACTATCCCTTCTCTTTCTGCTTTTGAGCTTTTAAAATTTTCACTTTCCATTTGTAGCTGATTCATCTGTGATATCACAGCTTCATGGTCTAGAGGTATGTTAAAATGGATTTTCTAAGAAGTGGGTTACAGTTAATTCTATTAAGATCCACTTATCCCTTCCACAAGTAAAACATTTCTCATTTGTAACACAAAACACTATGAGATTGCAAAACACATGAAGGTTTGTCTTTCTCACGTAATATTTTGTATGCTTTACTGCAAGCACAAATATAGAAAATACGCACAAGTTTTCTCTAATAAACAAAGGATCTGATGATCCACAATGAATCATTTTTATTTTGTAATATACCATATCTTACAGTTCCATAACCAACCCACAAGGTAACTGGCCTAAGATTTCACTGTTACGTGATTAGCTAGTAGACAATGCATGAGACCAAACATGGAAAATACCTAAAGTTTTCTTCTTCCAAAAGTCTAGCTCTAATTATCATGGAACAGGGTAGCAAGCCAGACCAAATCAGTTTTGCTATCACTAGATCTGCCCCACAGTAAATTCAATGCCCCTCAAAACTGCTCAACTGTTCCTAAAGAGACTTTACAAATAACAGATCTTGGATTCCAAGTTTACAGCTTAAACAAGACTTGATATTTTACTAATAATGGAACTTTAGCAGAGCACAGATGAATTACAAGGTGATCTAATTTATATGCACAATTTAAACCCAACCTTCTTTGAATATAAAGCCCCACTTGCACACTGACAGATAGACACAGTTGAGGAATAAAGTAGGAAAGAAAATTAAAAAGTGAAAAATTGCTAATTTGACAGCATTTCACTGATGAATATCAGTCCTTCATGAAATCCTTGGATGGTAGATTGTATTACAGACATGCAGGACTGTGTATCTTGCTTGAATTCTGAAGTCACCAGTAAATACAAACAGTTTCTGCGACCACTGGAGACCTTTTATTTATTTCCTACAGATTGGGTTTTTTCTCAGAATTTTCAACAAGTAGATAAGTGGACAATAACAAGAGAAAGAAACCAAAAGCCCAGCCCCGACCAGAAACTCCCAAAGCAAAAACTGCTTCCTGCCCAAAACCCAGTCAGAGCTTGTTCACACTTTGTTTTTAATTTCCTCTTCAACATTCCCTGCGATTAGCTAACCAGCACCAGTCCTCCCTCATTTCATCAATTCAACATCTAATCAGCTGCCAGTCTCTGCACTTAACAACATCTCCTCGCCAAATTGCCCAGAGAGCTATCTGAGCAATAATTAACCTGCATTATCTTTTCGGGCCAGTTCCCAACAGCAAACATTAGTCTTTGTCTTTTTTCTCCCCCAAAATAAGCTGCCATTCAAAATTCAATTTTCAACTTTAACTCAACTCAAAACCAAAAATGAGAAAAATAATAGTGACAGCCTCAACATAATCAAAAATTCAATAAGAAAGTTTTGTTATGAACTTTTTCAGCAGTATCTGATTTAGCACAATCTTGAGAAGAAGGCCAAAAGGTTACAACCAAATAAGTATTTTAAAAATTGTGATACATGCATTGACTTTATCCATTCTGATCTACTTCACTGATACATGGATTCCTGTTTTCTCTTGTTCTTAATAAATTAACATATTCATTTTCCAGAAATCAAACCCAAAATTCAAATTGAGCTTGTACCCATACTTTGAGCTTCAAGTGTAGTACAATGCCTACACTTTTAAGTTAAACATTGTTGATCGTTTTTTTCCCCTCAAAAATTGCTTGATCTTAAATAAATCATATTTTTCAAACCTTGCTCAAGTTTCTTGAAATCTTCTTGCATTTTGATTAACTCTTTATCTTTCTGAAAGTCTGAAGTATTTTTTTCATCCAGCATTTGTGTCAATTGTAAGACCTATCAATGCAAAGCAAATATATGAAGAAAGGTGACAAAATAATCATAAACAAAGAAAATTTCTTCTGCTCAAATTACTGAAACCAGTTTTCAATTCCAGACTTATTAACTGAATTTAAATTTCACCAAAACTCTCGTCCCCACAGCACTCATATAGTCCTCTGGACTACTACAGTATCATATCTATTATGCCTCTCTCTCTCACATTCTCTCCTCCCCATCAACGTTACAGCTTTACTGTAGATGTAAATTCACCCAATACTTTGCCATTTGAATAATAAAGGCCACAAATCATAATATGGGCTCAGTTTTTTAAAAGTTACTTTACATATTCCTGTGTTTCATTTCCTGGGACTTCTCAGCATTATGGGAGTCAATAAAAGGAAAATCTTCCATGAACTTTCAAACTGATTTGTCTCAACTCCAAAGAATTTTAAATTGATCAGTACTTTACCTGAAATTTTCCAACAGACCCTTTTCAACAGAATAGCTTTATTGTTTCCTTCAAAAACCTTACCAGGATATCTTGAATTTTGAATGTTTCGTTCAAATTTAAGCAGTAAAAGACCAGTCACACACAAACCGAACCAGCTGTGCAGCAATGGATTATTTATTTTTCTTTGTCTATAATCGAGTAAACTTGTAATGGTGTGCTAATATGGAAATTAACACAGGGATCTAGACAACAGCGGTTTTTAAAAATGCTTCTGCACTTGAACAATTTTAGGAACTGCAATCAGGAAAGTTTAAAAATCTTAGTAAAGATACAAAGGAATTTACCAGGGCTTTAATGGAGCTGAAGGACTTCAGTTATGAGTACATGTTTGAAGTTTGAAGTTTGAAGGACAGCTTTCCTTATTTCAGAGAAGATTATGACAGACCCAATAGAAGTTTTAAAGACAGAAGTTTTCAAGACAGAGAAGTTTTGATAGAAGAGGGTAAAGAAGATACAATCTATGCAATGTAAATCAATAATCAGAGGTCACAGATTTCAAATAATTGGCAAAGATCTAAGTGAGAGAATCACAGAAGTCTTTTTCACTCAGATTTGTTAAGTCAAACCTGAAAATGTGGTGGAAGCTGATTGCATAAATAATTTCCAAAGAGACTTGGGGATGAGAAACTTCGGGTTATGCATAAAATAAACAGCAGACTCTAAGCGTGACTGTTCTTGCAAGAATGAAGGGCCAAATGCCTTCTTTGATGATGTAAGACTCTGTGATTTATGACTGGATGAGAAGGGATGAATACCAAATCAAAGAAAAAAATTTTTTTTTTTAAAACCAGGAATAAACTGAAATGAAATTCAGAAAGTTCACAACTTTTTCTGCAGTGCCTACAGTGTTGCTATTTATAATAAACTAAATTTGCTATGCCAATTGCACAGGTTCTTTAATTAGGCATCAGAGTTTTCTGCTTGCCACATGAGCAGTTGAATACGTCAACCACTAAACAGACAAACACAAATCTCAGAAGCTGCACATTCCTATACCTACAGCATTACTAATGCACTCTGCGGAAACAGTTTTGTGTTGATTTGCTGTAGAAATTAAGGAAAACAGCTAGTATGACAATGAGAAAGAAATCCACAGAAGTTTAATTACCATTTTATACTTCATATTGCAGCTTTATTATTAATTGAAACAAACCTTATGCTGCAACTCTTCCCTCTGCTTCCTTGTCTCTTCTAATGCTTTGGCAATTTCAATGCTTATAGTTTCTCTGCTGTTTAATTCTTCCTGCATTCAAACATTTGAATTTTTTTTAGTATAATTACACAATTAAAACATCACAACAATCAGATTCAAGTTGCACATTAAACTAACAGTGCCATTAAATTATGGGTGAGTAAATTAACCTAGACATTACATATGCAAGAGAAGGAGCTAGGCAATAACACTGCTGTGATTAATTGAAAGACTGATGCAACAATTCAAGTTGTGGTGTGAGAGAGTGGTGGACTTAAGAAACTCATGTCATGCACCAGTTTTAAACACTAACAGAAATATTGCTTACTTACATACAGTTATATCTCTTGGGGCACTTGAAACTTTAGGTCAAACAGAAGCATTCAAATCAGCTCAACTCACTCAATTGTTCAAATGTTTGACTGCCTATGAGATCAGTAGTGCTCAGCATCTCAGATAATTTGAATACTTCTAATCAATATCAAAATATCACACGAATGTCTATTCTACTTGATATTAATGAACTTTTATTGGGCTAGTTGATTACTTAAGTTAGATATTTTGAAGAGCTTCTATTCAAGCTAAGCTTTAGGATTTGTAATGGAATAATGAAGTGTTGACAAACTATTTATATTTAATATTAGTAAAAATATCAATTGAACAAAGATAATTTTGACACATATTCATCAGAATGAATGATTCCTAATTAGAGCTGCCTGTAATACTGCACCTTGTTCACAAAATATTTTTGTCAATAAAATGATTGTGAAGTGTTTTGAAGAAGGGTCACTACTTAGAAAACATTAACTCTGCCTTCTCTCCACATTTTCTGCTAAATCTGCTGAGATTTTTCAGCAATTCTGTTTTTCTTTGTCAAATGTTACTGCTGTTTCCAAAGTGGCAGCTTAATTATTAAGTTTTTTCAGGTTTCTTTATTCTATGCTTGCGCTCTGCACCAGATAGGATCACTAGTCCTCAACAGCTTTAATAAGTGGTTCACAGCAGCAGAATATGCTGCTTTACAGTGAGACAACTATTCCAATTACATTCTTTCCACAGGCTACAAAAGTCAGCTATGCAAGCTTTTCATTGTCCCAGTTATAGAAACCATGCTGGGTCAATAGGGAAGAGAAGTCAAATAAAGGACATATTAATTACAAACCATGCCTAGAAGAATGAAAAGAATGCTTAAAAAAAACATGCTTTTAGAAGAAGGTCACATGTTGAAATTACAAATCATGAAGTAGTAGAAAAAATTATAATCGTTCTAGCCAGAGCAGTTTTAAATATATGCTTTTCATACATTACAGAACCTTTTATACCTGTTAAGATTATTCAACAGGCATTAAAATGGAGTTTGAATCATTATTCTCAACTAGTTAATGCGCTCTTCAAATGTTTAATTACTATATTCCGACAGATATTTAGCATAAATTAATGTAATACTTTAAAAAAAATCAGTATCATAGAAAGTGAGATAACAAGGTGTAGAGCTGGACGAACACAGCAGGCAAAGCAGCAGGAAAGCTGATGTTTTGGGTCTGGACCCGTCTTCAGAGAAACAGTGTCATAGAAAGTGTACATTCCACGTAGAAAAAAAAGTAACAAGAAAGTTGATACAGCTGCAGCAATAATGGTAGCATGTGAAAGAAATAAAAGATTATATTTTGAAATGGGCATGTTTTTGATATGTTCCAGAAACTGATCACCCAACATGATCACCAAGAGTCATGAAACAAGTTTCTGATCTTCCTTCTCAGTCTGGAACAGGAATGACATTACATGGAATGGAAAAATCATCAAAATATTAGTTTAAAAAAACATTCTGACTTGTAAATTTTAGAATGTAATACTAACCTTTGATCTTTCCAGTTCACATTCAACTTTCCTCAATGTGTTTTCTGTGTCATTAAGCCTGTCACTTAGCTCTTCATTTTTCTTTTGGAATTGGCTCTGTGCACAAGTGAACACAAATAGATGTGTTTGTATACTGGTCAATTAGGCTCTATGGCTGTATATAGTATAAGTCAGCTAATTTTGATTTCTCATGACTGGAAATGTGAAGAAATGATCTTACAGGGACAAACAAATTAATGGAGAACATTAAACATGGACTAATGGAACAATAACTTTTGTCTAATCGAGCTTCAGCCCACAAGAAAACAATACGTCCACAGTAATCTGATATAAAAATAAGCACTGGTAATCTAATAGGTATTTACTTTGTACCATAGCTTTTCATAGTTTATGGAATTATTTTAAAGTATCGTAATGTTAAATGGATCACTTTTTTATAGCATCCTCCATTTTAGGTAAGTGCAAATTGTATCTCGTAAAACTGTTGTCATGTTCACCATTCTAAAAAACAGAATACACTATTTCAAGATAATAAAATGTGAGGCTGGATGAACACAGCAGGCCAAGCAGCATCTCAGGAGCACAAAAGCTGACGTTTCGGGCCTAGACCCTTCATCAGAGAGGGGGATGGGGAGAGGGAACTGGAATAAATAGGGAGAGAGGGGGAGGCGGATCGAAGATGGACAGTAAAGAAGATAGGTGGAGAGAGTGTAGGTGGGGAGGTAGGGAGGGGATAGGTCAGTCCAGGGAAGACGGACAGGTCAAGGAGGTGGGATGAGGTTAGTAGGTGGCTGGGGGTGCGGCTTGGGGTGGGAGGAAGGGATGGGTGAGAGGAAGAACCGGTTAGGGAGGCAGAGACAGGTTGGACTGGTTTTGGGATGCAGTGGGTGGGGGGGAAGAGCTGGGCTGGTTGTGTGGTGCAGTGGGGGGAGGGGACGAACTGGGCTGGTTTAGGGATGCAGTAGGAGAAGGGGAGATTTTCCCTAGACTGACCTATCCCCTCCCTACCTCCCCACCTACACTCTCTCCACCTATCTTCTTTACTCTCCATCTTCGGTCCGCCTCCCCCTCTCTCCCTATTTATTCCAGTTCCCTCTCCCCATCCCCCTCTCTGATGAAGGGTCTAGGCCCGAAACGTCAGCTTTTGTGCTCCTGAGATGCTGCTTGGCCTGCTGTGTTCATCCAGCCTCACATTTTATTATCTTGGAATTCTCCAGCATCTGCAGTTCCCATTATCTCTCATACACTATTTCAGTTAGCTTAAGAGCTCCGTTTTGGGGTTCTTTATTGGGGTTGTTAACCTGGGCCAATCAGGGACCCCTGGCAAACAGAGAAAGACAGAGTGTTCAGAAGGTCTCAAGCTAGGGTTTGGCTTTGAGCTGGCTGGTCACAGCCCATGTACAGTAGTGCACATGTAAATAAAGGGTGACTTGGTGATAGGATACCGGACTCTGCAGTTATCTTAGTAACGACAAGGGTGGGATTAATGATGTAACCATGCAAAAGTGCCTACTAGCTGAAGCCTAACGACTTCAAACTGGCACTACAACTGGCTTTGTCATTCGAGAATGTGGCAAAGTGCAGCATGAGAGGTACAGGGCATCCCAACGGAAACGGGCTCCTCACTTGTCTGACTGAGCTTGGGGAAACCACTTGAATGTAGGCAAACGCAGTGCCGCACGCAGGGCACATCCTGAGCAGAGGGAACCCAGGCCAGCACACAGCAAAACTCCACAACAAAGCTAAGCCTTGGCTAAATAGCTAAAAAGTTCTTCAGGATCCAGGTTGGCAAGCCATTGTATGTGCTGCCGGTATGCAGACTTGGGACAGCAAAGAGTCCTACGCAACCTGACTTGAGTAGGAGAACTCATAGGCCAGTATCTTGTCACCAAGTCACCCTTCAATTACATGTGCACGCTACATGGGGTCTTATCAGCCAGCTCAAAGCCAGTCTCCAGACTGAACAGACCTTTGGAATCACATTTTTATATGTGCAAGGGATTCCTGATTGGAAACAAAACAGAAACATTACTGGAAAAGCTTTTACAAGTCTGACAGCAACTGTGGAGAGAATTCAGAGTTAATGGGGTCCAGTGAGCGTTCCTCGGAAGGGTCCCCGATCAGCCTATGTTTACAACTCCAATCAAGGATTTCATAATCAATGAGATCCAAATAGCCAATGTTCCAATCACTACAAACCTCCCCCATTAAATCTGGGACGTAGGCTAGTTCTTTCTCTTGTAGATTCTCCTGGAACGTTTTAACCCCAGGTCTGGTTCCTGTCTCTTACGGCTGGAGCATCTTGGGATGAGTTTCCTCCTCTTCTTCTGGCAATAATCACATCAAGGCATCTTGGCCTCTGAGGTTTCCTCAACATGTAACTGGGAGGGAGAACCATCAGTCTCTGACAGCCTTTTCTGGCTATTCTTAGGGGTCAGGTATGTTTTTCTCCTGCCCAGTCGAAGTTTTCAAGTGATCTATAAGTTTGTTCAGGACCACCTCACCTACTCAAACTTTGTATGTCATGGGACATGACCTGGTGTCAACCTCGCCTCTTACTCATGCCAAGCCATTTCCGTGGTTCCGGTGCCAAACTTCATCCCTGAAAGTAAACTCTCTCTTACTTAGAGGCGGCAACTCAGCCAGCAATGGCATTCCTGCTACCATTTCAGCCCCATTTGACAATTCTTTTGACATACTGTCGTTCCTTACTGCAGTAACTGACTTCTAGATCAATACTGCAATAAACCTGTTCTTTTACATCACACTATCTCGGATAAAGATTCTATACACCAAAACAGTGAGCTGTCAGACCTGTCTTTCTTTCAATCATGTCTCAGGGAAAGCAATGATATCACATCTCCATGCATTAATCAACTCCCATCAACCATTTGCCTTACTTGCAAGCTTCCTTGCATTAAAAATAAATGGCTTCAGCCTTGCCTTGTACTCTTACACCTTAACTTGACAATATTTTCACTGCCTTCTAGACTGATTTGGTTCTTCTATAATTGTCTGTGCATCACAACCTGCTGTCCCTTCACTCTGCACCCCTGCCAAATTTGTTTAAACCCCCAACAACCGCACTAGTAAAGCCTCCCACTACAGTTTGGGTAAAATTTATTTGAACTGTATAGCTCCCACCGTTCCCAGAAATGGACTCAGTGATCCAGGAATCTTCTAATCCAACTCTTCAGCGATGCATTCATCTGTTTGATTTTCCTATTCCTATACTCACTTGCACATGGCACTTACTGCTTTTTAACCTGCTAGCTAGCTCCCTAAATTCTTGTTACAGGGCCTCATCACTCTTTCTCCTCATGTCTCGATCCAATATGATACTCCCTCCCCTTTCATATTGCTCTGCAGCCAGTGATATCCTTGACTCTGGTTCCAGGGAAGCAATGCACTGGAATCATGTCTGCGTCTACAGAAATACCTGTTGTACATCTCACTATTGAAACGCCTACGACAATTGTTAATGGTGTCTTTCTGCTCCCCACTTGTGCAGCTGGGCTCTGGCTGAACTCCCCAGCTTATCACAAGCTGAATGGAGCTCAATACAGTCAGCTTTCTGATGGTTGGGGTCAGACTTCACCGAACATGCCCAACCCACATTTAGGTACAGGAGAACTAAATCTTGACCACTGGGTGGAAGAGGTTGGATCTTACTATACTGTTTAGCTCTTTCTCCAACCCCATTCCTGATATCCTCCATTCTGCCAATAAGACATAAGGAGATATGACCCAAATGGTCCTGGCATCTTCTCCATGTGAAGGGAGACTGTCACAAAGTGATGGCTGCACAACTCCAGTTAATGGCCTAGCAGGATCAGAAGCAGTCACCTACTTAATTAATCCTTTCATGTAGAAAACAAATGCCTCTCTGAATAAAAACAGCAATAGAGCATAAAATTTTAGATCCTCATTTTTGAAAAAGATCACACACGCAGTAAATTACTTACTATCTTGTGTTGTGAGGCTGTTTTGTCAAATTCACGGGCAGTTTCAAGAGCAGCAATTTGAGCATCCACTCGGTTAGTCCTTTCTGTGTGCTGATGTTTTAAAACAGCAATTTGATGCTGAAATCTATCGCTTTCAGCGTCACTTTCTTCTTGCTATGAAAAATAAATTCTCATCAACAAAATCTCAAAACTTACTACAAATACAATTACCTACATCAAATTTTGATGCTTTTTTTTCCAAAAGTTGATTTTGTTTTTGGATTCGTAACAAATTCATTTAATTTTTCCTACCAGTTTTTTTAATTGAGCTTCTTTTTCATTCATATCACTTTCTTTTTGCACTAGCTTTTTCTTCATAAAATTTAATTGTTCCTCCAATTCACTGATCTAGGAAGTAAGCAGATTATTATAACTAGGTGAAACAGTTGCTGATTTTCTTTTAAAATTTTCAACATTAAGGAAAGATCAAATCAAATGAGAACAGCTACAATTCATTCATTCAGGTGTTGTTATATATTTTCTTCCAACAGTCATAAGAGTATAAAATAAAAGCAGGTTTTCAGGCCATGTTAAATATTAAAGATATTCCACAACCTGTCAACAGGTGGCCAAGTAATTGGACTACAGTCACATGTTGTCAGTCACATGTTGTTAATAACTTAAGGAATATCTTTACTGAGCCAGGAAAGCGGGGTTCAAGTCCAATCTGCTCCAGAGGTGTGTAAAAACAGGTTGATGAGAAATATCTAGTGTTGTAAGCAGAGGTCAACGCCCTTCTGATAACTAAAACTGAAATTTTCAGAGAGGCTTGTCTCACCTTATAATCTGTTAGGAGTGTGAAAAAGTGATATAACATGCCTCTCGCTCCAATCTGTTATAAAGAAGCGGTTAAATGAAATAAACTCACGACACTCAGTCTACAATCAACAAGTTAACAATTTATTTATCTAACTCTAACAGTGAAGAAATTAACTGAACTCTTAACAAACCAAACAATTCCCTTCTAACTACTGACTATTTCAGAATAAAACAAAATTCTAATGGTGTGCTGTTGTAATAAATAAGTCCCACATATATAAAAACAAAAAAAAAATTCGAACTTAGTCCCTCGAAATTACAGTCAGGTTACATCTTCCAGAATGTTCCATGTCTTCTCCATTGATCTTTGGTAAGGAATGCTCCTCTTTTGAACTCTTTTGTCAGAATATTACCTAAGAGTGCTTTATTAAGATGATGCTTTCTCCGAGAGCTGAGACAGCTGATCTCTCAGCAGATGGCAGTATGCTCTCCACTGATTTTGCAACTGTCCCCATCTTTTATATCTTCGATAATATATCAATTTATTACAATGAGATTGGTCCTATGTTGTCAAAACCATCAGATTTAAATTCAATTGGTTTTTAGTATCTAAGTGCCTGATTTAAATTAAAACTGGTTGTCTTCATAACTAAACAAAACTGCAGCTGAGCCTTTGATACAAATGTTACAGTTCAGGTGCTCTGTGCACATGCAAACAAACCCACAAGCTGCCCACAGATATTTTCTTTTTTAATCTCCAAGCCGAGAAAAACTCATCATCTTTTAAAGGGATCACACACCACATTCCCACCTATCATTTTCTAAACATCAATATTTTACAAACAACAAATTCTAACGTCCTGCCTTCCAATCCACAAGTACTCTTCCCAACTTTGCAACGCTAGGCACCTGACTAACATTCCTGTCTTCCAAAGCTTGCATCATGTCATCTTTTCGCTTCATCAAAATCTGGATTGCTACCACCTTATCATTTACTTTAGCTAGTTAAAAAAAATCAGCAAAATGAAATTTAAAAAGCAGAAGTGTGAACATACTTTAAATCACAGCGCATTGGCCAAGCTGACATAGAATTCAAACCCATTTATGCCAAAAATCATGTTTTTGCATGTACTCAGTGTACAAGTCTGTCCCACTTTGCAGTCACTACATGTTACGCTCACCTCAGTCCATCAGTTTCAATCTTTCACTCTATAAATACATATTTCACCTGTTACCTTATAACTGGGTGCAAGAGAACAAACACAGGCATAAGCTTTGTTAGGAAGATGTGCATGAGTTTAAGACAAGCTAACTTTTTGTGTTGGATGTCAATAACATTTTAAAATGCAGAACACCCACACCTATGATTCATTTTATGCTTGGCGTATAGTCAAACAGAACAGGGGGAAACAAAAAGAAAATGTTCATGTCAGGTTCTGGAGGCATTTTGAGGCTTCACACGTCAACTTATATGCCAATGATATTTTAATGAAGGAGAGTCATAGAGATGTACAGCACAGAAACAGGCCTTTCAATCCAACTCATCCACGCCAACCAATTTTTGATGTTAATTGACATTAATTTGACCTGTAGAAAGCACATACCTGTGTTTTGAGAGTACCGACAGTCACAGTGTGGCTAGTCTTAGTTTCCAACAAATGATGCTTTGTTTCTTCCAGTTTCTGCTCCAGACAGGATTTCTGCACAACATATTAACTTGTTAGCAACATAATTATGATTTAAACTCAGCCTTATTAAAATTACATTTACTACATAAAAACAGAATTAAAAGATTTAGGCTGAGAGAGAAAAATGCAATGAACTCAAATGCACAATAATTTGTTTCAAGACATAATCAAGCAATAGAAAATGTCTGAAAATCATTTACTGGCAGGCATAATTAAGGTATTTTTCAGTCTATTAATAATACCTCTTCAAGCAGCTCCTGAATATGCTCATCCTCTGAAAAATTTCCCTCTAAGTGTTTCTCTAGGGAAAATACTTTTGCTTGCAGATGCTCTATAAACTTTGCCTTCTCCTCTGTCACTGCAGATGTCTATTTCAAAAGAACAACATAGATACAGTGAGAAATCAAGGCAACTTATGACAGTTTACAATAATTGAAAATGCTTACTCACTAACATGCAAGAATCACAATAAGCTTCAGGATCAAGTTTAAAATCAACTATATCTAAAAGCAATGAGAATGAAGCAGTAGTAGTAGTCACCATGCAATTAACTGATGTATTACAAAGCATATCTCTTATTTCTGGAGTTCAATGTGCTCCTTCTCTAGCTTTCTTAATATATTAAATGTTTTGTTTTGCTTAAAAATTAGAGACCAGATTGACACTACTTTAACAATATGGATTATACAAACTGCAGCACAATATTTACTTCCTGAGGAGGCCTTGTACATCATTATTTCCCTAATAGATTATAACATGGACTTGGTTAATGGACTAAACTATGAAAATTAAGTAAAACCTGGTAGTAACCACATGTTTTCTCATTATAATGACCATTACGATCTCAGCTGATGACAATACTGGATAAGTCAGATCTCGGAGTGAAAACTGACTTGACAGATCACAATACGTGAAGCTGGATGAACACAGCAGGCCAAGCAGCATCTCAGGAGCACAAAAGCTGACGTTTTGGGCCTAGACCCTTCAGAGAGGGGGATGGGGAGAGGGTTCTGAAATAAATAGGAAGAGAGGGGGAGGCGGGCCGAAGATGGATACAGAAGAAGATAGGTGGAGAGGGGAGTATAAGAGAGTTGCAACCCTATCTTGGATTCTCCAGCATCTGCAGCTCCCATTATCTCTGATCGCAATTCTAACCTCACTGCGAAGCCTCTTCCAGGGATGCCTAACCTGAAGAAGTTACCCTCCTCCCTCCGGACCAACCTCAGGGAATCTCTTTCCCACTGCAACTCTCTTGTACTCTCCTCTCCACCTATCTTCTCCTCTATCCATCTTCGGTCTGCCTCCCCTTCTCTCCCTATTTATTTCAGAACCCTGTCCCCATCCCCCTCTCTGATGAAGGGTCTAGGCCCGAAATGTCAGCTTTTGTGCTCCTGAGATGCTGCTTGGCCTGCTGTCTTCATCCAGCTTCACACTTTGTTATCTTGGATTCTCCAGCATCTGCAGTTCCCATTATCTCTCTTATCTCTGACTTGACAGATCATAAGTTTTACTTTTAAGGTTTGATTCCTGTAATGGTCAGTTACTAAGATTATTCAGACTAGGTTGCCAAAGTTCTTTTAACAAAGCAGCACAAGTTTATTACAAAGGCAAAATAAAGCTAAATATATATACACCCAAAACAACTGAGAAAGATCTCAACATCAACAGCAAACAGATTCATTCCTTTTCGCAGCAATGTCCTAAATGGTCACTCAGTCCCAATGAAGTGTCCTATCTATACTCTAATTATTTTTTCGAATTTTTTCAATTCTGATGGCCAGAAGACTGCAAAATGCCCAGTTACTTCTTACCAATTTTGACAACTTGGAGACTTCTATAAACTAAATAAAACTCTCCTTCTACTGAGATGACTTTTCTTCTGAGCTCATTCTACTAGTGACCTCTGGCCAATTATTTGTGTATCATAAAAACTCAAATTGGTAAACATTCAGCAATTAGATATCCAGGTGGATGAAGAATGCATGTAACTTAAATCACATATTTTCTTAGAAAAGCCATATTTAGTTCACTGTTCAAAATTACTATCTGGTCTCTACAAAAAGAAAATTGTAGAACACAAAATTCACAGAACTAAAATCTACTTTTCCCTCACTTTCAAATCTAAATTTCCAAATAATAAAACATACTACAAACCTACATCGCATTATCAAAGGCATAAGTTATTTTTCAAAGTATTTAAACACATTAAATTATAACTTTGCACTTTCTAAGGATCTAGCAAAGAAATAAACAGATTCTGAAATACAACTGGAAGCTAATTTCAGCATGAATTTTGTTCAGATTAAAATGGGCATATGGCTGAACAAGGAAGTGGATTGCCAAAGATTATTGAATCTTTTAATACTTGAAATAAAACTCTAAACATTTGTACCTTATGTAAATCAGTTGATAGTCTTTGATTCGCATCCTGTAATTCCTGTATTCTGTATTCTAACTCCATTATTTTTTCTTCTGCACTTTTTTTGATAGCCTCAAATTCCTCTCTGCACATCAAACAAAATTTAACAGGATTTTAAAGAACAACATAGCAAACATTATCTGTCATTTTTTCAGACCCTTATTTTGGTGACATTGTTTGGCATCAGGGTGGAAGAACAGAAAACCTCTTAAAACATTAGGAATCCAAGGGACTGGTGAGAATGAGAAATTGAAGAAGTTAGTATTATTAAAGAGGTCTTCACTCAAAAAGTTAACTGGATTAAAGTTTGTTAATTCCCCGGCCCAGACGATCTATGTACCATAATGTTGGGGGAGATGGTTGTGGAGATACTGGGTGGTGAACATCTTTCAAAATTCTACAGATTCTGGAAAGGTCCCTACACACAGAAAGGTAGCATATATAACCAGACTGCTTGAGAAGGAAGAGAGAGAGAAAATGGAGAACAACAGATCTGTTAGTTTCATGTCAGTGGTCAGGAAAATATTACAATCTAAAGAAGATACATTAATTGGGCACAAAGAACAATAGTAAAACTGGGTAGTGTCCATTTGGATTAATGAAGAGAAATCATCTTTGACAAAGCTGAAGCTTCTGAAGATGCTACTTGTAGCATAGTTAACGAGACCCAGCGGATATAAAGTATTTGGATTTTCAGTGCTTTTGATAAGGTGCCACACAAGTTAGTGAACAAAACTAGAACATACGGCATTGGAGGCTATATACCAGTTTGGATTAAAAATTCGTTAACAGTCAGAAAACAGAGTAGGAATAAATGTGTAATTATTGGGATGATAGACTGTTACTAGTCAGGTACTGCAAGGATAAATATTTGAATATTTCCAAATGTGCTAAAGACACAAAAATAGGTAAAAATGCATTCACAATGAGGATACAAGGAAAGTTAAAGATGACTTGGACAGGTTAAGTGAATGAGCAAGAACATGGCAGATGCAGTATGATATGAATAAGTGTCAAATTACCTACACTGTTAGAAAAAAATCAGAAAGACAGAATGTTTCTTCACTGGTGAGAGACTGAGAACTGTTGATGACCAAAGGGATCCAAGTGCCCTTATTTATGAGTCACCATGGGGTGCAGCAAGCAATTAGGAAGGTGAATGATATGCTGGCCTTTGTCAGAAGGGAAACTGAATATAAGAATAATGATGTTGTTAAAACTGTATACAACATTGGTGCAACTGTACCTGGAGTATTGGAGAATTTTTCATCTCCTTATCGAAGGAAAGATAAACTTACCAAAGAGGATGTAACAAAGTTTCAACAGATTAATGCCTGGGATGGTGGGACAGTATTAGCAGGAGACATTCAGGAAACTTCAGGAATTTTTTGTGGGTTTTGAACAATGAGATTAGTGGTGTGATTTCATTGACACCTCAAATCCTTACCGGGCATACGTAAACAGGATGATTACTTTGGCAACATCAAGATACAGGCAATAGTCTCAGAATAAGGGTAGGCTATTTAAGACCAAGATGAGGAAGACTTTCTCCACTCAGTGTTGGTGAATTTCTAAAATTCTCTACCCTAAAGGACTGTGGAAGCTTATCCATTGAGCATGTTCAAGACAGAAATTGGTAGATTTCTGAAGACAGACAGACACCAAGGGATAGGCTGATGGTGTGGGAAAATGACATTGAAGTAAATGATCAGCCATGAACAAAGTGAATGGCACAGCAGAGTTGATGGAGTGAATGGCCTATTTCTGCTGCCATGTTGCCACAGCACAGCAATTATAAACGATCACTTCACATGGCATGATTATACCACAAAGTACATGTGCTTTTTAGCTGAATGTCCACATTTCCTACACGGAACTTTGTTGGTAAAACAAGACCTAAATTTTCAAAACCTAATCCAAGCTGACAGTTCAGCACAGCACTGAGGCGTGCTACATTCAGGCATTTTTTTTTAAACCTGTAATTCCTGCAGCCCCTTTGGTTCGGAGGTGGATGTGAATGATTCCATGGCACTAATCAAAGGTTAGAAATACCTGTTAATTTTAAATTAACATAAAACTGTAAAGATATGGGAAAAAATGATTCAGAACTCTGACTTTTTTCTAAGCATATGGTACCTTTCTTTATAAATATTTGCATTTAGTGTCTGCAGCTGCTCCAGCATTTTGTCTTGATTTAAGAGTTTCTTACTGGAGAGCTTCAGCTCTTCTTTGGTTTGATCTAGCTCTATTTTACGCTCTTCAAGTTCCTTTTCAATATTGAGCAACTGTTCTTCTTTCCTCAAGAGCTGTCAAGCAAATAAAAGAATGATTTTTACCAATTAGTATTAGATCTGAATCAAAATATTTTAACATAGTTGTCAGATTTAAGTTTAAAAATGAAACCTAACTGAAACGAAACAACCCAAGTAATTTAAATGCAAATAAAACTAAGTTACAGGACAACAAGAAATTGCTTGCCAGTGATCTATGGGTTGCAATTTGCACACTACTTGTCTCATAAATAAGAGTACTGAACAATGTAACTTTATATCAGATTAATTAAGTGGTTGAGAATTAACTTATTCCAAATTCCATTAGGGAAAATTTATAAAAATGGAAAGAACTGCAGATGCTGTAGGGGAAAACTTTTGCTCACCAGAAACTATACAACAAAAATAAAGCTATGAGACTTTCTAACTGATGGAAGATTGTGAGAACCTTCACATTCCACTTTTTATACCATATGTTTGACTTTGGCAAGTTCCTGTTGCTGAAATCCATCCAGTTCGTCCTGTTCGTCTCGTTTCTGGAACAGATTTAATCCGTGATCCTTCATTTGCTTCAACTGATTCTCAAACATTGTCTTCTCCTACAAAAGTTAATTAAAAAAAAAGGAAAGGCTATTAAAATCTATAAAGGTATTTTTAGACAACTTCAAAATCAATGCCATTAAGCAATTCTGAAAATCATTTTACACGTGGCCTCCGTATAATACATCATGGATGCCTAGTTAATAAAGTTTGTGTAAAGCCAGATGACCAAAGGGCTCTCTCATTAGAGGGAAACGACCATTAGTGGTTTAACCTGAGGGTTACCGCAGTTCAGAAAGGGAGAGCTTGAGATGGTTGAACCTTCATGATAACTGGTGCAGGGAGTACCACCCTGGTAGTCACATAGATAAGAATGTCAGAGTGGACTACCTTGCTGCAAACATTAATAAGGCATTATTGTGCAAATATACTGCAGTTCCTTGTAGACGAGGTGAGCAAGAAACAAGTGGAATTCTTTTGTGTTAACATCGATGAAGGGAGAAGATATGGTTACATAGATGGAATCCAGGAGTCTTTTAGCCATTGAGTGTCACTTGGAGCTGCTATGTTTCATCACATCATCAGCTGCACCTTGTCCAGTATGACAAAAACAAATTAACCATCATTTAGCTAACCATTGTTTCAAGGATCTCATTGCATACAAATTAGCTGTCAGAAAATCACTAAAGAATTTAATACCATTCTGAATCAAAAGTATTTCAATCCCATTTCTTAATTCTCTTTAGCCAGTGAACAGTTCATAATAATGGACAATACTTAAGAGCTATGAAAATGCAATACCTTTTCAAGAATGGAAACTTTCAGCATCCAGTCCTAAAAATAAAAATGGCAATTATTTTTCTTTCTAAACTATAATTGCAGAAACGTTTTCAGAAATACAGTTTTAAATCAATGCATTAAATTAATACATTTATGGAATCTATAAAGTGCATCTTTTGATTAATTAGAGTCAGAGTTGTACAGCACAGAAACAGACCCTTCAATCAACTCGTCCATGCCAACCAAATATGCTAAATTAGTCTCGTACCATTTGCAAGATTTGGTCCATATCCGTCCAAACCCTTTCTACTCATGAACCCATCAAGATATCTTTTAAATGTTTTAACTGTACCAGCTTTCACCACATCCTCTGGTAACTCGCTCCATACACACACCACCCTCTGCATGAAGAAATTGCCCCTTAGGTCCCTTTTATATCCTTCCATTCTACTTTAAGCCTCTAGTTTTGGACTCCCCTACTGTGGGGAAGAGGCCTTCACTATTCATCCTATCCCCCTCTTAATTTTATAAACCTCCATAAGGTTATCCCTCAACCTCAGACACTCCAGGGAAAACAGCCCCAGCCTATTCAGCCTCTCCCTATAGCTCAAACCCTCCAACGCCAGCAACATACTTGTACATCTTTTCTGCACCCTTTCAAGTTTAACAATATCTTTCTTACAGCAGGGAGGCCAGAACTGAATGCAGTATTTCAAAAATGGTGTAATCAATGTCCTCTGCAGCCCAACATGATATCCCAAGTCCAAGACTCTGACAGAAACTGACAAATAAAGGCAAATGTAACAAATGCCTCCTTCATGACCCTGTCTACCTGTGACTCCATCTCCCAAACAACCCTTTATCTGTGAATCTGACATACATTAAGTTCTCAGACAGAGATGGTGTTACAGTACACTGGTGTTCTGAAACTGTTAACTGCTAGGGTCTATATGTTGTCAATGTAACCAGCTACTAGCAAAAGGAAGGAGCCTTATCATGGGGGTAGAAAACAAAACAAGTTTAGAACGCATGTTAAACTGTGCTTTTCCTCTTTCGTACTGCAAAGCTCAGAGCAGTGGACTGCAGTTTGAATGCAGAATGAGGAGTTGCTCTGAGAAGGGATTACTATGATGCATTTAAAAATAATTTGCAGCTCTTTAGGAATTTTATCTGCAAGGAGTTCTAGAATGATGCTGAAAGGCACAGTAATCAATGATCATACATCTGGCTACTTCAATCCAAAAATGTTCAATCTAGTTTAGCATTACGTTATAAAACAAAGAAATGTGATGGTGGAGATCTGACACAAAAACAGGAAGTGCTGGAGAAACTCAGCAGGTCTGGCAGCATATGTGGAGAGAAAAACAGATCTAATATCTTCAGTCCAGTGAACCTGCATCAGAACTATCGTAGTATAATGTAATCTTCATTTTGCAACATGAGTCAGGTTACCTGATCCCTCTTTTCTAAGGCTTGTGCCATTCCTTCTGCCATTTTTGCTCTGTTGGCTTGATATGCCTCATTCTGTTCCTGAAGTTTCCTCATTGAGGCTGATTAAAATTTGGAATAAAAATATGAGATATTATTACTTTATGGTAAATGAAATTTCATTAAGCATCTAATTGTCTTGTCCCGTTATTTGCCTTTTAAAAACCCGACACTTAATATTATTTTCTGCCACAAAATTAATAACATTGGTTCTTTTAAAAAAGACTTTTGCAAATGTTCTTCCATAAATTTTAACAATAGAATCATATTGTTATCTATGTTTGCGACTGACGTCTTCAAAGACAAAGTAATCCAGAAAGGTTTCTGACTTTATTTATACTTTATTATAAATGAATTACCATCCCAAAAAACTCAATGAATTCAATCTCTCAATAAGAAACAATAAAAATTAAAATACGTACAATCCTGATGTTTTTCTAATGCAATCTCAAGCTTCTCTTTTGTCTTCTGCAAATTTCGCAGCTGCTCAGCATAATCTTGTATTAGGGGAGGGGGACGCAGGTCAGGAGTTCAAAACAGGCAAAAAGAAAACAAAACACAGGAATAATCATGAGTGACGGAAGTAAATGATTTTCCCCAACAGAAAATCATTACTGTTAAGGAGAACATATGTGTTGATGACATTCCCTTAACATGTTAATGGCAAAAAGAAAGATCTACTTTACAGTTTAAAAATAAAGCATAATATGGAAAGTAATGTTGGATACATGCTGGAGCCTGTCGAGCTTAAACACTGAATTGAACTAAAGTATTTTTCTGAACTACTGGAAGAACCACTAATTGTAACTCACATGTAACAGTTTCAATCTTTTCCATCAGTTGTCATATGAACTCGTAAATTAGGCTTTGGAAAACAATTTTAATCTGTTGTTCACTCACCGCGTCCCACAAGCGATTTCTCAAAGCCTTGAACAGCTTAAAAACCAATAAACAATATCTAACTAACAACATCACTGAATCTATTACAGAAACGTTGAATGAAACTGTTTTGTAAGAAAGGTATCTTTGTAAAGCTAAAAATGTGAAACCAAACTCACGTTAAATTAAGACAGATAGATTAAACATTAGCCTTAATACAATTTAAAACCGAACTACTGTATTCCGTGCACTCTACACTACAAAAACAAGTATTTATTTAAGTATCACGGTGGGTTCAAATGCATCAAATGAATTCTATCAATTTATCCAACTCATTAAGATTTTTCATGCAATTGAGTAACAAAACTTGCCATTCCCAGCTTTCTGATATATCTAGAGGTAAGGTGAGGTGAGGTGAGGTGAAGAGAAGAGATGACCTGAGTGTTTGAAAGACTAATCAGGGTTACAAAATAATGAGAGATTGTTTGTACTGGTTGTTGAGATGGTGACAATGTAACAAAATTTTAAGATAACAATAGTATACAGGGGGATGTTGCCAAAATATTCTACACGCAGACTTGTATCCTAATAGAAGGTTTATAACAGCATCATCTTTTAGGACTGTGGCTTTAAATTTAGAGGAACTGAAGGTGGTCATGTGAACTATTCTGAAGTTCACTTGCCTATAGGCTGTACGGTTTCAATGCTGGAGATGAGAAGAAGATTTTAGATTGTTTTACTAAAAGGATGGTGCCATGTATTTATGCTTTGAGCCAACAGCAGCATTCCAAGTATAACATGAGTAGGTCTGGAGTCTCCTAAGATGGTGTTGAAGCTGCAGGAGCATAAACACGTATGTTGTAAATTATCTGTGTATGTCTAAGGTTAAGAGAATGTGAGATCAAGGAATGGTAATTAACATTCCTACTTACTAGATTAATGCATTTCACATTTCCACGGCCAAAGAGAGCAAAGGAAGTCATTCTGAGATCAAGTTGCTGGGTTCCCTGCAAGTCTGGAATATCATAGGCTGACATGTATTCTGCATGGTCAGATGGAAAAGGTTGTTTAACTTTACAAGTTACTACAGCTGATGCAGATGGGAAATGGTCTCTAACCAAACAGATAAATCCTGCAGACCTCTAAAGATTCCCAGAGATTTGTTGTGGCATGGCCAGGAGAATGAATAACAATCAGAACAGGCTTTACTGGTATGGGTAAATGAAAGAAACTTTCCAATAATTGTGGAAAGTGCTCAGAGACCAGATTATGACTTGGTAATATGGGAATACTTGAACCCATAAGAAACGAGGAACAACAGTTGTCTTTGCTGCAAGGGCTGTAATTCTCTGGAGAAGTGATAAACACAAAATACTGAAATGTTCCTCTCTGCTGTTTAAAAGTACAAGTTACCCAGAAAAAGAAAATAACTGTCAATTTTTTGTCATTTGTTAACAATAAAAGTAGGAGTTACCAAATATTACTACGTAGAAACAGGATATTTATCCAAAAAATTTTGCCCATTGTTTTCTCCATTGGAACTGTCAAGCTAATCTCAATTTCCTCACTGCCCATCTCCTAATTTTTCTTCCATTCATCTACCTATAAATTGATTTTAAAAAGAATTTATGCACTCTGATTCAACAGTGGTTTTCAGCAGAGAATTCCACATTCTAATAATTGTCTACAGTGGTTCTTTGAATCTTGCCTCTATCTCGGATTATTTTAGAATTCCTGCTTATTGTCATCTTGACAGTCAAAGGAAAATAACCTAATGTTTCATGCCTCTCGATATTACACCAATTTTTTCTTTCATAACTTTATTCAAGTCATCATTTAATCTTCCTCATGTTTCTTTCACTGCAACCCTCCATCCTATTTTGATTGCCCTGATTTTAATGTTCCTATATTTGAGCACTTTCCTATTAAAATAAAACTACTGGCTAGGTTTGATTAAAGATTATTTTCTGATTGTAGGCACCTTTACATCAGAGTGGAACTTTTTCCTTTTAGTTTATCACAGCCTCCACAGACTTACGGCCTTTACAGCAAAATTCCAGTTACTCCACTTTTAAATGCATCCCCCAATCCCTATTTCGCTCAGCAGTATATTACAGTCTCCCCATACTTTTCTCACCCTAAGCAGAGTTTCTTAAATGAGTCACCAGCAACAAAGCCTGTTCTGATCATTTTTCTGCCCCCAGTGGTGCCATAATTCACATCTCCTGAATCCTTAAAAAACTGCAGGATGCATGTCTCCAACTAGAGACTGCCTCTGTCCTTTTCTTTTGCTGATCACATAGAATTCTTGTCTCTGCCATAGTCAGGCCAGGGAAATTATGATTAAAAAGCAATATGATTATATTACCCCCACAAATGCAAATTGTGACATCATTTTTATAAAACTGGAGTCATGGCTGTAAAGAATTGAAATACTATCGTAACCCATTATGCATATCAAGAAAGTAAAAAGCACGAACGCAACAATCCATTCAATAGGAAAACTTCCAAGTATAACTGGTAGTCATCAAGCAGAGGCAATCTGCTTGGCTTCGCTTCCAGGGCAGAAGACGATTGCATACTGAAGGACTTTTCCTGTTCAGTGAAGCACCCGTGGGTCACACAAGGCAACAGGTCGTGTTTGCAAGCAACTTTGAAGCAAAGGCCTTAGGAGACACATGTTGATGAAATGGGAAAATGCCATCACCAAACACAGTCCACCAAGCACTACCATAGTGATTAGCAGCTACTGCAACTTGACAGACATAAACACAAGGACACCTGATAACAAATTCACATGTGTCAGCTGTTCCTATCTTACCCCGTATTCTGTGGTTTGAACTAGTCAGGTGCCATCACTCGACTGTACTCTCTGTAATTCTTTTTGTCTTTTTATATGCCCTGTATCATAGCAACAAGCATAGAGATTTACCACATAACCCAGAGCAATTGCCTGTTAGGTGGTTGCCACTTTTTGTTAAGCTCTAAATGTTTTCTGCAGACTCCAAGTTGCGCCCACAATTGCAGTCAAGTAAAGAGTTTCCTTTTACAAATACCGTTATTAAACTTCTAGGTTAACTGGGGACAATAACAAATAGGGATGACTTTTGTTGTGAAAAATGAAAATGTTTGACAAATTTGCTAATTTTTTTTAAGGCTATAATGAGCAGAGTTGATAATGAGGAACCAGCAGATGTTGTGTATTGGATTTCCAGAAGACATTTGATAAGGTGATACATAAAAACTTTTGTACAAGCTAGGAACTCACAATATTGGGGGTAATATGTTAGCAATGGGTTGAGGATTGGCGAACACACAATTCAGAGTCAAGACTAATGGGTCTTTTTTGGGTTTGAAAGATGTGCTTATAAGAGTGCCACAAGCATTAGTACCAGGGCCTCAATTAATTACTATCTATATCAGTGCCCTGGAGGGGATTTTGGAGTAATTTGATGATGATACAAAAGCCAGTGGGAAAGCACGCTGCAATGATGATGTGAGGCATCGCAAAGGGGATACAGGTAGGTTAATGAGTGGGCGAAAACTTAGCAGATGACGTACAATGCAGGAAAGTGCAAGGTCATGCTCCTTTGTAGAAGAACCAAAAGGTAGACTAGTATTTAAATGGAGAAAAACCTCAAACAAGTGCAGCACAGAGAGATCTGGATGTTCTTGCGCATGAAACCTGCAGGTGCAACAAATAATTTAATCAAATAGAATTGTGGCCTTTATTGCTAGGGGGCTGGAGTTTAAAAGTAATTAAGCCTTGTTACAACCATACAGGGTTTGGTGAGAGCAACAACTGTGTTCAGTTTCGGTGTCCATGTTTAAGAAAGGAATGTGCTAGCACTGGAGGCAGTTCAAAAGAAACGCACTAGACTGATTCCTGGGATGAAGAATTTGACATATCGAAAACGACTACTCAGGTTAGGCCTTTGTTCGTTACATTTTAGAAAACATACACGATTCTGAGAGGATCTAATAGGCTGGATATTGAAAGATGTTTAAATTTTGAGGAACCCTCAAAGTAGGGGACATAGATCCAGAATAGGGGGCATTTATTTAAAATAAAGATATGAAGGAATTTCTTCTCTAAGACTATAGCAAATATCTGGAATTCTCTATCCCAGAGAGTTGTGGAGAATGGAACACAAAGTATTTAAAAGAGGGAGATTTTTTTTTTGAAATAGCATAGTGAGAGCTGAGGAGCGGGGATGAAAGACAAGTTAGGGCCTGGGACAGATCGGTCATGATCTCGCACAACAGCAGGGCAGACCTGAGGAGTTGAATGGCTTAATTCTGACTCTATTCCTTATATTGGCAATAGTTCCCAGGCCACCTCACATTGATGAGGGAAGCCTGTCTCTTTCCACGCGGTCCGATGTCACCTTTTTCCATCCAGCAACTTGACAGTGTGTTTCCCTAGCACACCGCACTGGTACTGCACTAAACATTACTGTCCCAAACATTGTGTACCCCAGTATTTCTTTAAATGTAACAAACAAAGAAAAGTGAAGCTCAACAGTTAAACTATCATTGCAGCAATCTCGCTGTGGCAAGACAATGTCACCAAGATCATACAGATCACTTTATCTTTGTTTCAATAAACAAAAATCTACTAGTTGCTTCAGTGCCATAGCAGCTTGGAGGTGTTAGGCCCAAAGGAAAAGTGCGGGCATGATTTAGAAGGCTGAAGCTCAAATAGAGGGAGTTTAAAAAAGTTTAAAGCAGAAACCAATGTGGTCTTTCAAACTTCTTTGAATCTGCATTTAGATTACAAATGCAAAATGGCAAGTTAGAGGCAGTACACACATTAAATTGTACCATCAACTTCCAAGAAATTAGAATGAAGAATCCAGTAATGAAGAAAAACATGTCAAACTGAATGGAAAAAAAAGCTCAAAATATGCGCTGAAACTATTCCCTCATGACAATCCAAACCTTACCATGTTAATGCAAAAGTCCAAGACATCTATACTCCAAAGTAAAGTAGCAAATAAACAACGTGAAAAGTTAATTTCATTACAGACTCTTCACAAGACAAAGTACTTTGATTATTATTATGAGGCATATCATGTCACAGTTTTTTCTTACGTACAAAAAGATGATAGATAATATTCTAAGCATTTTCTCTCCTTCAATATATTGACAAGTTAACCTTGAAGATATTAATTCAAGATGAGCACTGCACACATCCATCAGATGAATTAACAACTCCTAGTTTTCTCAGTGCATATTAATTGACATCACAGCAGTGCAAAACACAATCCCCTCTTGAAAGAGCACATTAACATTAAAAATGGATTGGACTGGATTGTGTCAATAATGCAATATCTAAAGCTAAAGTTTCCAGACTGTTTGCCAATTTCATATTTATCCTTCATTGGTTTGTCAAGCATCCTTGACTTCAAGCAATGCTCACTTAACAGAAAAGTCCAATATACTTATCATATGCATTCAAATATAAAATAGAAATCAGTAAACACTAGTACGCAAGTTTCAATTAGTTACTAAAAAGGCTAATGGATCTTTAGTTCAAAAGGGTTGGAATACCAAGGGTGAAAGCAAAATTACATTTGAAAAGTCTGATGAGATCCAATCTGGAGCATTCTCTTCAATTCTAGACATTGCTTTAGAATTAGAGCTGGAGTAACATCATAAAGCACATCTTCACACAAAGACTACTAGAAATCTAGAACTTGCTCTCTGAAAAAGATGTCGAGGCTATGTCAATACTTAAGATTTATATTTTATTAGGCAATGGTGCCACTGAGCCAAGGAGGCTAGAATGAATTAAAATTTTCATCAACAATAATCCAAACTGGTTGAACAGATTGACTGATCTATTTCTGTTCCTGCATTGTTACTGCTCCACGTAAAACCCTGGGAAGAAGGTACATTTTAAAATTTTTGTTAACTCCTTACTTTTCACTGTCAGCACAGGTTCCAACTTCTCTCAAATTTAACCTTTTGCTCTACACTCAACTCGTCATTGCTGCAAAGAGTTGTAAACAGTTTCTTAGTTATTTTCAATCACAGTAAGACATCCAAATACAAGGACAAACAAATACAATTCAGAAGGAGAATGTTGAGCAGTTTATCCATATTTTGCTAACTGAAACTCAGCTTTTCCAATGTTCTCTTGGCTAGTCTCCCATCTTGTACTCAAACTTCAGCTCCTTCAAGACTCTGCTGCTTATATCCAAACCTTAACCAAGTGCCACTCACATAGCACCTTTGTATCTTGACCCCTGACCTGGCCTAAAACTTAAAATTCTCATTTTTGTTTTCAAATTCTTCTAGCTCTAAACACCAAAAACTTTGCACTCCTCAAATTCTGACCACTTGTGTATTCCCAATTCCAATTAACCCCCAATGGCAATCATGCTTTCAGTAGTTTGCATTCCTGGTTATGGAATTCCCTGACTAAACCCGTCTCCTCTTAATTTAAGGTCGTCCTTAAAATCTTCTTCATCAAAGGCTCATGTCATCTATTCTAATACCTCCATGTGAATTGGGGTGAATTTTTCTTTTGGTAGTTACTCCTGTTGTTTCCTAGGTCATTTTACATGTTAAAAAATATTCATAGATGTTAATAAGGTTGGAGTCACACCAAATGATTACAAGTTACTGGCTAACATGCCATAGTCTTAATATGACTTGCAAATGTAAATTTCCTAAGATCACCCAAAACAGCTGTCATATTAACATACTTTGAGGGATAATTGTCAAAATGATCGTCCTTTATCCATTACTATAAAAATTGCCTTTTTTTTCCAATACTTGTACGAGGATCACAATAATTACCTCACTGCTTTGTTGTGAATTATTTATAAGGCTTCCCTTCTTTCTCATAAACAGCAATGCAAGACAATTACAAATTCCACTAATTTTCCTCGAATAAGAATTTTCATCGCTGACGACGATTTAACTCCAGCCATCAGAAGGGCTGTTAAGTCAAATGCATTCACATTTTGCATTCAAGTGCACAATGTCTGCTGTCAGGGTCCATTCTGAAATGCCATTTTTGGGACAGCCAAAAATCATACTTGTAGAAAATAATAAGACTTTGAGCCCCAATGCACTACACAGATCTAACATGTACTAGAATTTGACAGTTTAGTGTATTTATAGAGTCACAAAGTCATACAACATGGAAACAGACTCTTTGGTCCAACCAATCATGCCAAACATAATCCCAAACTAAACTAATCGCACCTGCCTGCTCCTGGCCCATATCCCTCCAAACCTTTCCTATTCATATATTTATCCAAATGTTTTTTAAATATTGTAACTGTACCCACATCCACCACTTCCTCAGGTGGCTCATTCCACACATGAAACACCATCTGTGTAAAAAATTTACCCCTTGTGTTTTTTAAATCTCTCTCCTCTCACCTTAAAAATATGCCCCCTTGTCTTGAAATCCCCCATCCTGGGTAAATGACAATGACTATTAACTCTATCTATACTTCTCTTACATTACAAACGTCTATCAGGTCACATCTTGACCACCTAAGCTTCAATGAAAAAATGTTCCACATTATCCAGCCTTGCATTACAACTCAAACTATGCATAACCAGCAACATCCTTGCAAATCTCTTCTGAACCCTCTCAAGCTTAATAATATCCTTCCTATAACTGGGCAACCAGACCAGTTTCCAGAAGAGGCCTCACCAATATCTTCTACAACCTCAACATGACTTCTATACTCAAAGGCTGAGCAATGAAGGCAAACTAGCCAAATGCCTTTAGAATTAGAGGGGGAAAGTTTAAAACGGAAATGAGACGACATTTCTTCAGCCAGAGAGTGGTGGGCTCATGGAATTCATTGCCACGGAGTGCAGTGGAGGCTGGGACGTTAGATGTCTTCAAGGCAGAGATCGAAAAATTCTTGATCTCTCAAGAAATCAAGGTCTACGGGGAGAGTGCAGGGAAGTGGAGTTGAAATGCCCACCAGCCATGATTTAAATGGCGGAGTGGACTTGATGGGCCGAATGGCCTTACTTCCACTCCTATGTCTTATGGTCTTAACCACCCTGTCTATATGTGTTGCAAACTTCAAAGAATTATGTGCCTGTACCCCTAGGTCCTTCTGTTCCACAACACTACCCACGGCCCTAGAGTGCACAGTCATGAAAATATTCAAGGGCTGGATAATATTATTGACAGGCTCCCCACAGCCATGTAAATGTCAGGGGCAAACTTACCTCCAATTAGCAAGCTCATCCTGCTTTAATTTTTCTGGTAATGAACCTCTTAATTAGTATGAGGCAGAACTTCTATCCATCTCCAGGATGCCCACCTGTTGGAGACCTGGGCATTCAAGTAAATCTAGGATCCTGCTGGAGCCAAGCTGACAGGGCCACATGAGGGAGAGGGACACACTGGCCATAGTAGGCAGTGGTGTGTAAGATGTTCAGGAGAGACAAAACTTTTGCAAAGAGGTTCCAACTGGCAAGAGGCATCCCCCACTCCCTGCATACCCCCTCTAATTATGCCAGCAGCCATCTGGATTAAAAGTGCTGAACTACACACAGAGCACTAGCCTCTCTTGTTGCCCAAGCGGAGGCACAATGAGCTTAATTGGGCATTATTTGCTCACTCAATGGTCTCAATTTTGCCATGGTCAGATGACCCATGTAACACCTCCACAGCATTCTAACTTGTGCCCAACCACTTGCTTTATCAGCCACAGATGGTTTGTCAAATTCAACTCAAGTCATTTGTGATGTTAACCTGAACTAAACTGACTCTCTAACATAAACAAAACATATCAAGGATGTATATACACTAAATCAAGCTTTTGACCATTGCTTGAATATGAATATTTAAAAGATAAAACACTATTTTGGAATTTTCTATACAAAAATATTTTTTACATCTCTTTTTCGCACATTACTACGACACCTTAAGCTGAAATAGATGATCACAAAATAAAATGTAAATGCCGACTACAACACGCAAACTGAAAAACTTGTTTATCAAAGCAGGTACCTGACAGCTTTACTTCCAACTTCCGAACTTGGTCATTTCGCCGTAGCAGCTGAGACAGCAGATCCTCTCGAGAACAGCTACTATCAGAAGCCTTGGAAAAACAGTGAAAAAGATGTTTTTTAAAAAAAAAGGTAAATGACTACAGCTCATATGGTTTATTTTTCTAATGCTACTAAGCATTTCCGACAGCCTTAATTTACTTTAACCAAACCAGAACCTTGTTCATTTCCCATGCAGTGATCTAAAATCTAAAACACTTTCTTTAAATACTTGAGTCTCTATCACACTTTGAAAAGTACACCGGCTATAGTATACAGCAGTGTTACATCACATCAATTTGCCAAACGTCAACATTACTCACTTGGACTTTGGTATGCCAACCACACCAGCAACTATGGTCCCACCACTGAAGATATCAGCAAATGAATTCAGGACTTTCACAAACCACTTCACTGACTACTTTAGCTTCATTAGAGATGTTTTGTATTGCTAGCTTAAAACCATTCAAGTTCACACATTACTCCCTAATTGTAATTGAAAAACTAGCAAAGTCTAGAGTCAAAATCCTGAGTAAATGAGGGCAGAAGAAATGTTTTCTACCTGAACTATCAATAAAGCTCAACAAATAAAAGTACAATCCACAATTTTCATAGCTAAAAGAGACAGTTGTCTTAGGGATCACTGACAGTTCCAAAAGTACTGGCTGACTTGTTTTCATAGCTGGACTAACAGACATAGAGAAAAGGAAAAGTACAATCAAATTAAATGGTACAGTTACAAACAATGGTGGGACATAACATACTTCACATTTGATGCTGCACAATAAGTATTATCCATTATGCTCACAATTCAGCACATGGGGAGGGAGCCACAGGCAGGTGGGTGAATTGATGCTTTTCGTTTTTGAGCTACACACAGTATTGTCTTGAATTAAAGTTTCAGCTGCTGGTATGACAATTTGTCAATTGCGAAATCAATACAAGTCATCTAATCATAATTCAGCAAGAAACAATCAACTACACTTCTGTCAGACAAGAGTAACATAATCCAATAAACAGAGGCCTGGAAACTGAAGAAAAAAACCTATCTTTGTTTGTCCTATACTCTCTGGGTGCCTCTAAGTGATGGTACATTAGACCAATAGGATCACTGGAACACTACAAAGTAGGGTCAGACTTCAAAGGACAATAGTCCAAAAAGCTCTTGAAATTTTCTTGGGCAACTCAGTGTTTACGATGATATCTGAAGAACTTGCTTTCACTGCCCATGTATTATTCCCACCTTTGTAAATGCAAACTTAGAAAAGGATTAATTGATGCAAAATAAATGACCACAAAGCGTATTAAGAATTACACAATATCCTTAAATAACAATGAGAGCCAAACTGCAAACAATAAATCCATGGGACCTGATCAGGTACACCTAGAACTCTGTGGGAAGCTAGGAAAGAGATTGCTAGGGTCCTTGTCTACATATTTGTATCATCGATGGCCACAGATAAGGTGTCGGAAAACTGGAGATTAGCTAACATGGTGCCACTATTTAAGATAGGTGGTAAAGAAAACCAGGGAACTATACACCGATGAGCCTGACATTGGTGGTGGACAAGTTGTTGGAGAGAATTCCAAGGGACAGGACTTACATGTATCTGGAAATGCAAGAACCAGTGATAGTCAACATGGCTGTGTGTGTAGGAAATCGTGTGTCACTAGCTTGATTGAGTTTTTGAGGAACTAATGAAGAGGACTGATGAGGGCAGAGCAGTAGATAAGATTTATATAGACTCCAGTAATGATTCTGAGGGGCTGGTCTTGGACTGGGGTGGACAAAGTCAGAAGTCATGACACCAGGTTATAGTCCAACAGGTTTATTTGAAATTACCAGTTTTCAAAGAGCAGCCCCTTCGACAGTTGCAGGGAGCGAGTAGAACATAAAGACACAGGGAAATTGATCATTAACTTGTCTGATCACATCCTTCAACCAGTTCTCAGCCGAGGGCTCAATTTCTGCCCCACGACCAAAACAGACCCCATTGGTCTTGCGATAGGCACAGAAGAGTTCATCAGGCGATTGAGTCTCCAGGAATTCTTCCACAAACCCCAAGATGTCAGCAGCGACCCAATAAGACAACCAATGAACTGGAATGATTGACAGAGATCCATGGAGCAGTGACCAAAGAGGGAACAGAATTGGAGCCCTCCGGAAGGCTGCTGCCCCAAGGTCAATGTATGCTCAAGGCACCAGATGATATGTTAATGCCAGTTTCATCAGCAGTGCTCACAAGATAGCACAGAACGTAAAAAACAACGCAACGTCATCCATGTTCAAGACCAATCACAACATTTTCATCAAACAAGCAAAGGAGTTATCATCGTCATACGGAATAGAACGGACTACTGCAAAGTATACTGACAACGAAACAACCAGGAACACTACAGACAACTACCTGATGATCTAACCAAAAAACACAACTGTCAATTCAACAGATTGATCAAGACTTTTGATCCAGACCTTCACAGTATCCTGTGCACATCCCATGTATTTCTCACTTATAAGACTTCTACTATCTTCCAAAGATACACAAAGCCAGCACACCTGGACGTCCCATTGTATCATGCAATGGGACCCTGCGTAAGTACCTCTCTGGCTATGTCAATGGCATCTTGAAATCTACTATACAAGGAATCCCCAGCTTTTGTCACATCACTACAGATTTCTCACAGACCACTCAAACCAGGAATATTCCTCAACACAATGGACATTTCGGCACTCGACACAAGCATCCCCCACAATGTTGGAATCGTTGCAACAATCTCAGTACTCAGTATTAACAGCTGCCAATTTCCAGGCGCCATCCTACATCTCATCTGCTTCATCTTCAATCACAACGCCTTCACTTTGAAAACTAGTTCTTCATCCAGACACATGGATCAGCTACGGGGACCAAATGTGCACCCCGAAAATGCCAACATTTTCATGCCCAAGTTTGAGCAAGACTTCTTCACTGCACAGGACTTCCAACCAATGCCATACACTAGATACACTGAAGGCATTTTCTTCCTTTGGACTCATGGCAAGGAATCAGTAAGACAACTATATAACAATATCAACAAGTTTCATCCCACCATCAGACTTACCATGGATTATTCTTCAGAATCAATTTCATTCTTGGCCACACACATCTCCATCAGGGACGGACACCTCAGTACCTCACTCTACCGCAAGCCCACGGATGACCTTATAATGCTGCACTTCTCTAGTTTCCACCCTAAACATTTTAAAGAAACCACCCCCTACGGCAAACCCTGCACATAAACAGAATCTGCTCAGACAATGAGGAACATGACGGACACCTAAAAGGTTTTGAAGCAGCCCTCGTATGAACGCTATAAGATTCTCAACTCATCAATCACCAGTTCCGACATTCCATAGCGTGAAACCGCAACAACCTCCTCAGCAGACAGACACAGGATACGACCGATACAGTACCCTTCGTCACCCAGTACTTCCCCAGAGTGGCGAAACTGCACCATATTCTTTATAGACTTCAACATGTCTTGGATGACGATGATCTAACTCACCAAGATCCTCCCCATGCCTCCATTTATCACCTTCAAACAACTGCCAAACCTTAAACAGACCATTGTTCACAGCAAACTCCCCAGACAACATTGACCACAACATCATGGCAGCCTCTGCAAGACATGTCAGATCATCAGCATGGACACTACCATCACATGTAGGAACACCACCCACCAGATACTCAGGCGACTTGGCTGATGTTGTCTATCTCATACGCTGCATGCAAGGATCCCCTGAGGCATGGTATGTTGGCAAGATAATGCAGACACTATGTCAACGACTGAATGGACATCGTGCAATAATCACAGGCAGGAATGTCCCTTCACAGTCAGGGAACACTTCAGTAATTAAGGGCATTCAGCCTCTGACCTCCAGGTAAGCAACTTCCAAAGCAGACTTTGAGATACACAATGACACAGAATTGCTGAGCACAGACAGATAGCCAAGTTCTGTACCCATGAAATCGGCCTCAACGGTGATTTCTGAGGTCATGTGACACTACATGATCCCACCAGGCTGTATTTGTAAAATCTTCCTTACTGTTCTGTTTGACACCATCACCTTGATAATTGTTATGATCTCTCTACCTTAATTAGTTTGTACAGTTTTGAATTATTTATTACTTTGTTTAGACCTGCAGCATGCTACTCTTATACCTGTAATGTTATTCCAGGTATTTAGTTTGTCTCCCCAATTATCTCTCTGCCTCATTTAATCGGATTATAGGTCATCTCTTCACTGGTTATTCAGCTGTTGACACTTTATTCATTGTCTAACACTCGTGGTCACCTGCAGAGACTTATTATCTGATACTCCACTTAGACCAGTACGATCTTTTGATCTCTTAGCCTATAAATTCTGTGTCTGTGTGCTCTGCTGTCTTGTTGTACCTGACGAAGGGGCTGTGCTCTGAGAGCTTGTAATTTCAAATAAACCTGTTGGATGAGAGCCTGGTGTTGTGAGACTTCAGAGTTCAGTAAGGTATTCGACAAGGTTCCTCATAGTAGACTGGTTCGTAAGGTTAGATCACATAGAATACAGGGAGAACTAGCCACTTGGATACAGAACTGACTCGAAGGTAGAAGACAGAGGGTGATGCTGGAGGTTGCTTTTCAGATTGGAGGCCTGTGAACAGCAGTGTGCCATAAGATTTGGTGCTGGTTCCACTGCTTTTTGTCATCTATATAAATAATTTGGATGTGAACATAGGAGAGTGGTTAGTAAGTTTGCACGTGACACCAAAATTGGAGGTGTAGTGGACAGCGGAGAAGGATACTTCAGAGTACAATAGGATCTTGCTCAGATGGGCCAGTGGGCCAAGGAGCAGCAGATGGAGTTTAATTTCGACAAATGCAAGGTGCTGCATTTTGAAAAGGCAAATCAGGGCAAGACCTATCTACAACGGTAAGGTTCTGGGGAGTGCTGCTGAACAAAGAGACCTTGGAGTGCAGGTTCATATGTTATTCCTTTGAAAGTGAAGTTCCACATAAACAGGATAGTGAAAAACGCATTTGGTTTGCTTGCCTTTATTGGTCACTGCATTGAGTACAGGAGTTGGGAGGTCTTGTTGCAGCTGCAGTGGGCATTGGTTAAGCCACTATTAGAATATTGCACGGCCTCCCTGCTAAAGAAAGGATGTTGTGAGACTTGAAATGGTTCAAAACAGATTTACAAGGATGTTGCCAGGGTTGGAGAGTTTTGAGCCATAGAGGAAGACTGAATAGGCTGATATTATTTCCCCTGGAGCAGAGGGTGAGGGGTGACCTTTTAGAGGTTTGTAAAGTCATGAGGCACATGGATAGGCTGAATAGACAAGTTCTTTTCCCCCGAGTTGTGGGAGTACAAAACTAGTAGCCATAGGTTTAAACTGAGAGGGGAAAGATTCAGAAGTGACCTAAGGAGTGGCGTTTTTATGAAGAAGAGTGTGTTGCATGTATGGAATGAGCTGCCAGTGGAAGTGGCAGAGGCTGGTATAATTACAATAATTTAAGAAACATCTGGATGCATATATGAATTAGGGGGATGTGGGACAATTGCTGGCAAACGGGACTAGATTTATTATGGGTATCTGGTCGGCATGGAGGAGTTAGGCTGAGCATACAGCTCTATGACTAACTGCAACTGTTGATTCAGCCTGATGAAATCACAATCTTTCCACAAAGCCTCTTCAAAGATCTCAATTTTAGACATACAAAATACATACAATATCTTCTCCAGAGTCAGCTCCTATTGAAGTAATGGAGTCTCTGCTGACCGATCTTGGAATCCGTGCCGTACCAGGACGTGAGGTGTTGCCTGCCTCTTCAGCAATCTTCTTTTTCAGTTTTGCAAACATGGTTCTTCAGCTATATTTTTCAGAGGTGTTCCAAACCACCAAACTGTTTAAGGTTATCTGAAGTCTCAGATGAGTTTGGAAGAGAGACAGTGGATGTGCTTTAGAAAACAATGTACTCTGTTTGGCTCCTAGCTGCTCCTTAATAAGGCTCACTTTTTATATCTACTGCAAAAACCGTCCATTGCATCACCTGTCAGCAAAATAAAGTACATTAGATCAAGAAAATAACATTTCTACTGGTTCTCAACTGCAATCATAATATGTCAGAAATGATGTTTTAAAAAAAAAACTTTGTTTCATTATTCTATACAGCTTGGGTTTCACAACTGAAGTCCACTGCAATTCTCCTGTATACCCACATTTCTTTGTTTCCTACCCTAAATTCTACTTTAGAAGACCTGGCAGCCAACATACAAATATGTAACCACTAAGAAAGGGAAATGGGAAGAAAATTAAGTAAACATTTCAAAATTGTTCCATCCAACCCAAGTTCAAGCACAAAAACGGGCACCGGGTGTTTGCACGCGGGCTCAGTGCCAATACTATGAGAAAAGAGTATTTTGCGTCGCGCTTACATTGGACCAAACTGCAGAAAAGATTAATTAAAGTTTAATGACATGATACCAGTTTTTGTGCTACTTCTTTGATGCCAGAATTGTCACATTCTATTTCCCCAAGGACTGTTGGTAAATTCCATTCTTCAAGAATTCTGACAAGACCATGTTTTGCCTATGAACAAGACTATTCAATGTGCTGTTTCATTTTCCTTAACAATACAGCATTTTGTTTCTGCTACTTTTTCCAGAAGTTATGGTCACCTAATCTTTGGGATTCAAAACTACTTCTAATCAACTAATCACAGTATTATTCAAAGTTTCTTTCCTGTAAGAAAATATGACTCAAAAGGAATCAAACAAATGGACTGGAGCCAGTTCAGGTGAATAAATTCCAAATGGATTAGTCAGACTTTATAAATTTCTCATGATTCAGGAACAATGTCCTTGGGTGATCCATTATTTAAGGCACAGGAGGGACAACCTAGGTAGCAACACGTCTGTTAGTTTAACATCATTTATGGGGAATTTACTGGGAGAAATCGTGAAACAGAAAGAATAAATCTTTGAAACAAAACAGAAATTGCTGAAAAAGCTCAGCGGGTCTGGCAACATCTGTGAAGAAAAAAAAAATCAGAGTTAACGTTTCGGGGTCCCGTGGTCTTTCCTCAGAACGGATCTTCACAGATGCTACCAGACCTGCTGCGCTTTTCCAGCAATTTCTGTTTTGTTTCGGAACAGCAGCTGACAGCTTCTTGAGTGACAGTTTACGGGACCAGTCGGAAAGCGCGTCCATCCCTGTCGAGGGACAGAACAGCCAACCCACCAATCAGCAGCTCGTCAATAAGGTGGGCTCGGCAGCAGGTTTTAGTTCACCAAAGGAGGGCGAGCGGCCGAGCGTCCGCCGATACGGCCAACTTGGGTCATCACTCATGGTTCACTAAGCAATCAACTACCCACTGAAAGCTTCTGCTCGGCCGGATCTGTTATAAATAGCAGGTCACTTCCGAGAAGTTCGACACGAAATTGCCGATAACGGTAGGAACCATAAACTCCGGAGAGCGAGGACACCCGAGCAGGCACTTTCTCATGGCGACCAAGTACCTGAGTGTGTGTTAGCAGCAAGGCTCTATACACTACTGCTCCATCCTGTTGTCGGCCTTTCTCACCTCCGCTCAGCCGACGTGGCCGCAACGTCATCAAGTTCCCAGCGGCTTTCCTTCAGTCCAATCAGATTGAACGTTAGATCGGGGACTTGTGCCATTGTACCCATTCGCTGATGTATTGGGACTGCTGATTGGACCGTAGCCAAGCCCACCAAAACAAATCCCCGTCAGCAGCAGTGGGGGAGGCGCCGACGACGCCAACAACAGTATCGACCTGATCAAGAGTGAACTAGTGAGACAGTGCTGCTCCAAGAGTCTCGGAGGACTCGAATTCAACATCAACGGGCCCCAGATTTCCCTTCAACACAGCGTGTCAATTCTCCCAGACGTTACATCTTCTTGTCACTGCTGCAAGGAACCCGAGTGAAAAAGCACTAGGATTTTTTAAAACAAATTCACACACCACACATGAAGTAGGAAACTGAAACTGCACTCGAGATAAAACACGGAAGTGAGGCTGCTGATTGTGGGGCATGTGGACTTGATGGGCTGAATAGCCTGCTTCTCCTTTGCAAGATGGAATATTGCCCTCTTAATTTAGGGATATAGGCCTTAGGGTATGATCAGCTACGATCTCATTAAAATAGCAGATAGGCTCGAGAGACGTCCTGTTCCTAATTCAATCGCAAGCTGCCAGCAGAACTGAATCAAGGCAGTTGATAGTCTAATAGTACCGATGTCTCAAAGGTCTGAGGAAGAGTCATCTAGACTGGAAACCTGGGAACCCTGCAGCCCAATGGTATCAATGTGGACTTCACCAGCTTCAAAATCTCCCCTTCCCCCACCGCATCCCTAAACCAGCCCAGTTCGTCCCCTCCCCCCACTGCACCACACAACCAGCCCAGCTCTTCCCCTCCACCCACTGCATCCCAAAACCAGTCCAGCCTGTCTCTGCCTCCCTAACCTGTTCTTCCTCTCACCTATCCCTTCCTCCCACCCCAAGCCGCACCTCCATCTCCTACCTACTAACCTCATCCCACATCCTTGACCTGTCCGTCTTCCCTGGACTGACCTATCCCCTCCCTACCTCCCAACCTATACTCCCCTCCCCACCTATCTTCTTTTCTCTCCATCTTCAGTCCGCCTCCCCCTCTCTCCCTATTTATTCCAGAACCCTCACCCCATCCCCCTCTCTGATGAAGGGTCTAGGCCCGAAACGTCAGCTTTTGTGCTCCTGAGATGCTGCTGGGCCTGCTGTGTTCACCAGAACCCTCACCCCATCCCCCTCTCTGATGAAGGGTCTAGGCCCGAAACGTCAGCTTTTGTGCTCCTGAGATGCTGCTGGGCCTGCTGTGTTCATCCAGCCTCACATTTCATTATCCTGGAAACCTTAGATTACTTTCTCTGCATGGTTGCTGCCTGAACCAATGTGATCTCCAGCATTTTTTTTGTACAGATTCCAGTATTTGCAGTAATTTGCTCCTATATAGTCTCACAGTTGTTTGTTTAGAGTCTTTTAACAGACCCTTTTTTTGTCTTTCTAGCTGGTTAGAATTATAGAAGTCAGAACTTGAAGTAAGCTGTTTTGCCACTATTTGTATGCTACTGGCCACCAAATATTGGAAAGGAGAAAATTCAGAAATTACTGACATACCATAATAGTAGTGAGGAGTTGCATTAATAACAATATGAAGGACAGAGAAGCTAGGTGAGGAATTTCCAAAATAGCTTCAAGATATCTATCAATGTGTGTCCAACACAACAGGGAAGGAAGCACTGCTGGAAGTATTTCTAGGGAATGAAGTTGGATAAGTGGAGCATATTTCAATGATATAGCATTTAGAGATGTTTGAAGGGGTATTGAAGGATAAATGTCCTACCTGGATGAAAATGTAAGCAGAAACTAATTGAAATTAAGATTGAAGTCCAAAAGTGAGATGGAGGAATATGGTTATGAAAGAAGTATTGCAGATTGAATTGTAGCAACATGACTTTAAATTACTCTAACAAGTCATTAGTTTTCTGAAATTATTAGATTATCAGCATTGGGAAAATGATGACTGTAATATGTAGTAGAACGTCAGTTAAGTGTCCAAGGTGCTGTGTTGCACTGAAAGCTATCCAAGCAATCAAGTGACTTATCCAGGTAATTACAGCTTATAAAGGAGCATTCTTGAAGTAGTAATCTGCAGATTACTCCCACTGCAATCTACCAAGTGACTACAGAAATAGGAAGAGAAGAGATATGAATGTGTGGCCAGAACAATGGCGTTGTAAGGACAGCTTCAGATTCCTGGGACACTGGAACAGGCTCTGGAGAAAGTACACCTGCACAAACCAGATGGGTTGTACCTCAACAGAATCAGAGTTCCTTGCAGGACATTTTGCAAGTGTTGTTGAAGAACTTTTAAACTAATTCAGTAGAGATGTGGGAACGGGAAGAGAACATTAAAAAGTAATCTATGGGTGCATAAAATGCTGGTGGGAAGGTAATATCAGAATGGTAAATTAATAAAATCATAGAATTTTTAGTACAGAAGGACTTTAACTCGTGTCTGTACTGGTTCATGAGACATAGCAGCAGAAATTAGGCCATTCGGCCCATCAAGTTTGCTCTGCCATTCAATCATAGCTGATAAATTCCTCAACCCCATTCTCCTTTCTCCCCTTAACCCTTGATAATCAATAACCTATCTATCTCAGTGTTACATGTACTCAATGACTTGGCCTCCACAGCCTTCTGTGACAGCGAATTCGTGATTCACCACTCTCTGGGTGAAGAAGTTTCTCCTTACGTCTGTCCTATTCCCTTTATTCGAAGGCTGTGCACTCGAGTCCTAGTCTCTCCTATTAATGGAAGCATCTTCCCAACATCCAGGCCATTCAGTATTCTGTAAGTTTCAGTTACATCCCCCCTCATCCTTCTAAACTCCAATGAATATAGTCCCAGAGTCCTCAAACGTTCCTCATATATTAAGTTTTTCATTCCTGGTACCATTCTTGTGAACCTCCACTGAACCCACTCCAGGGCCAGTACATCCCTCCTGAGATATGGTGCCCAAAACTGCACATAATAGTCCAAACGTGGCCTGACCAAAGCCTTATAAAGCCTCAATAGTACATCCCTCCTTTTATATTCAAGTCCTCTCAAAATAAATGCCAACATTGCATTTGCTTCCTGACTACTGACTCAACGAGCTCCTCAGCATGTTGCATTCCCTTGTCCTATCCCTGCATCCCTCTAATTCACCACTTTCAATGACATATCCACCTCATTTGAAACTTATACAACCTTCTCCATCTCTCTTCCAGGCAACACATTCCAAACGCTAACAATTATGAGTAAAGAAATTTCTCTTCATCTCACTTCGAGCTCTCTTGCTATAGACTTGAAATTGTGACCCCCCTAGTTACAGGCATACAAATAGTAGAAATGGAATATTGTTCTTTTACTGTCAAAGTTGTTTATAACTTTGAACACTGCAATAAGGTTACTTCTTAATCTTCTCTGTTCCAAGGAGAATTAGGCCAATTTCTCTCATTTTTCTTATATCTAAGATCACTCATTCTTTGGATCTTCCTAGTAAATAGTAATTCTAATTGTTGAAGTTAGAATAAGGGAAAAAGGAATGATGCCTAAAATCAAGGTTATAATGCATGCATATGAATGCATGAAATAAAGTTTAAAAGACTGAAGAATTATAGACACAGACTGTCTTGTGAGATTATCATGTTGTGCCAATAACGGAGACTTGGCTCAAGGAAAGAAAATCGTGGTGTTAAATATTCCTGATTAAAAAGTATACAGAAAAAAAAGTAAAAGAAAAGGGTCAGAGATAATGGAAACTGCAGATGCTGGAGATTCCAAGATAATAAAATGTGAGGCTGGATGAACACAGCAGGCCAAGCAGCATCTCAGGAGCACAAAAGCTGACGTTTCGGGCCTAGATTAAGCAGCAGAACTGGAGAAAAAGTTGTTTCAGATCATTCAAAACCAGAATCAATTTGACTAGAGCTAAGGAACAAAAGGGGTGCAATTCTATTGCTTGAGATAATTTATTGACCATCAATTCGTGGGAGTGAACCAGAGAAGAAAATTTGCAAGAAAACTGTAGAGGTGTAGACATCACAGTGGTTATAATGGGAGACTTTAATTATCTGTACATAAACTGAGATGGCAGTAGTATAAGGGGCAGTGAGGAAGCAGTGTTCCGAGAATGTGTTCAGGAGAATTTCCTACAGCAGTGTCCAATCAAACAAGAAAGGAGGCACAGCCTGATCTGGTTTTTGGTAATGAAATAGACAAAGTAGATCAAGTGAAAGTGAGAGAACATTTAGGGAGCAGTGAACATTGCCGCATAAGGCAAGGTGAGGTGTGTGTGACATCAAGGCCACATTTGACCGAATGCAGCATCAAGGAGTCCTAGCAAAACTAGGTTCAATGCTGCAGATTGGAATCATACCTGACATATAGGATGGTAGTGGTGATTGTTGGAGGTCAGCCATCTCAGCTCCAGCACATCTCTGCATTATTTCCACAGAATAGTGACCTAAGCCCAAACATCTTCAAATGCTTCATCAATAGCCTTCCCTCCATTATAAGGTCAAAAGTGTACCATTGGATGTTTGCCAATGATTGTGTACTGTTCAGCATCATTCATGACTCTTCAGATACAGAAGCAGACAGGTTTGAAATTGATAAGCTGTCGGTAACTATGAAAAGTATCCAAGGATATTGAAGGAAGTGTAAGTGGAAATGGCAGAGGCAATGGCAATAATCTTTCAATACTCCCTGGGTTCGGGGTAGTGCCAGAAAATTGCAGAGTTTCAAACATTATGAACTTTGTTCAAAAACGTAGTAAGGATTGTCCCAGCAATTGTAGACTGGTCAGTTTAACTTCAATGAAGAGAAAACATCTAGAAACAATTATTCAGCAATGAATTAATAGTCACATGCAAAAATGTGGGTTGATTTGGGAGAGCCAGCAAGGACTTAAGGGAATTTGTGTTTAATCTGTGGGAGTTTCTTTTTCCAAAACAACTACAGAGAGTGTTGATAAAGGCAAAGCTGTTAATGTGTATAAATGAACTTACAATGCAAAAGACAGACTTGAGGAAAGTTATAGGTCATGGAACAAAAGGAACAGTAGAAATATGGATGCAAAATTGGCTGAGGGCAGAAACCAGAGGAATTGGAGATAACAAAGTGTGGAGCGGAATGGACACAGCAGGCCAAGCAGAGGAATTGGTATTTTTCAGGTTGGAATAAGGGTTTTAGTGGAGTTCCCAGGTGTTATTACTGGAAAGCTTGCTTTTCCTGATCTACAGCAATTGTCTAGATCTTGGTCTGCAGAGGACAATTTCAATAATAAAAACTTAGGAGGATTGTAAACTGAAAGGAGGACAGTGTAGAACCTCCAAATTACACTGACATGTTGAAGAAGTGGGTGGGGGGTAGATGACAGAAAATGTTCCCTCAAGTTTTCTTTAGTTCTTCGTGGGCCTCCAAGGTCTGGGTATGGCACCAACATCTGAAACCAGAAGTCAATGCTACAGTCCGTTTTCGCACACTGATCACTGCGCATGGAAAATTCGCACGAGTGCACCTGTACCCAGCTTAGTGGGAACACTTGTGGCAGACAAGTATCACGTGGAGAAGTACAAGGCGATTCACTTTGGTTCAAAGAAGAGAGAGACAGTATAAAATAAGGGCATTTTCCCCCCTAGTCATGTTGTGGGCATTGCTGCCTGGGTCATTATTTATTGCCCATCCCTCATTGCCCTTGATATTAGTGGCAAGCTGCCTTTTGAGCTATTACAGTTCATGTGCTGTCAGTAGACCTGCAATGCCATTCAGAAAGGAGTTCCAGGATTTTGACCCAGTGGCACTGAAGGAATAGCAATATATTTCTAAGTTGGAATGGTGGAGCTTGGAAGACTTGTAGGTGGTAACGTGCCCATGCGTCTGTCCTTGTCCTTCTAGATGGCAGTGGTCATAAGTTTAGAAGGTGCTGTCTAAGGAGACTTGGCGGATTTCTGCAACGCACCTTGTAGATACTATACACTGCCGTCCCTGGGGGGGGCGCAAAATATGGATGAGCAAGTGTATTTACAATGATGATTTACAATGTGCTCCACATGTACCCATGGCATTTTCTTTTTCTTTACCCTCCTATTGTCTATCTGAAAATTATGCCAACCAGCATAATCCCACTTTCTATGACTGATCCATGGCTTTGCAGGTCGTGACACCAAATCATAGAGACGTCTTTTTTTAAATGACTTCTGCCCCTACTAATGTTTGTAGCATCGAGTTCCAAACCTCAACCATCCACTGGTTGGAAAAATTTCCTCATTTCCACTGTCATCTTTCCACTAAGCACTGCGCACCCTAATCACTGACATGTCTGCTAATGTAAATAGGTGATTCCCATCTATATTGTTCACAGCCCTTGCAATTTTGTGTATCTCAATCAAGTTTCCCCTAAGCCTCCTCAGATCTGAGGGAAATAATCCCACACACTCCAATCCAATCTTTCTTCATAGCTATAACTTTCCAGTCCTGGAATAATGTCATTTCTAAAATGAGATAAAGAACAAAACCATTATTGATGCTGTTTGATTGCATTAAGTTTTTCTAAATGTTTCATTATTTCTTCCTTATAATTTTCCCAACAACAGATGTCAGGCTAACTGGTCTATAGTCTCCTCCTTTCTGTATCTCTCCCTTCTTGAGCAGCAGCATCATATTAATGGTTTTGCTATTTGCTGGAACCCTCCCGAAAATCTAGAGTCCTAGAATATTTTGACCAATGCCTCCAACTCAAATTCCGCATAAAGATGTCATTCCTCTCACATTATTTCCAGATTTCATGGTCAGTGGTGAAATTGACCTCGGAGAGCTGTCCAAAATGAAAATGCCATCACCACTGTGATATGGATTTTCCAACTACTGACATTAGTTTGATGCTGACAAAATCAAAGAGATTTCTAGGCATTAGCAAGCATGCCATCATCAAGCAATCATACTGAAGTTTTCTCAGACAGCAAAACAGGAAGCTTAAAAAAAATCACAGAATTAATTACCTTTTGATTTAAAAATTACAAAAGCAAAATAAATCAGCGGGTGTTAAGCATGGAATCAAGGTAAAAGCTGATTTATCAAGCAGTTTTTAAAAATTATGTAAAAATTCAAGTGTATTTGTAAAATGATATTCCTCAAATATAAAATTACTTTATCATGGCCATTAGGCTGTTCAACAGTAATTATGAACTCAGCCATATTGCAACTTTTAAAAGGGTTTTACAATAAAACAGTAAGTGTAAAAGGGAGAGTACTTGTCGGTATGGTCATCGGACATGATTACAGTTGGGGAAGTTTCAATAGTGGATCCTATAGGGAAGCATAGAAGCACTCACAGCAAATTCTGGATTTTCCACGTTTAACTGTGTATTTTGGACACAAGAGATTGCTGTCAGTTTCAGAGGATGGCAATGCTGATGGGTTTGACACAATCATAACTGCAGATATAAAATAATGCTTCTTGTAATCTTCAATCTATAAAGGATTTGTATCAAAACATGAGATAATGGGAACTGCAGATGCTGGAGAATCCAAGATAATAAAATGTGAGGCTGGATGAACACAGCAGGCCAAGCAGCATCTCAGGAGCACAAAAGCTGACGTTTCGGGCCTAGGCCCGAAACGTCAGCTTTTGTGCTCATGAGATGCTGCTTGGCCTGCTGTGTTCATCTAGCCTCACATTTTATTATCTTGTATCAAAACATGGTTTTTTTTGTTATTGTATAATTCTCAACCTACTCTACCATTAATTTCACAAGAAAAAAGTTCTTACATCAAAAGGACTAAACATAGTGGGACAGTGAATTGGAGTACAGACACACACACACACAAAAAAAACAATACTATACAATGATGACAGCTTTATGTACAATGCTAACAGAGTGGAGTTCCTAATCTCAGCTACATTCATGAGGAAAATTTCAACTAAAGGAAAAAAATTAGGGAATGAGTTTGACTTTTGTTGAGAGCTTGAAAAACCAGTGGAACTACATTCTAGAGATCAACACAGGGACCTACCTCTTGCTGACCTTCAAGGTAGCATTAAATAAAGTTCTAAGAAACAAGGTCATCATTACAGATTGAAGGAAATATTATAATCTTGTCAGATTGCTTCTCAAAGGCCAGAAAGTAACTTTTGGTAGGGGTTTCCTGAATTGGATACTGACCATTTTACTGCCTCTCTTGAGCAACGTCAATACACATGAATGTATGATGAATAAAACAAAATCCAAAATTTATATCAGTGTAAAATATAGAACTGTTGATAAGTTGCTATTAACTAAAAATAGTACAAGAAGTACCTTTCCAGCAGAAAGAAATTATTGTCATTAAAGTAACATTTCGGCTTTGCAGTTGTTTGCCACTGAGGCACTTCTTCATACATGAATTATCAGATCATCAACAAATTAATCATACTGCTTTAGTAGAACACCTGAAATTAAATAGGCTGTTTAAATAAAAGAATAATATCTTTGATTCAATTCAAATGTGGCCTTCATACTGACTCTAGTAAACAAAGGATTTTTGAAAAGCATATGTTTACAATTTTACTGCTCAATATCACGAGTAAAACTGTAGACAGAAGTGTTATTTATCACTGTAGGATTTTTTTTATTGACTTTCTGATAAAGTAGGTAATACACATTACGAACACAGTAAAAATCAAAATGTACATACAACAATTACGTTAATCACAAGACGCTTTATAATGTGCAGACAGTGAGAACATCTTCTCCAGTGTGCGCCCTCTGTTTCTCTTAATATAACAAAGTATAGAATTTTGCTTTCATCTTTTCACTTTTTTGCTTCACAATTGTAACAAAAGATCACATTTAAATCTAATAACATGCTTAACAACCTTTTGAAAAGTTGCAGCACAGGAGTTGGGCTGCATTAAGTGAATACAACGTGATTCACAGAAGTTCCTCCATTTTAAAAAATGTTTAAACATCTTTGTAGTTGCAATTATTTACATGGTAATTATTGGCCATTTTTAGAACTTTGGAAGCAAAATTTTCAATACTACAATGTCCTCTTTTGCCATCTGGCCAATAATCCTTTAACATTTTGTTAAGCTGCCTTCTTGTTTTACATACCTTAAAACTGTATTTTAGCTAAAACGTACTCAGATTTTGATAAAGGGATACAAGTTCAAGTGACAGAATATTAGACCAATAACATAAGTTCAATCATAATTACATGATGATTTGGTAGAACTGAAGTGAAGTTTTTGCACTAGTCAAAAAGCACTCTTAAAACATCTTCGGAAAAAATTTAACATGGTCCAAAACAATGACATCACAGGCATAAAGTGAAACTTTATTAGTCATGATACTTGTCATGGATGGATTATAACAGGAAAGATTGTTTCTTTTACTTTAATATTAATATACAAAGTATATTTGGCAAAGGTATGAATACCCAAGCTTTACACAAAAAATCTTGCTTATTTCAAGTATCCATGTATAAAAATGTAGCAGCGTCTTATGGTTGAACTAAAATTAGTTGTGCAACACAATACAAGTAACCATAAGATGTGTGACCTGTCATGGTTTGTGTTGAGAACACTAACTACTAATTTCTACCAGTTGTTCAGGAACAAAGAAACATTAAATTATAGCTACTAGTAATTTTACCAATAAAATAATTCCTCTTTCAAAGAGGGAAGATGAGTAGATGCAGTATAATTAAAGATATCCTTTATTTCCTCAAAATGAGGCTTAACCAAAAAAAAAGTAACTTCAATTATTTCATACTCAAGTGTATTTAATGGAACATATCAGATTGCACTGGAAGCCATCAGATGTAATGTCACCTTGCTTTGTCATAATTCCAATAGTGTAAAGCAACATACATATGCAAACCTACCATAAATCTACTGGACTCTGCCTTGAATGACTCCTGGTAGTTTTCATGCTCAATCATCATTCACGCATGCTCGACTGTCACAGTGCAGTATGGGAGTGTCACATAATCTATACCATTATATACAGTGTTTTTCAGGACATGTTGTTTACAATTGCAATAAAGGTCCAATAGCAGGACTATTGATTTCTCTTAAGTATCCTAAAAGTTACCATTAAAAGATTTGCTAATAAGACAACAACGAGCACATATGTTTAACTATAACTCTCAAAATGAAACAAAATATCATGGGTAATATTTAAACTTTTCTTCCATGTATTACTGGCAGGAGATACTTATAAAACACTCAAAACCCTATTGACATCTAGTGTTTAACCATAACATAGGATGGATAAATGAATCATTCAAAAAGCTACTATTGCTTTTGTAGTAAATGCCCTTTTTCGCTACTTTTTGTTTAAAAATCATCTTTAAAATTGTATCCTACCATGTTAATTTTTTTTTCACAATACACTTATACATTGATTATGGAACACATAATTACAGAAAATAATTATGCCAGATAAGTCAGTATTTGAGAATTTGTTCGATCAGAAAGAATTCTGTTTCAATTATCCAAAACGGTAGATGCAAAGAAAAATATTGTCTTCAGAACCAATGGCCTCAGATAAGTTGTTAAATTTATTTTTCAGCCTTTTTCCTAATATTCAGCTGTGGTCTTTTCTAAGAAAAGGCTTCTAACATCCAGCATGGAAGCCAGTTCTAAAATGTGGTTCTGGAGTGCAGGATTCTCCACACTATCTTCTTTCTGCAACTGTGGATATGTTTCCGGGTAATTCCGAGTTTCCTTTTATTGAAAATGGGAACAGATGAAATTAAACGGTTATGCAATAACAATTAATTTTGTAGTATGGTCTTTCCACACATGTAGTATATTTAAGATTACAAATGCAAAAGTATTGCAAACTGATTGACATACTAATGAATTTCACAACTAAAACTGGGATTCAAAAAATACATCAAAAATGTAGGTGAACAGCCACATACAGAAAACTATAATAGTTAAAATTAAATATGGAGTGAAAATAAATCACGAGTTGGAACCAATACAATTCACTGTGCACGCAACTGAAGTAAAGAAATTTGGGCGAGGTGTCAATACTAATTTACAGAGAACCCCTTCCTCCAGTGGCAGCAGAGAGGTTCTAAAATGAAGGGTTATGATATATAATTAAATTAGGTTTTATCTTAATCATATTTTAAGATTCTGAGACATCCACCTTATGCCCTTGTCCTTTTGGATGGTATAGATCATGTTTTTGAAAGCTGCTGCATAAGTCTTAGTGAGTTGTTGCAGAGCATCTTGTAGATGATACAAAAGTATTTATGTAATCCCATAACAAGAGGAGGCGGGGAGTTTATTAGCATTGACTGATGCACTAATCCATTACATTTCATGAAGTGAAATGTTTACAATTATGAAAAAGTTTGATTTACACCAAAATAAGCTTTATTTCTCATGTAAATGATAATCATGTTTGGAGTGACATTGAAAAGCAGAGGAGAGGCAGATAAACGTTGATGGTGATGGAAATGGGGGAATTTTGTCTCTAAACATATAACTTCATGGTCAAGTGGTAAATTTAGTAGATGGACTAACAAACAAAAGAGGGTCAGGTCAGACCACAATTACAGAAACACAAAGTAGGAACAGGCATTGGCCATTTGGCTGTTCAAGCCTGCTCGGTGATTCAATATGATCATGCTGATCATCTAATTTAGAAGCACGTTCCCATGATTTCGCCATATCCTTTAATCCTTTTAGCCCCAAGAACTATATCTAATTCTTTATTGAAAACATTCAATGTTCTGGCCTCAACTGATTTCTGTGGCCAAAAGTATCACAGGCTCACCGCTGTAGGCGAAGAAATTTCTCATCAGAGTCCTAAATGGTCAACCTGAGTGAGCCCTGGGACTGAAACACATACACACAATCCTGAACAAAAGTTCCCACTGCCTTTACTGCATTAAGGAAAAGTACATTATTTTCATCAGATCCTCTCTCTTTCAATATTCAGCCTTGGCCAGATGAGATACACAGCTACAAAGCAGGACTGGCACTGATCTAGCAGTAGGGTTTTTAACCCCTACCCATCAAGCTGTCTACCTAGCATGATGTAACATGAAAGGGAAGCACTTAAAGAAATGCTTAAAGTTCACAATACTTTGTATTACATGAGGAATCTGAAATACGTAACTATAAAATGCACATAAAAACACTTGACAAATATTTTATTACTCATGTTATTCCATCAAGATTGCAGTGGTAAATCCAGAATTATCCACCTGACTGTTCACCACCTCCTAAACCAGGATTTAAAACATTGAGGAGAAACTTGTGTTCTTTCTTCATCCTAGCATATTGTATATTACGCTTACAGCTTAGCCTTTGCAATAATAGGCAGACAAAATTCAGATTACGTAGATCAGTGTCAAGTACCTGTTCTGTCCTTTGTAACCCTAAATTCCCGGTCATTTGCTACTTGAATTCCCATCTACTCCCACTCTGACTTCATAGAGTCTGTACAGTGTGGAAACAGGTCCTTCAGGACAACAAGTCCACACCGACCCTCAGAGCATCCCACCCAGAACCCATTCCCTTTACCACTCATCCCTGAACACTATTGGCAATTTAGCATCGCCAAACCACTTGGTCTGCGCATCTTTGGACTGTGGGATGAAACCAGCGCACCTGGAGGAAACCCACACAGACATAGGGAGAATGTGCTAACTCTACATAGACAGTCGCTCAAGGGTGGAATCGAACCCAGGTCCCTGGTACTGTGAGGCGGCAGTGCTTGTCATGCCAACTTCCTGATCATCAGCATTTTAACTTGATGTCTGTGAACCTCAATGCAAACTTCAAGAACAGCATTGTATTTTTCACATCTTTGGCTTTCACACTGATTTTAGTAACCCTAGGTCTTAACCCAGTTCCCCTTTGTTGCCCAAAAAAAATGATGGTGATTTTGGGTCGATGTGGTAGCTTTACCTTTGGAGATGGATCAAAGGAATACGTTTGTTTTGGAAAACCCTACACCCGAAGGTTTTACTGCCATTTGCCTGCATCATTTTTGTTGACTTGTTTTGATTTTCCTGAGCTACTGGTGTCTATTTGCCATGTTGCCTTTCTACCTGCTTCTTCACCCATCTCTGTCTAACCAGCTATTCCAACTTCCATCGAATATCACATATCTTTCTTTATTCGATTTTTTTCATAGGGTCTTCTATTATCTTGAGGCAATATCAATTTGGTCACTTAACCATCTCTTGTTTTCAGAGAAGTACTGTGAACATGATTTAGTTTATTTCCCATATTAGATGTGCTATTCCCATCTTTTAGTTTTACGTTCCTTTCAAATGATGTTTATCAGCAAAATTTTCAAGGATCCACACAAAATGTTTACTTGTCTGTTTTCTCCTTAGACTCTGCTTACTCTACTGAGCATTTCCAGCATTTTCTGTTTTTGTTTCAGGTATCAACATCTGCATTTTTTTTTGCTTCTTCTATCTGATAACAGATATAACCTGGATCAAATCTACACTGAAAGCATAAGAGGCTCAGACACCTCTGCAGTTCTTGATTTAGTCAAGGACTCCTAAAATCACCAACCCATGCTGGGTGCTATTCCATTCATTCAAAATACTTTTCAAACCTATCTTATCATTATTATTTTTATAAAGATGAATCAGAGCCCTTCCTGATTCTGCTTCATATTTCGTGGCAGACTGAAGACTATCCAGCAGGGAGATAGCATATATTTTACTGAATCTAAACTCAAAACTTGTGTTATTTACTGCTGTACTGCTGAAGTAAATGAAAAGGTGCAAATCTTACCCTGAACATTTTGTGAAGTCTCATGGTTGCAGAGCAGAGAATAAACCGGGTCAACAACAATCGAAGAAAATCATCACCAAAAAATTGAAGGAATGCTTGATCTGTCACACATAAAAAAGGAACAGGAACATACTTTAAATGCCACATTCAAAACAACTGGTGCCAATCAGTTGTCCAGCATATTGTGGATATATCTAAACTAACTGCAAACCTAGCAACAGAAACAGAGGTTGTTCGAAAAGCTCAGCAGGTCTGGCAGCATCTGTAAAGAAAAATCAGAATTAATGTTTCAGATCCAGTGACCCTTCCTCAGAACATGCAGATGTGATTTATAGCATCTGCAGTTCTTTTAGTTTTTAATTGCAAACTTACTTTGTTTCATGTTCAACATGCCTCTGCCTTTTTTGTTGAGATTTTCCACGGCCGGTCATTGGACACCAAAGGTTTTAAATCTTTTTTCAGGAGTATTGCTCAAAGTAAGCTGGCAATGCCACAGGTAGGAAAACAGTATACTTGGGAGCTAAATGAAGTAACTACATTCTTACCCAATGAGACGAAAGGGTCAGGAAATTAACAGTACTAGGATAGAGAAGAGAAAGTTTGAATGGGTGAATTGAATGTCTAAATAGAAGCAAAAAGGACTGCAAGGTTGAGGTGTGATTAAGAGGAGGCAAAAAACTCACTTAAGGAATGAGATTCCATCCTTATTAAATATAAATGAACTCTGGCACTGAAAATTATCACAGGAGAATGAGTGACAATCTCATTGAAACATATGAGATCAGAATGGGTTTGACTGGGCAGATGCTGAGCCATCCTTTCCGTGGGCTGGGGAAACTGGTACAAGAAGGCCCAATTTCAGGATAAAGACTGATCAGATGTTTTACGTAACAGGCTGTGAATCATTGGAATGTAAGGCTGGGATATAAAATAAAGAACAGGCAGGAAAGTGAAATTCAAGGCTGAGGTCAGCCATGATCATTATGAATGGCAGAGCATGCTCAAAAGGGTTGGTGGTCTTCTCCTAATGCTATTTATGTTCTTAATGTACCCCAGACTATGTTTTAACTAACAGACAATGGCTACATGACTGTCTATGTGATTATCAGCTGTTTAGTTATCATTTTGTTTTAGATCTTGCATTATAGTAATCAAATAGCTGTTGTAAATCACTGAAAAGGTAATGGGCTGCCAAATACTTACATAATAGAAATACCATTCCAATTCACAACAGTTTAGTATTGAAATAAAATGACATGTCTAGCTCTAATAGAAACATGAAAATGAGTTTATTCAAACATTAATCAACAAAAAGCCTAGGTGATTGCTAATGGGCAAGAAACATGTGCTTTTCATTGGGACAAATTACGAAGTATGTTCAACTGAAATTATCTGTCAAATTCCCACATATAATTATGATGATAGTGGCTGCCACCAGACTGAGCATCTGTAGTGTTTTGCTTTGATACTGTATATGAAGCCTTTTATAAAAGGATATATAATCCTAAGAAGCAGAAAAAAAACTTTTAGTTGGATCTACATCCAAATGTCTGATCCTTCAGTGAAAGGCACAATCTGCAGCTAGTAGTAATTAACTTATCTAAATGTGTTTAGAGGTTGAAGCAAAGGATGAATTTTAACAGAAATCAGCTAAATCAATTTTGGCATGTCTCATGGAGTGTTTCTTTCTGCAAGGCCTAACAAGTTATCTCACACCATGTTCCCAAACTTGCCTCATTACCTATGCAACACATCGCTATGGCATTCTACTTGTTGCATTCTCCCACTTGCCTCTGCCAACATATCCCAGCATTCTTGGCACAGCACCATCTTTCAAGCCTTGCTGCGCATTCAGTCAAATACTAGCAGTCAAGAGTTGCACTTGAAGGGCAATCACAAACTAACGCTTCTCGAGGTACACTGATGGCATGGTTGATACTACATTGCACATTCTTACAAGCTTTACTATTTCAGAACCAAGAAACAGCTTACTTGTCCTTTCACTTCCTCACACATTACAATCCTGCCTAAGTAAGTGCTACTCGTTCTCCAAAGCCCATTGTTGGCCAGCAAAGGTGAACAAAACAAAACTGAACAGAAGCTGCATTTGCCTCTGGAAATCGAAAAGGACTGCTGCTTTGTGAGCACCAACAAATTTACAATCTGTGATCATTGCACCCAACTCTCATTTACTGGAAGGTGTCAATTAAATCCGATCTGGCTTCTTGTGTCTGACCCTGCTGCACTCTACCATGCAGAAGGTGAGGTTTCCTGCTACTTAATGACCTCATCTTCCTCTTGGGAAAACTGCTGCTGCGATCCCAACTCTTCAGCATCTAACACGTTTCCTCTTTGCCTGCTCCAGTTGTTCACAGCAAAGCACACTAGGCTCATGCAGCATGTTCGAATCGGAGTGCACTGCAAGGACTCCCCAAACTGGCATCAGCATCGGAACCTCATCCTCAGTAGACCTATCATGTGCTCCACCGACACTCTGGACGAAGAATGGGCAGCAATGTATGTTCAGCCCCGGTTAGAGGAATGCTTCATGGATTCAGTAGCCAATAAATGCAGAAGGTAGCCGTGGTCTTGCAGTAACCATCTCTGTAAGGCAAGTGGTCCTTGATGTGAACCAGAAGCATGAGAGTTCTCACGGATATAGGAATCACGGTATTGCCAGGGTACTTGGCTCAAACTTCCAAGATGCAGTGCCAGAGATCACAGATGGCGTGCATGGCTTGGTGGAAAGAAGCCCTTTTCTGTTGGTGAACTTGGCTGCATTATATGGTGCTCTCAATGCAAAGGCCGTACAGTCCACTACACCCCGAATCTGGGGAAGCAATTTATGTTGACAAAGTCTGCTACCTAGGCTGCAGCACTGACCTCAACATAGAGAAACAAGATGAAGCAATGTGATCGGTCAGAAAATGTCTCAGTCATGGGCCTTGATACATTTGTGGGTGGATGATCAAGAGATCCCACACAGCACATCAGTGGCTCCTTGTAAGCAGCCAGTTGCATAAACTTTAGCGCGGCTATCAATTTGACAGCTTCCCCACCAGAATTGGGTAGCCACCCATTCTGTGTCACAAATCCAGCTCCAGCAGCTGGCATGATTCTGCAACAGTGTCCTGAGAACACAGTGCCTTGTTCACTAGAGGAAATGGCATTGAAAATGATAGACTAGTCAACCTATGCATTCTAAGGGGACCTTCAGCTGTGCCGTCTTCATGTGGAAGATATTCAGCATACATCTGAGGTTGCTGCTGGTCCTGTGTTCACTGGCAGCATTCCCTTTAACTCTGTGGTTGTACAGTCATTCAGCGGTCATGTGCACACCATGCATACACCAATGAATTAATGCCGATGCATTAACTTCTGTTCCAGGAGTCACTTTCGCGCACAGGCCTCAGAGATTAGAGGAAAACATAGCTTGTAGGCAGATCTGTTCCTATTCCATTTCCTGTTCCTCTGATGCTGCCTGACGTGCTGTATTCCTCCAGCTCCAAAATGTATCAACTCTGACTCCAGGATCTGTGGTTCTTGCTACCTCCAGGAGATTATAAGTGCTGCATGAGTGCTGGGATCTTCTTCTCCAGCCCCACATCGCCCAAGAAAGGCATCATTGCATATAGGTGCATATTAGCCAATGTGTACAGTTCAACGTGAGAGAGAATGAGTTCCCTACCTCTGTGTAGCCAGTGAGGATGAGCATTATCTTTTGTGCTTTGTGATTGTTGATGCTGCATTTATGATTGTCTGAGGCGTCAGAGAGTACGATCTTCAATCTGCAATGGCCAGTGACATGATCATGAATGCTTGTGACATGGTGGCATTTGCATTCCATTCAGTTGGGCAATGCAATCAATTCTCATACACAATGTTACAATAATAGATTACCTGTAACAGTGGAAGTATCTGATGAATCCTGAAGGGCCTCACATCTCTCAGAAGTAGAAGCTGTGCGCTCAGACAAAAAATAAAATTGATTTCACCAAGTCCAGGTGTGAGCACAATCCATTGCACAACTTTGAGTTGCATAAGCATGGAAAGCCATAAGACATAGCAGAAGCAGGCTTTTTGTCCATTGAGTATGCTCCACCATTAAATAAGATCAAGACTGAACTGATAATCCTGACAACACTAGCTGCACTTGGAGATGAACCTCAGGCTCATCCTGGTCAACAAAATGCGCCCCCACGTTCCTTTCTTCCTTGCACTCCCCAGTCAGCCCATCAGTACTGATCCTCCAGACACTCCATACACCACTTGGAATTATGTCTTTAGCTCTCAACATTACCCCAAAACCTAGCCATATATATTTGTCATGCTCGCCATCATACCGTACAGTCAAAGCAAGTGGTTGAGATTGTCAATAACACCTCCCTCCTGTCGTATCCCAATGTCCTCTAATACACTATTGTCTCTTCACCAATATTTCAAATCTCTCCTCTCACAATTATTGTCCTCTCTGGATCCCAGATTGCTGCTTCCAATCCCCAGAACCTAGTTCCCCAACTTTCCTACCACTGCAATGATCCCTGATAACAACCTCTGACATTCATTGACTTGACTGCTGGGATTGACCAAGTACCACACTCCCGATTGACTAGCCAACCTTAGAGTGAGGAGTTAATATTACTCCCAGATCAGGAGTGTTGAGGTTAAACCAAGAAGAGGTTAAAGATGAGTATCTTTAGCATCTGAAGCCCAGGTGCATGATAGATCCAGGAAGACATTATTTACAGTTCCTGTCTAAAAGCTGAAGTCACAAGTGACTTAAACCTGTCAAGGTGCTCAACACAGAACTCTTAGTGAGAGTATTGTATGAATCATGATTTGGGTACTATAGAAAAGCTGTTTTGTTTCTTTACAAATTATAAAGGAGAATTTAGGGATTAATGGAATTATACTTTTACAACGTATTTAAAAACTTTGAATTTGTGTTCTAAGTAGATGGTTTGGTTTATTCTACTTTATTTGTTTTGTTAATAATTTTCTGTTTTATGTTAAAGCAAAATCTGCAGCATTGCATACTTAAGTTTCAGTGAGAGGCCATTTTGTAAAAACCCAAAAGGAAAAAAAAACAGAAGTGAGGTAGCCAATTCCAACGGACCAGAGTTTAAATACCCGGCGGGAAAACACAACAGCGCTTTATTGGAGGTTGCACTGATGATGTTACCCAGCAAGGTACTGGAACGGTCTGCGAACTAACAAACTGGCTCGACGAACGAACCGACCACAGCTTCCATAACGCAAGCTACAAATCTACTCAAGAACCTTATGTGATAAAATTGTGAGAAAATTGGAATGACATAGGGTCAGAGGATGTGGAGTCTGTGTGGGTGGAGTTGAGGAACCACAAAGGCAAAAAACCATAATGGGAGTTATGTACTGACCTCCTAACAGGGATCAGGACCAGGGGCGCAAGATGCACCAGGAAACAGATAGGGCCTGTCAGAAAGGCAAGGTCACGGTGATCATGGGGGACTTCAATATGCAGGTGGATTGGGAGAATAATGTTGCCGGTGGATCGAAAGAAAGGGAATTCATTGAATGTTTGCAGGATGGCTTTTTGGAACAGCTTGTGATGGAGCCCACAAGGGAACAGGCTATTCTGGACTTAGTGCTACGTAATGAGCCTGACTTTATAAAAGACCTTAAAGTAAGGGAACACTTAGGAGGCAGCGATCATAATATGGTAGAGTTCAGTCTGCAGTCTGAAAGAGAGAAGGCAAAATCAGATGTAATGGCGTTACAGTTAAATAAAGGTAATTACAGGGGCACGAGAGAGGAATTGATGAAAATCGACTGGAAGCAGACCGGAGCGGGGAAGACAGTAGAGCAACACTGGCAGGAGTTTCTGGGTGTAATTGAGGACACAGTACAGAGGTTCATCCCAAAGAAAAGAAAGATTACCTGGGGTGGGATTAGACAGCCATGGCTGACAAAGGAAGTCAGGAAATACATCAAAGAAAAAGAAACAGCCTATAAAGTGGCCAAGAGCACTGGGAAATCAGAAGATTAGGAAGGCTACAAAAACAAACAGAGGATAACAAAGAGAGAAATAAGGAAGGAGAGGATCAAGTATGAAGGTAGGCTAGCCAGTAATATTAGAAATGATAGTAAAAGTTTCTTTCAATACATAAGAAACAAACGAGAGGCAAAAGTAGACATTTAAGGAGAGTCGGGGGCAGAGTTGAGTAGACATTACAAAAGAGAAAGTGCTAGAAAAGCTAAAAGGTCTAAAAATTGATAAATCTCCTGGCCCCAATGGGCTACGTCCTAGAGTTCTGAGGGAGGTGGCTGAGGAAATAGCAGAGGCTTTGGTTGTGATCTTTCAAAAGGTCACTGGAGTCTGGGAAAGTCCCAGATGATTGGAAAAATCGCTGCTGTGGCCCCCTTGTTTAAGAAAGGATCAAGCCAAAAGATGGAAAATTATAGGCCGATTAGCCTAACCTCGGTTGTTGGTAAAATTCTAGAATCCGTTGTTAAGGATGAGATTTCTAAATTCTTGGAAGTGCAGGGTCAGATTAGAACAAGTCAGCATGGACTTAGTAAGGGGAGGTCGTGCCTGACAAACCTGTTAGAATTCTTTGAAGAGGTAACAAGTAGGTGAGACCAGGGGAAACCCAGTAGATGTTATCTATCTGGACTTTCAAAAGGCCTTTGATAAGGTGCCTCCCGGGAGGCTGCTGAGCAAGGTGAGGGCCCATGGTGTTCGAGGTGAGCTACTGGCTTGGATTGAGGATTGGCTGTCTGACAGAAGGCAGAGAGTTGGGGTAAAAGGCTCTTTATTGGAATGGCAACTGGTGACAAGTGGTGTCCTGCAGGGTTCAGTGCTGGGGCCGCAGCTGTTCACTTTATATATTAATGATCTGGATGAAGGGACTGGGGGCATTCTGGCCAAGTTTGCTGATGATACGAAGATAAGTGGACAGGCAGGTAGTGCTGAGGAGGTGGGGAAGCTGCAGAAAGATTTAGACAGCTTAGGAGAGTGGTCCAGGAAATGGCTGATGAAATTCAATGTGAGCAAATGCGAGGTCTTGCACTTTGGAAAAAAAGAATACAGGCATGGACTATTTTCAAAATGGTGAGAAAATTCACAAAGCAGAAGTACAAAGGGATCTGGGAGTGTTGGTCCAGGATTCACTAAAGGTTAACTTGCGTGTTGAGTCTGTGATTAAGAAGGCGAATGTAATGTTGTCATTTATCTCAAAAGGGCTGGAATATAAAAGCAGTGATGTGCTTCTGAGATTTTACAAAGCTCTAGTTCGGCCCCATTTGGAACACTGGTCTAATTTTGGGCCCCATACCTCAGGAAGGACATTGTGGCACTGGAGCATGTCCAGCGGAGATTCACACGGATGTTCCCTGGAATGGTAGGTTTAACGTACGACGAACAGCTGAGGATCCTGAGATTGTATTCAGTAGGGTTTAGAAGGTTGAGGGGAGATCTAATAGAAACTTACAAGATAATGTATGGCTTAGAAAGGGTGGATGCTGGGAAGTTGTTTCCATTGGGTGGGAGACTAGGGCCCATGGGCACACCCTTAGAATTAGAGGGGGTAAATTTAAAACGGAAATGAGGACACATTTCTTCAGCCAGAGTGTGGTGGGGCTGTGGAATTCATTGCCACGGAGTGCAGTGGAGGCCGGGACGTTAAATGTCAAGGCGGAGATTGATAAATTCTTGATCTCACAAGGAATTGAGGATTACGGGGAGAGTGCAGGGAAGTGGAGTTGAAATGCCCATCAGCCATGATTAAATGGCGGAGTGGACTCGATGGGCTGAATGGCCTTACTTCCACTCCTATGTCTTATGGAATTCCAAAAGTCATGCTACAATACATCGCAATAGCATTAAAAATGTGCACATTGTTCACAATCAACCGACTTTATTTTGAGCCGATATACTTGTCTCAACTCAACCTCAGAAAAGGAAGAGAACAACCTCCCAGAGAACCACTGGTCCACAAACAAACAGCTGTCCAAACATTGGTCCAGGAACAAAACATTACTTAACAACCTGTCAAGGGTAATCAGTAGAACATGTCACTGGGTTTACTACACTCTGGCTAATCCAACCAGAAGTCAGAATCAAGTGAGATGGCTTTTTGAAAAAAGAGAGGTGAACATACAAAAAGCCTGAGATATTTTAGAACTGGTGGAAACGTTCAACCCTTTGTCTTGTAAAATGTCAAACAATGCCGGTGACAAATATAGTATTGAGACAAAAGCAATCTTTCATTTGATAAGAGTCTGAAAAAAAATCCAGTTAACCAGTAAAGGAACCACAATAGGAACCTGACAACATCTAGTTTTATCGCTAATTTGAGAAAATAAGCCACAGGTACCTCCACTGGATCCAGATCAACAGGCACAGTTCCAGGTCAAATTCAAAATGAAGAAACTGCCTGGTATAAGCATCCAAGATCCTTCAAAAAATAGGCTATCAAATTAGAAAGTGGTTACCGGATCCGGGAATAGAGTACTACAACAAAGAAAGTACTTTCTTTAAAAGAAAGTCAGAAGATTAAGCGTCCTTTATAAAAGGCAACGGATCAACAACAATGTCTACAAAGCATAACGTCTTCCACAAATTGAAAGGTCATCCAGTAGAAATACCATCCACATCAAAATAAAGGTCAACAGTCCTCAAAGCAACCAAGAGACCTACCACTCTTCCAATTCTGAAGATAATGCACTGAGAAAAGTATCACCTGTCCAGGCCACCCGTATTGGTATCATCTGAAACTTGAAATGCAGCAGTGGTAAATACAAAATATTATATAATGGATTAACTACAGGCGAAAAAGAAGTTTGGAGTGAAAGGTAATGATTAGATTAGACTTCCTACAGTGCGGAAACAGGCTCTTCGGCCCAACAAGTCGACACCGCCTCTTGAAACATCCCACCCAGGCCCATCCAAAAAACCCCACACATACCTGAACACTATGGGCAATTTAGCATGGCCGATCCACCTAGCCTGCACATCTTTGGACTGTGGGAGAAAACCGGAGCACCCAGAGGAAATCCACGCAGACACAGGGAGAATGTGCAAACTCAACACAGACAGTCGCCTGAGGCTGGAATTGAATCTGGTGCCCTGGTGCTGAGGCGGCAGTGCTAACCACTGAGCCAGCGTGCCGTCCCGTGTACGTGTTTGGAGTGTTTCTATCTCACAAAGGGTAGTGACGTTTAGGGCCTCTCTGTTCCAAAGTGTCAGGGGACCTAGATCACTGAAATGTTTGGAGGTGGGAGGAGGGGTTGTTGATGATTTTTGACACATCAGAGAGTTGGCGGCTGCATGTAATTGTGCACGAAAGAGGAGATGAGGCCAAGAGCAGATCAGCCCTGATCTTATTGAAGGGAAAGGCAGGTTTGAGGGGCTGAATAACCGACTCCTGTTTATGGTGTTCTCATAGTTTATTATTGGAAAGTGAGCGGCTGTTATTTTCCTGGAAGTTATGCTCAGGAATATTGCAGTCAGCGAGACTAAAGAATTTTGTGAGCAACCTTTGGATGTAATATGGCAGGGTGTGGGGTGGGGCTGCCGCTGCATTCACAGTGAATCTTGATCTACAACATAACCAACAAATGGAGAGGGGGCAATTTGTGTAAAGAGAGATGAGGGGGGCCTCTGTCAGGCCAGCACCAACTCTTTTTGTTTTCCCCCAAGAATATTTTCCATCTCACACCAAACCATGGATGACAGGCTTCAGAGGCCGAATCATCTTCTCTGTTTTGATTCAATGGGTGCGAGGAAGAAGTGGTCTCCAAATGTTCCTGGGCAGCAGATTTGAGGGGCAGAATGGAACATAGGGATATTGGACTAAGGAGCAGGAGTGGGTGACACATCCATTATCTCCTAAGTGCAGTGCTCCAATGTATTTACTCACTAACAGAGGCTGTCTCTCTTCTCCTAAGCCCCACTAACCTGTTGCTGTGTGGAATACATTACTTCTATCTCCAGAGAGGAAGGTACAGAATTTCTTCCAGAAATTCTGCGGGACAGAGTAAGTGGTGAAAGCATAAAGCTGTGGGAGATTAGAAGTAAGAAGTAGGAGTTACGCAAAACAAAATCTCATTGAATTGAAGTTCGGTATGTTCCTGCACGTCTATCCCAGAGTATTCTGGAGATGGCAATAGAGCTCGTGAAAGAATTACAGAGTCACCCAGTGCTCCAGTCCATGTCAGATATAATCACGAACTAACCTAGTCCCACCTCATCAATGCCCATCAGCCATGATTTGAATGGCGGAGTGGACTTGATGGGCCAAATGATCTTAGAACATAGAACATAGAACAGTACAGCACAGAACAGGCCCTTCAGCCCACAATGTTGTGCCGACCATTGATCCTCATGTATGCACCCTCAAATTTCTGTGACCATATGCATGTCCAGCAGTCTCTTAAATGACCCCAATGACCTTGTTTCCACAACTGCTGCTGGCAACGCATTCCATGGTTTCACAACTCTCTGTGTAAAGAACCCACCTCTGACATCCCCTCTATACTTTCCACCAACCAGCTTAAATGTTACCTGGAGTTGCTGCAGAATGACTAAACTGAATCAGACAGTTTTCAAAGAAACCTGAAAACTGTCCTCCTAGTTTATTTTTTTAAGAAGTGGCTCAATAATTAACTTAACAGAATGGTACAGGTTCTAGTGGAATCATGTCAAAAGCATCGGTCAGAGTGCCTCAGAAGAAAAGTGAAAAATTCTTCTTACGTTAAGTTCTGAAGGATGGAGAGCTTGATTGATCAGATCATACAATATGCTTACTAAAATTAATTTGGTTATTTGCTCATGCATTCATTTCTTCATGTAGTGTGGAACATAACTTACCCACAGTCCGTGATTTAGTCAGCAAGTGAGCTATGTCCCTATATATCTTTAGAAGGTATTCCTGACATTTATCCCACAGTCCTTTTCTCATACTTGTGAGTCGACACATAAACAGAAATGCCATCAGTGGGTTATACAGAAACAGAGTGAAAAGGCTGCCACGTTGAGTTTGATCTGTAAGGACAGGCACACAATTTAAGATGATTTTGAGAAGGACAATTCTTTCACTAGTAGTTCTCATGAATTCTTAACACAATGCAAAATGAAAACAATATCTTTGACTTGGAACACTTGCAAAAATGCTGTTATTAAGGTACCATCATTCTCCACTTTAAAAGTTTTGTTGGTTTTTATTATAATTGCATATTTACCAAAAAGTACAAACAATATTTAAATTTGACTATCAATTACACAGCATAAATTTCAGGCAGAGCAAATCAAAAGATCATCTACAGTATTCCTTAAATATATTTCAGATAATCTTGAATCCCATTGTTAGCAAGAACCTTTCCGAATTCCACAACCGAGGTTTCTTTTTCCACGCCCAATGATACAAATCTGTTCTGTATTTTTATCATTTTACATATGGAATGAAGTTGTCTCAATGTTTTTTTCATTTCATCTATCAAAATCAAATATTAGTCACAATCACTGCAAAATCCACATCAAAATAGTGTTCACATTACTACATAATTACACTGCATCCTTGGATAATATAGAAAATAATAGTTGCATTGCACTGCACAATTTTTAACTAACTAGAATAGTGAGTAGCATACTCATTAATTAATGCTCTACAAACAGTATTTACATACATGCATACCTTGTAAACCTTTGGGATATGCTGTTGGAGAAAGCAGACAGACTAAAGGTTGGCCAAATAAGTTGATAAAGTTCTGCAACGAGAAATAATAATTTTTAACCTTGATGCTTTTAAGAAATAATACAGCATGGAAATGAAGAGAAATATATTAAACAAGGAAAGTATAGAAATAATGTGCTATAAACACCAATACTTATTTTAGCTGTTGGCATTTATTGTTTATAACTTCTTGTGAATTATGGCTACTGTATGAATCAGTATTTGGAATTTGAAAAACTTTACATTTCTGTCTTTCACAGAAATGTTTTCATATACTGATGACTTTGATATTTAAATGAAAGATCATATAATATGCCAGTATCTGTAAACAAAATTGATGCTAATACCATAGATTGCCAATCAATAATCAATGTGGAATATGAACAGATGTCAGTCCAGGTCATGTAGATGGATTAACAATCTGGCACATACACAATTAAAAGGTAGAAATGTAAAAGCAACCCTTTCATAAGTTTGCCTACATAAAGGGACCTCACAAAGAGACCTGGCATCTAAATGTATGCAACGGCATGAGGTTGTGGTACTTTGCCACCAGACACCAACAATGATGGTTTATCTGTTTAAGTGTCTGAACTTTTAATGGTACAGGAAATTTTTAAGAATTGCCTCTCCTGCACCGAAAATAATCTGTTTTAAGTGTGAATCAATTCCTTCAAAAGAACATTATTTTAAGAAAGCTCATTCTTTGTCTCTAACTTATTGTCATAGTCCATTTATTTTGTAATTCATTTATACCTATGCTTATTTTTTCCACATTGTATTAAAGATTCTACCTTACACTTTCGAGGTAGACCCTGAATGTTTCAATAAGGATTCTTCAGATTGGTTCAAGTAATACACTATTGCTTGCTGTGTTGCCATTGAGCCCTACATCTCCTGTAGAGTTCTGTACTGTTTTGGTAATCTGATAGCTACATAGAACAGAGTAAAATCCTGCAGAATGTCCACAACAAAGCGCAGTTACAATGAGCAACTGCTACTAGCTACATGTTCAATCTGATTTTTCCACATCTGATGAGCAATTCACTCAAATGGTCTAAAGCTGGGAAACATCTCCGATAGGGTCTGTTTCTGTGCTGTATGACTCTTCAGTCTAACCAGGCCATGCTAACCATAATCTCAAACTAAACTAGTCCTACCTGCCTGCCTGCACTTGACCCATATCCCGATGAACCTTTCTTATTCATTTCCTTATCCAAATGTCTTTTAAACATTGTAACTGCATCCAGTTTCACCACTTCTTCCTCTGGAAGTTCATTCCATATGCAAAACATTCTGTGTAAAAAAAACTATCCCACATGTCTTTCTTAAATCTTTCTCCTCTTACCTTAAAAATATGCCCACTAGTCTTCAATTCCTCCGCCTGTGGAAAAGACATCTGCCATTCATCTTATCTACACCCCCAGGATTTTAAAAAACTCTAAGGTAACGCTTCAACCTCCTGTGGTCCAGTGAAAAAAGTCCCAGTTGATCCAGCTTCTCCTTAAAACTCAAATGCTCCATCCCCGACAATATCCTGGTAAATTGGCAGGACAGAGGCTCAGTAGTTAGCACTAGGTTCAATTCCAGCCTTGGGTGACTGCCTGTGTGGAGTTTCTACATTCTCTGCGTGTCGGCATGGGTTTCATCCAGGTGCTTCAGTTTCTGCTCACAGTTTAAAGATGCACAAGTTAGGTGGATTGGCAATGGACAAGTGCCCATAGAGCCCAGGGATGTGCGAGCTTGATGGATTAGCCATGGGAAATGCAGGATTACAAGGAGGGTGGGGGTGTTGGGTCTTGGTGGGATGCTCTTCAGAGGGTCAGTGTGGACTCAAAGGGACAAATAAACGACTTCCATAAAGTACGGATTCTATGATCCTATAAATCTTTTCTGAACCTTCTCCAGCTCGATAATATCCTTTTTAGACAATTAGAAGAAGCTTCACCAATGTCCTACACAACCTCAACATAATGTCCCAACTCCTATACTCGATCGTCTGTGCAATGAAGGCAAGAGTGCAAGATGCCTTCTTAACGACCCTACATGTGATGCAAACTTCAAAGAATTATGTACCTGAATGGCTAGTTCTCTCTGGTCTAAACCCTACCCAAGACTCTACTTTTAGTTGCCTTGTTTGTTCACGTTTATCCAAATTAAACTCCACCTGCCATACATCAGCCCATTGACCCAATTGATCAAGATTACTTTATCATCTTAGATAACCTTCTTCACTGTCCACCACACCATCAAATTTTTTTCTAAGCATTTGTGGGAAGCAGGTGTGACTAGCTAGCCAGCATTTCTTGCCAATCCCTAGTTCCCCCTTGAGAAGTTAGCGGTGAGTTCCTTCTTGAACTTTGGCGTCATTGATCTTTGATAAGTGAACAAATGTTTTGAATCATATTCAACATTTTCTAAATTAATTAATGTGCTACTAACACATTGCATGCTTTCATTTAGAAGGTCCAGGTATTATAGTGACTTGCATTCAATATGAGCATTCACTGATAAAAGAAATTTCCTCACTCCAATCAAAAAATGTAGGGTGAGCGACTACTTGGTTGTGGTTCCCTTCCTTTGTTTTAAAACCCATCTACAAAGAATAAAAACCGAAAATCTGCTGGAAATCCATCCAACAATTATAAAGGTACTACTGAGATGGTTTCCTGACCAAAGGACACAAAGTTTTCTTTGTCCAGATGCACAATTTTACAAATCAGATTAATTTATTAATCAGATAATCATCAGTATAGAAACAAACTCTTCACCAGAATAGAGAAAGTGAAATTAAGTTTCTGAAAAGGATAAACAATCCAAAAAAGGTTTATTGTTACTCATTCCAAATAGGAATCAGAAAGTATCAGATAATTAGAATAATTAATTCTGTATAATTAAATTACAGTCAAATTGAAGTTATGACTGAGAAATTAAGTGTCTTATTGCTATGTTCAAATCAAGTACTCTTACTTACTGTTAAAAAATTTACATTAATTACCTTTAAGTGTATTATGTTGAAGACTGTGTGTAACCAAACAATGTGATCCTCAACCATAACTGCCTCACAGCTTATACTTCAGTTTTATATGGCCAGGAGAGTAACCTTCAATAGATCTGCTTTTGCTGTAGGTCAATTATGATTAAACATCACATTCTTTTTCAAATGAGCAGCCAAAGATTTAACAGTCTTTCTTTAGAATTAATACTGTCTTGATCAAAACTTTCCATTTTAAGAGCTTCAATGACTCTTAACGGTTTCAACTCCAGCAGGGGGAGAAAGAAAAGCTTCAAGACCAGGGTATCTTGGCCAGATGAATTCAAAGTTGACTTAATGATAGGAGACAGAGGGTGGTAGTTAAAGGTTTGTGTAATCAGAAATTGATGTCCAGCGGTGAACCATAGGGATCAATGTTATGACATACATAAACAATATAGAAAAAAAAAGATCATAATGAAAGGTGTAAACCCAAACCATCAACTTTCCTGCTCCTCTGATGCTGCCTGACCTGCCATGTTCCTCCAGCTCCACATTGTGTTGTCTGACTCCGGTATCTGCAGTTCTTGCTATCTCCGAAGTTATGTTGGAGCTGTACAAAAACTTTGCTTTGGTCACAGGTGGAATATTGTGCACCATTCTGGTCACTGCACTATGGCAGGGAAGGATGTGATTGCAGTGGAGGGTTGCAGAGGAGACTCACCAGGATGTTGCCTGGGTTGGAGCAGTTTAGCTATGAAAAGAGGCTGCATAATTTCAGGCCGTTTTCTTTAGAACAAAGACTGAGTGCGCGTAAGATTTCAAGGGGCATGAACAGGATGATAGAAAGCAGATATTCTCCTTAGTCGAACAGTCAGTAAAAAGAGGCATAAATTTAAGATGAAAGGCAAGTGGCTGAGAGGTGATTTACGGAAAATAAATTTCACCCAAAGGGTCACAGAATCAGGAATGCACTGCCTATTAGGGTAGTTGAGGCCAGAAACCTCAATGTTAAAGTACTTGAATGAACACTTAAAATGCCGTAACATTCAGAGCTACAGGCCAAATGCAGGGAAGTGGAACCAGTGTAGAATGACAGTAGTTTTTATTTGATACAGACTTGATGGGCCAAAAGGCCTTTTATGTACTGTTTGATTCTAAGTCCCACCTAAAAATGCACCATTTCCCCAAAGGATGCAATAGCAGTAAATCTGAAAACCTTCTCATTTCTTCCTCCCCACTATTTTTATGGCTAATGAAACAAGAGAACTATTTGCTATTTTCTAAGAACTATTTTCTTCTTGAAATTCAGGTTTTCACAGATTGAAATGCTAAGAAAGGCATTTTGTTGAAATTTTTTGATCTTGCACTCATCAAGATGCTATGCAACAAAATCAATACAAAAAAATGCCAATACGTATGAGAGGAGATAGCAGGAACTGTCAATGCTGGAGTCTGAGATAAACAGGTGTAGAGCTGGATGAACACAGCAGGCCACTGAACATTAGAGGAGCGGGAAAGCTGACATTTCGGGTCTGGACCCTTCGTTAGAGTCAAGGAAGGGGAAAGGGGCTCTGAAATAAATAGAAAGCGGGGAAGGCAATGATAGAATGTGGATAGAGGAGCAGATAGGTGGAGAAAAGACAGGCAGGTCAAGGAGGCAGGGATGAAGCCAGTAAAGGTGCATGTGGGTAGGGGGTTGGGATGGGGGTTGTATCAGTGAGGAGGGACGGGGTAGGTAGGTATGAGGGAAGACGGGCAGGTCAAGGAGGCGGGGATGAGGCTAGTAGGTAGGAGGTGAGGATGGGGGTCGGTCAGTACGAGAGAAGAATGCTGATGGGTTGGCAAGTGGAGTCTGATAGGTAAGCACATTGCCATGGAGAACGCAGCAAATAATGATTATTGATCATTAACTGCCAGGCTGACTGATTATTCATTTTTCATGGCAAAACCACGACCAAACCAATGATTGTCACTATTTTGTTGAATTGAAACAGGCAAAATGTGTCAATGTTCTTCTCATCTGCAAAGAACAGGGCCCTTTTCCCTAATATCTCAAATAATTGCACCGAGGCCCCTGTCACCAAGTCACTCTTTATTTACCTGCGCATATTACACTGGCTCTGACCAGGTTGCTCAAAGCCAGTTGAATGAGAAGATCCTCTGAATCTCCTACTTATATCTGTCAGCCAGGGGTCGCTGAATGGCCCAGGTCAACAACACCAGTTAAGGATCGCATCATCAATGACACCCGCTGGGCCCGCATTCTAATCGCTATAGTCTCTCAACCCCAGGGGGTGCTGGCTTGTTCTTTTTCTTGCAGCTTCTCCTGGCCCATTCTCATCCTAGGTCCGGTTCCTCAGATTCACACATGGGCGACACATACCAGACTGTAGCCCGTTTCCTGTGCACATTGTGTTTTGGGAGAATTTCCTCCTCTTCTTCAGACGTAAATGATATTGAGGCTGCATCCATCTTGGACTGAGATTTCTTCGGTGCTCAATGGAGGGGCAGAACCTATTGCTTCGGACGCTTTTCTGGCTGTTCTGAGGAGCTAGGTGTGTTTTCCTTCTGTCCCGTTTGCAAGGTAGCAGCTTTCATCAATCCACGTTTGTTCAGGACCACCTCATCTACCCAAATTTCATTCATCACAGGACTTAGCCTCACATCAACCTCAAGGGCTATGGGGAGAGTGCAGGGCAGTGGAGTTGAAATGCCCATCAGCCATGATTTAAATGGCGGCATGGACTTGATGGGCCGAATGGCCTTCCTTCCACTCCTATGTCTTATGGTCTTATCTCATACCCATGAAGAGCCACTCCTGTGGTTTCGACGCCAAACTTCATCCCCTGAAGTAAACTCTTTCTACCACTTAGAAGAGGTATGTGGCTGATGTGACATACCTGCTGCCATTTCACCCTCCCCCAACCACGTTTAACCTGGTGCGGAATCTTCTCTCCAACAGCAAGTCTGATGGGGCTATTCCTGTAGTTGTGAGAGGGGTGGTCCTATAATCAAACTGGAACCAGGACAGTTTGTTATTGAGTGAAGCCGTAGACTGTTTCGTTAAGTCTTCAATGTTTGGACTGCTCTTTCCACTAGACCATTGAAGGATGGATGGTATGGAGGTGTCTGAACATGCCGAATGCTTTTCGATTTGAGAAAATACTCGAAACCCCTGCTGGTAAATGACATCCCATTGTCCATGACCAATATTTCTGGGATTTGGTGCATCGCGATTGATGCTTACAGTTTTCCAATTGTCATTCCGGAGTTCATTGAATGAACTCTTATGCATGTCCAAACACTTTGAATGGGCATCCATAGTGACCAAGAACATTGAGCCCATGAAAGGACCAGCAAAGTCAATGTGTAACCAAATCCAGGGTTTACTTGGCCATTCCCACAAATGTGGGGGCATTGCCAGAAGTAATTTTTGTCTTTGTCGGCATTCTGGGCACTGTCCCACCCACATGGCTATGTCGGCATCCAATCCTGACTACCAGACATAATGTCTTGCCAACTTTTTCATTTTGGAATACTCTGGATGACCCTGGTGGAGTTCAGCCAATATCTGGCAGCCACCTTTACTCAGGACAATCACTCTTGCTCCACATAGCAATGTGCCAGCCTCTACAGTGTTTTGGTCTCACTGGGTCCAGAAAGGATTCAATCCTGGTTGTGATGAACTTTTTGTTTACCTCATCACCACCAACTGTTTTAGTTTTGCCAAGATGGGATATTTTTGTGTCCACAGTCAGATACTGCCAGCGGTGACTGTAAGGATGTTCAGCAAGTTTAAAACCTGAGCAGACTCCACCAGAGAAGGCACCACCAGTGGTATATTAGCCAGTGCGCTATGGCTCACGGAATCCATACTTGCCACGTGGCCTCCTGGACGGTGTTCCAACTTGTAATTGTATGCAGTCAGAACAAGGGCCCACTGCTGAATTCAACCAGAAGCTATGGGTGGCATGGCCTTATCTTCTTTAAGTAGCGCCAGCAGGGGTTTACGGTCTGTTACTATTTCAAATTTACGTCTGTAAAGGTATCAGTAGAACTTTTTCATATCAAAGATAACCTCCAAGCCTTCTCTATCTGGGTGTATTTGTCTGGGAAGCATTCGCTATATTAGGTCACCTATGAGACAACACTACCCCAATACTGTTCAGTGAGGCATTGCATGTCAGCAGCACCTCTTGCTTGGGATCAGTGTGAGCCAACACCTTACATGACGACAGCTGCTTTTTCACCCCTCTTAAGGCTACTCTTGACTATGTGACCATTTCCAAGGCTGACTCTTCTTCAACAGATGTGAAGGGTGGCCAAATGGAGGCCAAGTTGAATTTTCCATGATAATTCACCAACCCAAGGAAAGACCTAAGCTCCAAAACAGACATGGGAGCCAGAGCACTTTTGATCACCCTCACTTTATCTTTGAATAAGTGTAATCTTGTCAACTCTGTAGCCTAAGGTGGTCATTTGGGTTGATTGGAACACACAGTTTTCCCTTCTAATGCATATGCCCACCTGGGTGAAACATACAAGGGCTTTGTCCAATTTCTCCAAGTGCTTTTTATTGGTCTTCCTGATTACCAGCACATCATCCACATAATGGCAACCTGGGGTAGACCTATATAATGTTCTCCATGGTCCACTGGAAAAGGGTGCAGGCTGACAATACCCCAAATGGCAGTTTTGTATATTAGTATAAACCTTGATGGGTATTAACTGTGGCATACTTCTGGGACCCCTCATCTGGTTGCAATTGCAGTGATGCATGGCTTATGTCCAGCTTCGTGAAGGACAGCAACCACTTCCACCAGTTTTATGTTCAAGTCCTCTATAGGAGGGATTGGGTATTTATCTAGCTGCAACAAGCAGTTCACTGTTTATTTAAAATCACCACAAAGGTGAACTGAGCCACCAGGTTTCACAAATCAGTACGGCCAGCGCTGCCCATTCTTCAAACTGGATTGGTTGGATGATTCTTTCGCTTCTCATCCTCCTGATTTCTGCCTGTACTTGTGCTTATAAGGCATGGCACTGGGCAGGCTCTGCAGAATTGCAGAATTGCTTCCTGGTCAACATCCAAGGTAGCCTTGGCTCCTTTTACAATCCCTAGATCTTCCTGTAAAACTTCCCAGTACTTAATTTGGACTTCACTCAGGCAGCCATTTTCTGAACGAAAAATGTTGAGCCAAAGTGAACCTTTATCAACCAATTCCACCCCAACAAGCGGGCCTGAGCCTTTTATTACAATTAGTGGTAAGACCCTAGGGCCATAACACATAGGAGCAGAAATTAGGCCATTCAGCCCATCGAGTCTTCTCCACCATTCAATCACGGCTGATAAGTTTCTCAACCCCATTCTCCCGCTTTCTCCTGTAACCCTTGATCCCCCTGACAATCAAGAACCTATCATCTCCATCTTAATGGACAGATAGGTAAGTGCACGAACTGCTTCTCATCGAAGACCAGAACTGATATCGTACCCTTAACTTGTAAGTGTTTCCTGGTGCACTTTCTCAGTCTGGCCGAGGTTTTACACAAACTTGAAGGGAAGGAGTCCAGAGCAAATTTTGTTTAAGACTGGTCCTGCAACCACTGACACAGCCACGCTGGTATCGACCTCCGTGAGAATGGGTGATCATTTACTTTGATTGGTTCTGATTTGGATGTTGCTAAGCAATTTAACTCTTCTCAGCCACATGTAGATGCACTCTCCTGAACACTGTCTTAAGAGTTCTGTTCCTCAAGTCAGGCCTTTGCTGTCTCAGGTCTGTATGGCTCGTCAGCCCTGGCTGAAGCTCGGCTTTGTTTTGAGGTTTTGCTGTGGGCTGGTCTAGGTTCCATCTGCTCAGGATATACCATGTGTGAGACTCTGCGATTGCCCACTGTTCCCCAAGTTCAGTTGGACAAATGAGGGTGTCCACTTTCATTGGGATGCTCTCCATCACTTGCACCACTTGCTGCATTTTCTAATGACAAAGCCAGTTGTAATGCCTGTTTAAAATCTAGTTGGGCTTCAACTAGCATGTGCTTTTGCATGGTTACGTCATCAATTCCACATGCCGAACAGTCTGTCAGCAGCTCATTCTCTGCCAGATGTCTTACCCTCGTCAAAAATCCCAATGTAGATTCACCTCATTCTTGAAAAGCCAAATAAAACCGATAGCGGCTCAGAATTAGTGAAGGTTAATAGTCCTTAGCTAAATTCATCAACTCTTAAAAGGTTTTAGTATCTGGTGCCTCAGGGAAAGTTAAGACTCCTAATAACTAAAAATGTTACGGGTGCACAAGCAGTCAGAAGGATGACCCATTGCTTTTCATCTGTCTCAGTGTTATTTGCCCAGCAAAAATAATACATTCTTTCCACGTACTGGACCCAGTCTTGGATGACAGAATTGAACAGGTCAAACTTCCCTAACAAACGCATGTTGCTAGAAATAATTATCCAACTCAAAAGATGACTGTTGCAAGTGGATTTTCTTCAGGATCTTATTATTTTCTCTTATCACCACTGAAATAACTGCACAGAGGCCTACATCCTGTCACTAAGTCACCCTTTATTTACATGTGCACAGTACATGGTCTCTGACCAGACAGATCAGAGCCAGTCCCTAGAATGAGGAAACTCTGAACCTGCTGTTTATGTCTGTCAGCCAGGACTCCTTCATTGGGGTTGTCAATCTGGGCCTATCAAGGATCTCAGTCAATTATATCCACCTGGCCCTTGTTTCAATCACTACAATATGTAACTTTCGTTATACGTAACAGCATCATACTGTGAGCTCAACCAAAAATCCTAAATTGGTTGTCAGCTTGATTCCATGCACAAATCAGTTTATCCAGCAAATAATATTTAATTGCCAAGTTACATCTAATGTTAGACACTGTTACGAGACTTGCAAGCGCAGGCTGGTTGGGTGTGGTCAGTACCACACTTGTTGTAAACAGCCAAGCAGATTTGATGTTTGCTATAATGCACCAGTCCTTGGAATATACTGCCTACATACCTAGAATCACACCTGCATTGAAATTCATGTGCGATACCACACATTTATATCATAAGCACAATGTCGTTTTGGTTTGATATTAGCATCCTGTTAGTGGTGAATGCTACATGTGTCACAACTGCATAGTAGCAGTGTGAAATGGCTAACTTCACTTGTTGCTTAAATGTTTGAGATACATTACTCTTAAGCTTTGGCAAATGCTTTTAATTATCACAAACTGGGGAACAATGTGGCACAACGTATTTATAATCCTATTTTTACTTCCTAGATCAATACCGTACCAATTAAGGTTAATAAGTTTAAAGCTTTCACAGTCATTCATTACTGTCCTATATGAAGTACAGTCATGCAGTCTTCACTAGGTACTTAGTGGGCACAGCACTAACATAAAATAATTTAGAAGCAACACTAAAATGTTTCTGAGCAAGGGTCATTGGGCCCAAAAAGTTAACTGTTTTTTCCTTCACAGATGCTGCCAGACCTGCTGAGCTTTTCTAGCAATTGCTGCTTTGTTTCCATCAAAATGGTTAATCTTGCTTTTAGCATATGGTCTGTTGGTGCAATCGTTAAAACTTCAAGATAAGCTCTTTATTTCAGGTCCATGCTGAAGCATAGTTTGTGTTTCTCCCATTCTCACTGCACCATTGTGTTGTGGCTCCTTTCCATCTTGTAAGATGGTTGATTTGATCACCATAGGACAAACTGTCTTAGGCAGTGCCCTGTGGGGCATGGGAGCCCCATTCTAGCATGGCAGTTTGTCACATTTGCTGCAAATTAGGCTGAGAAGTTATACTCTATGCTAGCCCTATTTCTTCTGGGCCCTCTTTTCTACAAGTTGAAGCTTTCTTTTCCCTTGCCTCTTCCAATGTTGTTCCAAATAGTTAGCCTCCAGAGGTCCATACTTGCCTGTCTTCAAATTTTCAGTGTCAATGCCCACCATCTTTATCTCTCATTTTCAGATGTCCTTCAGGCAGAAGTGTATATGCCCAAGAAATAGCGACCCCATTTGACTATATATAAGACCCACAGGCATACAGCCATCATTCATCTAATAAATGTGGCCAAGTGAATGGTTGATATTGTTGGCACGATTTGGTAACTAAAATAAAAATGTTGCACTTCCAAGCAATATTTGCACTTTAATTACTAAAATTTGGCAAACAAAGAAATTTTCAATAAGAATGCTTACGATATTAATGCTTAAACAAATATTCAGAGGTATGCTTCTAATAATAATATATTAATCTGACTGTACAAAAATTATCGACACATTAGCACCGGGGGAGCTAATGTGGGTTAACTACCAAATGAAACAAAACAAAAATGAAATGATAGCCTTCTAAATACATCAGGATTTTCAAAACACATCCCTAATTAAAACACCATGACTATTAATATAGACAAAGAGCAGTTTTGAAATTCATCCACAGTATAGTCAGATGCTGATTTTGCCTTTAAAAAAATATGCTTCTATGCACATCCATTAACGGTTTAATTAATTATTGCTTATTGAATGATTTTTTAAAAACTAACCTGTTTTCCTAATCAACCTATTAATACACACCTCTGAAACAGGTGGGACTGGAACCTGGGCCTCCTGGTCCAGCGGTAGGGACGACATGAATATCAGTAGTGCAGTCTCAATCAATGGATGGGTATCCAGTTTCTCATTCAGATCCGGAGTAAGGCAGGGCTGCCCACTCTCTCCTGCTTTGTTTGTATGTTGTATAGACCCTTTTGTGGGTCCATCAGTAAGGATGCCAGCCTGAGGGAGGTGACTATTCCAGGCAGTGAAAGCCTGCAGGTCAAAGCCTCCCTGTACATGGATGACTTCGCCGTGCCGTTTATTGCCCAGATCCGCTGTCAGTGCGCAGACACATCAGCATCTGCGACCAGTTCGAACTGGCCTTGGGAGCCAAGTGAAATCAAGGCAAAAATGAGGCCACGTTGTTTGGGATCAGGGCCGACTGGTCCTTTATCCCCCTCACCGATAGGTTTTCTGAAGGTGTCGGGAATACGATTCAGAGGGGCTAGGGTCCTCTGAGAAAATTTGGGAGGAGCACATTGCCAAGGTGAGGCAGAAACTGAGCTTTTGGGAGCACATTTTCCTCTTCACTGCAGGTAAAAACCTGGTCATCAGGTGTGAGATCCTCCCTCTATGTTGTCCACTGTGCAGGTCAGGCCCATCCCAGAACCTGTACTCCTACAGTCACCCGAGCCATCTTCCACCTCCTCTGGAGGTCTAAGATGGACCATGTCTGCGGGACCACCACGTTCAAAGCTCTGGAATATGGTGGGAGAGGTACTGTACAAAATCAAACTGCTCTAGTGAGCAGACTGTGGGAGGAAACCGGAACACCCGGAGGAAACCCACGCAGACACGGGGAGAATGTGCAAACTCCACACAGACAGTTACCCGAGGCTGGAATCGAACCCGGGTCCCTGGCGCTGTGAGGCTGTAGTGCTAACCACTGAGCCACTGTGCCGCCCCTCTGAAGTCATTAGGAAGGTGGCAGAAAATGTTCAAGAGAGTCATTCCAAGTATTAGGAATAAATTTACAGATAAATAGAAACAGAATGGATCTGGATAGACTAGATATGAAGAAACTGTTTCACAGGTGGAAGAATTAAGAATCAGATGACACCAATTTAAATTGATTGGTGTAAAGAGGCAATGGCAACAAGGAAAGCTTTTGTATACAGCAAATATGTCTGGAATGCACGGCCTGAGATTGTGGTGGAGGCAGATTTGATTGTGGCTTTCAAAGACAATTGGACAATTATATGAAAACAAATAGAAATTGCACAACAGGGCAAACATGGATCAGTGATTTTAGCTTACCTTATATGCTATACTATTTGAAGAGTCCACAATTAGAAATAATGGTTTTCGTGTGAAAGGGAAAAAATCACCAGGATGAAGACTAAAGAGAAAGGAATAAACAGAAGAGTCATACTTCCCTGAAGTGGCAATTTTCCAAGAATTTATTCCTTACATAATTGTTAGGCAGTTGTGCAGTTGAAATCACAGACAGTTAAAGCACAAACAGAAATAGGCAAAATAAACTTAAAATGTAAATGATTTGATAAAGATTAAACTACTTAGTTACCACACCATGTAAACCCAGTTTAGTTTAACTCTGAAGAAAAAACGGTTAACAATGCACTTCAAATGTGTTTTATACCACAAAATGTTTGCAATGAGGATGACTGTTAATCTACAACTCATCAACTTGCCCCTGGGACAGATCATTAGGAAAAATATATAGTCTTTGAAATATTGAAACACAGACAATGATTCTACAAAAACCTCATAATGACAACTCTTCAGTAATGGGAGCCACCTCAAGAAAATTGAAGAAAAAGATGAAGTCGGGAGAAACAAGCAGCAAGAAACGTTAAATTTTCAGTGATTAAATTATGATAGTACGTTAACTGGAAAAACTTGTTTTTTTTCCAAAAATACACTCATGAAGTTGTCACTTGAGTTCTGGTCTAATTCATATATCCCTATTATAATAGAATTTTTCTACATTATGTGAATCATTAACATGTTGAACATATCTGCTGTAAGTAGTTTGAAGTGCTTTACTCCTTAATACTTGTACTAAAACTGGACTGACGTACCAATGCATTTCTTTAAACGAATTGTTGCGTTTTTGTATTACTTCCATGCTTCCTGCATCACGATTATTGTTGGTCAGCACCCCACCAAAATCATATGGACCTAAACAGGAAAATAAATATTTAAACAAGATTTCACTTTACCTTCCATCATCCTGGTTTGTTCCTATCTTAGTTGGATTGGTGAAACCCCCCAGTCTTCATTGTCATTAAACTGTTTCTTTACCTTTTGATTATCACAACATTTTGGAAAAAAAATGCCTTCTTGATTCAGAAGTTTAACGATTATAGAATTCATCACTTATCGTAGGAAGACCCGGCAATATTAACAAGTTTCAACAGTTACTTCTGCAAATTGTAACATCCTACAGCCCTCAGATCGAGACTCCTCCACATTCCTGATGTTATTTACTTTATGTTGTCAGTTGTGTTTTAAACGTCAAGGTACTAAACTCTGCAATTCCGTTCGTAAACCTCTCCAGCTCTCTGCCTCTCTCCTCATCCTTTAAGGAAAGCCTGAAAATATCACTATCTCACCAAGCCTGTGGTTCCCTGTTCTGATAGCTCTATGTTCGTGAGGGTCAATTTTTTGTTTCATTATACTCTTCTTTAGCAACAGTGGAAAAAGCCTGTTCATTCATCAGAATCATAGAATCTTTAGTGTAGAAGCAGGCTGTTCAGCCCATTAAGTCCAAACCAACCCTTCGAACAGGATGTCACCCAGACCCACCCCCATACCTATCCCTGTATTCCTGCATTTCCCGTGGCCAATCCACGCACATTGAACTATGGGAGGAAACCAGAGCACCCAAAGGAAACCCATGTAGCAATTCAGAAGACGTCTCCACGCAGACAGTCGCCCTCTGGTCCTCTCAGGCAACAGTGCTAACCATGAATCTGAAATTCACAGCCTGTGAGGGTGGTAGAGACAGAAACCCTCCTAAAATTTAAGTAGAATTTAGATATCCACTTGAGATGACCAAGGCACACAAGGCTACGGGCCAAAATAAAATAGGATTAGAGTAGAAAAGTTAGGTACTTGCTTTCAACTAGTGCAAACTCAATGGGTTGAAGGGCCTTTGCTGCACTGTAGGTCTCTGACTAATAATGGTATCAATGTGGACTTCACAAGCTTCAAAATCTCCCCTCCCCCTACCTTACCCCAAAACCAGCCCAGCTCCTCTCCCCCTCCCGAACCTGTTCTTCCTCCCACCTCAAGCCCCACCCTATCTCCTACGTACAATCCTCATCCCGCCTCCTTGACCTGTCCATCCTCCCTGGACTGACCTATCCCCTCCTTAACTCCCCACCTACACTCACCTTTACCAACTGCATCCCCGCCTCTTTGACCTGTCTGTCTCCTCTCCATCTATCTTCTCCTTGATCTATCTTCTATCCACCTCCCCCTTGCTCCCTATTTATTTCTAAATCCCCTTCCCCTCCCCCATTTCTGAAGAAGCATCTAGACCTAAAATGTCAGCTTTCCTGCTCCTCTGATGCTGCTTGGCCCACTGTGTTCATCCAGCTCTACACCTTGTTATCTCAGGTTTCCTCTTAAGATTTTCAAAACCTGCAGACCTAGGCACACAACTTGAACAGTACTCGACACCTTATTGCCAATCACCCAATAAAACACCAATAAATATAACTTTTACTCGAAGTTTCAGACTGTTCATTTGACATTGCTGACCTATTTGTCAATAATAGCACACAAGAAAGTCATGGACCTCTGCACGTAGCATTATATCACGGCTGTCCAGACCTGCCACCATTGTGAGAATCAACCTGCATTGAGCTGATGAACTCAGCAATTTGGGCTACTGATTTCAGTTTTAACAGTGCCATTATGCCCAAATATATCATGCAAACTTAAGAACACACCTTCGGACATATTTTCAATCCTGAAAATTGTCTGGTCAACCTCAGATGAAGGGTAAGATGTCTCAAAGGTTGGAGCAACAGGTAAAGTTAAGTGCTTCATGTTACAACTATGTAGTAGCAACATGAATGGTGCTTGCCATGAAGGTTGTTGCATTTAAGCCAAACAGACACTCTCCCTACCACATGAGCAAGTTATTTGGTATATGAAGTTGAGTGCTGGTGTGAAGATAGGTCTGCAGGCCAAACCTTCAAAGAATAGTGGATACATCTGATAAATAATCCTGATTACGGAGAGAATTACTTTGACGACCAATTTTAAATTGTAAATTGGGCTTGCTGGAAGCTATGTATACAAATGCACTTTGCAGATTGAAAGCACATATGTGCACACTGTACCAGATTCAACTGAACAAAATAGGTAACAGGTTCTCATTGATACCATATGGCTGCAGGGTTCCCAGGCGGAATATGAGTTGCTTTTCCTGCAACCTTCGGATGGCATCATTGTGGCAGTGCAGGAGGCCCATGATGGACATGTCATCTAGAGAATGGGAGGGGGAGTGGAAATGGTTTGCGACTGGGAGGTGCAGTTGTTTGTTGCGAACTGAGCGGAAGTGTTCTGCAAAGCGGTCCCCAAGCCTCCGCTTGGTTTCCCCAATGTAGAGGAAGCTGCACCGGGTACAGTGGATGCAGTATACCACATTGGCAGATGTGCAGGTGAACCTCTGCTTAATGTGGAATGTCATCTTGGGGCCTGGGATAGGGGTGAGGGAGGAGGTGTGGGGACAAGTGTAGCATTTCCTGCGGTTGCAGGGGAAGGTGCCGGGTGTGGTGGGGTTGGAGGGCAGTGTGGAGCGAACAAGGGAGTCACGGAGAGAGTGGTCTCTCCGGAAAGCAGACAGGGGAGGGGATGGAAAAATGTCTTGGGTGGTGGGGTCGGATTGTAAATGGCGGAAGTATCGGAGGATGATTCGTTGTATTCGGAGGTTGGTAGGGTGGTGTGTGAGAACGAGGGGGATCCTCTTAGGGCGGTTGTGGCGGGGGCGGGGTGTGAGGGATGTGTTGCGGGAAATACGGGAGACGCGGTCAAGGGCGTTCTCGATCACTGTGGGGGGAAAGTTGCAGTCCTTAAAGAACTTGGACATCTGGGATGTGCGGGAGTGGAATGTCTTATCGTGGGAGCAGATGCGGCGGAGGCGGAGGAATTGGGAATAGGGGATGGAATTTTTGCAGGAGGGTGGGTGGGAGGAGGTGTATTCTAGGTGGCTGTGGGAGTCGGTGGGCTTGAAATGGACATCAGTTACAAGCTGGTTGCCTGAGATGGAGACTGAGAGGTCCAGGAAGGTGAGGGATGTGCTGGAGATGGCCCAGGTGAACTGAAGGTTGGGGTGGAAGGTGTTGGTGAAGTGGATGAACTGTTCGAGCTCCTCTGGGGAGCAAGAGGCGGTGCCGATACAGTCATCAATGTACCGGAGGAAAAGGTGGGGTTTGGGGCCTGTGTAGGTGCGGAAGAGGGACTGTTCCACGTAACCTACAAAGAGGCAGGCATAGCTGGGGCCCATGCGGGTGCCCATGGCCACCCCCTTGTACAAACAACTGCACCTCCCAGTCGCAAACCATTTCCACTCCCCCTCCCATTCTCTAGATGACATGTCCATCATGGGCCTCCTGCACTGCCACAATGATGCCACCCGAAGGTTGCAGGAACAGCAACTCATATTCCGCCTGGGAACCCTGCAGCCATATGGTATCAATGTGGACTTCACCAGTTTCAAAATCTCCCCTTCCCCTACTGCATCCCTAAACCAGCCCAGTTCGTCCCCTCCCCCCACTGCACCACACAACCAGCCCAGCTCTTCCCTCCCACCCACTGCATCCCAAAACCAGTCCAACCTGTCTCTGCCTCCCTAACCAGTTCTTCCTCTCACCCATCCCTTCCTCCCACCCCAAGCCGCACCCCCAGCTACCTACTAACCTCATCCCACCTCCTTGACCTGTCCGTCTTCCCTGGACTGACCTATCCCCTCCCTACCTCCCCACCTATACTCTCTCCACCTATCTTCTTTACTCTCCATCTTCGGTCCGCCTCCCCCTCTCTCCCTATTTATTCCAGTTCCCTCTCCCCATCCCCCTCTCTGATGAAGGGTCTAGGCCCGAAACGTCAGCTTTTGTGCTCCTGAGATGCTGCTTGGCCTGCTGTGTTCATCCAGCCTCACATTTTGTTATCTTGGAATTCTCCAGCATCTGCAGTTCCCATTATCTCAGGTAACAGGTTCTGTTTCATTTCTGAGGACAATGACTTGACCAACCAGACTCCATATGCTGGTTTAAAATTTTAAACTAAGCTTGACAATCAACTACCACTGATCATCTAATTGTTACATCTTTTCATGGCAACGCATCTATCAGAGTCCAACTGTTATAGAACCAGCACTCACTTCTAACAGTATAAATGATGTTTTCCATTTACATTGCTATTTCTTGCAAATTGTCCTAATGAGTACAAGACAAAATATGCCTTTTTCAGTAATATTCAACATCCTCTTTTTGGACATAGCTATCTTTATGGTGTGGGGGGCCATGAAACACTCAGAAAAATAATCCAAATTAAACATCTTAAACAATTTGGAAGAACTGTTATAATCTATGGGACTATACAGTCAGCCTAAATTCCTAGCTTGGGATTTTGAGCAACAGTGTTGAGTTTAAAATTCACATAATTGAGTTTTCAATGTAGAAAGAGGAAATAGAAAGAAGAATTGTTTCTTTAATTCAGGGGATGTGAGCTTTGCTCGTTTGGCCAGCATTTATTGTCTATTGCTAGTTCTACTTGAAAAGGTGGTGATGAGCTGTTTTCTTAAATCACTACAGTCTATTTAGCATATCTACCCACATTACTGTTAGGATGGCAGTTTTTGCAGAATCAGGAAGGGGAACGTAGTTCCACATCAGATGTTGAGTGATTTTGAGGGGGCACTTGCAAGAGGTGGTATTCCTACATACCTGCTGCTCTGGTTCTTCTGATGGAAGTGGTCACGAATTTGGAATGTAATGGAGGAACTGAATGCCTTAGGATGTGGTGCCAAATCAAGTGGGATGCTTTGTCCTGGATGGTTTCAAGCTTTGAGTGTTGTTGGAGCTGTACTCATCCAGGCAACTGGAGAGAATTCCATCACATTCCTGATATGTACCTTGTAGTTGGGAGTCAGAAGTTGAGCAACTTGTTGTTTTTCCTAGCCTCTGACCTGCTGCTGTATTTTTATAGGGCTGTCACTATAAGTGAAGCAGTTAGAGGAATCCAGGATGTCTAACAGGTTTGAGATTCTTGCTCCCCGTGTAGACAAGATTAGGGGCTGTAGGGAGGATGAGCAAACTGACTGTAGCACTGTGGTACAGGGAATCATTCAAGAGGGGCAAAAAAAAGAAACGCAGTTGCAACTGGGGATAAGCAGGGGATAATAACAACTGTTCTACGGGGCCAGAATTGACAGTCTCAAAGACAACGTTGTCTGCTTGGTGCCCGGGTTCAGGATATCTCATCAGTGCTGCAGGGAAGATAAAGATCCAAAAGTGGTGGTCTGTGTAGGTACCAACATGTCAGTATAAAGAAGAAAGATGTTCTCCTGACGGAATATAAGCAGCTAAAGCAAAATTAAAAAGCAGAACTAAAAAAGAAAACAATCTCCAGATTATAATCTGAGCTACAAACAATTTGGCAGAGGGTCAACAAGATTAAAGAGGTAAACACATGGCTCAAGGACCAGTGTACAAGAAACAGGTTTGAATTCATGGGATATTGGCATCAGTACTTGACAAGGATGGAGCTGTTCCAATGGGATGGGCTCCACCTGAATCACACTGGGACCAGAGTCCTGGAAAATCGCAAATCTGGGCAGTGGAGACAGCTTGAAACGAAATAGTATGGTTGGTAGGTCTAATTGCATGGAAAATTATGGAAAGAGTTACAGGGGCAGAATTCAGCAGAGATTATTAAAATTTACAGAACAAGTAACAGGACAGAGAGTATGGTAAGGCTCGGGAATTTAACGAGAAGAGGGGCAGTCAATGGAGGACTGAGGATGTTGTAGTTAAATGCATGCAGTATACCAAACAAGGGAAATGAGCCTGTCGTGTAGATTGAAATTGACAGGCTGTGATTACCTCAGTGATTTGGCTACAAGGGGATCAGGGCTGGGAACTAAATTTATAAGGTTTTTTTTAGCAGGATAATTGAAGCCCTGGCTCACCTGGACGAGCACAAAAGTGATATCACAGTAAACTGCAAGTTCATTGGTTGGTGAGAGCTACTAACTTAACTATCTCATACAGCCGTAGAGACATACAGCACAAACAGACACTTCAGTTTAACTCATCCATGCCAACCAGATATTCAAAATATATCTAGTTCCACTTCCCAACATTTGGCCTATATCCCTCTAAACCCTTCCTAATCACACACCCATCCAGATGCCTTTTAAATACTGTAGTTGTACCAGTCTCCTCCATTTCCTCGAGCAACTCATTCCATGCATGCACCACCATCTGTGTGAAAATGTTGCCCCTTAGGTCCCTTTCCCTTCTCAGCTTAAACCTATTGCCCTCTAATTTTGGACTCTCCCACCCCAGGGAAATGACCTTGTCTATTTACACTATCCATGGCCCTTTTGATTTTATAAGGTCACCCCTCAGCCTCCAACGTTCCAAGGAAATTAGCCTCAGCCTATTCTGCCTCTCCCTATAGCTCAAACCCTCCAACCCTGGCAACATCCTTATAAATCTTTTCTGAACCCTTTCAAGTTTCACAATATCTTTCCTATAGCAGGGAGACCAGAATTACATGCTGTATACCAAAAGTGGTCTAACCAATGTCGTGTACAGACATAGCATGTCCCAACTGCTATACTCAATGCACTGATCAATACAGACAAGCGTACTAATATCTATTATAGGTTACTTTTAGATTGAAGATAAACAGGGTGAAAGCTTGTAGACTACAAAGTAAAGGACCAGTACAAAATTTTTAATACTCAAATTAAGAACCAAGTAATTAACATTGAGATGCCTGGCAGGCATTGTGTTGTAACTGCATGATGTGGGAGCCAGTGGACCCCATTGTGGTTGATAGTGACCATAGCTGTAGCAAGTATTGGGTGCTTGAAGAAGTCTGGCTCTGGGGTGATGAGCTTCAGTCTGTGCTTTGAACACTGTAATATGTCAGGGAGGGGTAAGAGTCAACTGGCTGCTGTGTGTCAGGAGGCAGTCACACCCCTTAAATTAACTGTCAAATTTGGTAAGCGGTCAGGGGCAGGAAACTTTGAATATGAGCAAGGCACACAGTGGAATCCAAGAGGTTGTGCTGACAGAACCTCAGCCCTTGAGCTTGTCTAACAGGTTTGATATTTTCTTCCTTGTGTGGATGAGAGAGGCACTTTATTGAGGGTGGGCAAGCAGATTGTTTTGTTGTGGTACAGTGACCCAATCAGGTGGTGGAGGGGAGCAGAAAAGAGAGAAGTAGTTGTAATTGGGGATAGCATTGTCAGGGAAATTGACACTGTTCTTTTTGCCGCTAAAAAAAATCACAAACTATAAACCAAAAAGAGAAAACATAATTATCATTTTTTTGTACTTCACACAAGTGGCCAGTTCTCTTGTTTTAGAAGAAACTCAACAACACACAACTAAACTCAAAACTTTCCTCACTCAAGTTTACAACTGCCACTTTTAAGTAACCCAAAGCAGCAGATCCTGACTTGATGTTTCCTCCTTCACAGTTATGGAGGTAAAGTGTATTAAGGGGAAACTTTACTGAATAGCAGGGCACGCTTAAATAGCCAAATGGCACACACCTACCCTGTTTCCACTGTGCTTTATAAATGCCCTGAATGAGACCTGCTCAAGGCAGGCAAAACCAAGCAGCTCACAGATCCATCATGTTCAGTATTGCAGCAAACAGAAAACGTTAAATGAAGCATAAATTTTAGTTTTCATTTAGTATTCATATGACAGAGTTCTTCTTTAGATGGAAAATGAGTTAGTTGATTCTGAGACAAGGGTCCTAAATCTTAAGGGAAACTACAATGGCATGAGGCATGACTCGGCTATGATAGACTAGGAAATTTTACTGAAAGGAATTAGCGGAAAGGCAATAGCAAACATTCAAGTATTGAATGAGTGAACTACAAAAAAATGTTTATTCCTGTTTGGCACAAGACTGCAAAGAGAACAGTGGCCAAACCATGGTTTGAGGGAAGTTAAAGATCGCACTTATTGCAAAAAGGAGGCATACAAATTGGTAAGAAAAACCAACAGACCAAAGGATGGGAACAGTTCAGACGTCAGGAAAGGACAATTTTGGGATTAATTAAGAATGGCAAAATAGAGCATGAGAGTAAGCTTGTAGGGAACATAACTGACTGTAAAAGTTTCTAAAGGAATTTGAAGAGAAATAGATTGGTGTAAACTAATGGATGTCCCGTTCAGACAGAAACAGGGGAATTTATATTGAGAAACAAAGAAATGGCCAACAACTAAATTCATACTTCAATTCTGTCTTCACAAAAGGGGGCATGAATATTGCAACAGAAATTATAGGTAATACAGAGTTTTGTGAGAGGGAGGAACTGAAGCAATCTATATTAGTTAAGAAATGGTGTTGGGGAAAATGATGGGATTAAAGGTCAATAAGTTCCCAGGGCCTGATAATCTACATCCTAGAGTACTGAAGGAAGTGGCCTAAAAACAGTGATGCACTGGGAGTCATTTTCCAAGATTCCTTAGAATCTGAAACAGTTCCTACTGATTGGGCAGTAGCTAATGTAACTGCACTATTTAGAAATAGAGATAGAGAAAAAAAAAACTGTGCATGACAGACCATCTGACGTTGGAACTGGGTAAGATGCCACAGTCCATTAACAAGGATTTTATATGAGAGCATTTAGAAAACATTAGTAGAATCAGACACAGTCAGCACAGATTTACAAAACAGAAACCAGGCTTGCCAAATCTTCTGCAATTCTTTGAAGATTAACTAGTGGAGTCGAAAGAGGAAGCAAGTGGATGTGGTTCATTTGGACTTTCAAAAGGCTTTCGACAAAGTGCCATCTAAGCGATTAATGTATAAAACTAAAGCGTATGGGCTTGGGGTAGTGTATTGAGATGGACAGAAAACTGGTTCACAGATAGAAAACAATAGAGTGCAAATAAATGGGTCTTTTTCTGAATGGCAGGCACCATCTATTGGGTACTTCAGGGACCAGTACGAACTATTCATGGTTTATGTTAATGACTTAGATGAAGTTACTAAACATAATATCACAAAATTTGCAGATGACACAAAAATGGATGGATGAATGGTTTGGATAAGCTGAGTGAATGGGAAAATGCAAGGCAAATGCAGGAACAAAAATAGGAAGGCAGATTATTTTTTAATGGCTGCAAATTGAGAGGGGAATGTTCAACTAGACTTGGGTGGCCTCACTTGTCAGTTACCGAAATTACGTGTGCAGGTGCAGCAGGCAGTAAAGAAGGCAAATTATATGTTGGCTGTTATAGTGAGAGGATTCAAGTACAGAAACAAGGATGTTTTGCTGTAATTACACGGTGCATTGGTGAGGCCACAACTGAAATATTGTGCGCAGTTTTGGACTCCTTCGAAGGAAGGATGTTCTTGCTATAGATGCAGTGCAGTGAAGGTTTACGAAATTGATTCCCGGGATGGCAGGTCGGGCATACGAAGACAGATTGAAAACAATCTTAAACAGACTCATTGGAGTTAAGGAGGGTGGGGAAATCTCATTGAAACTTGCAAAAATTCTAAAAAAACTAGACAAGTTAGATGGAGAAAAGGTGCTTAAAATGGTGGGAGAGTACAGAGTCAGAGTTATATTTTAAGGATAAGGGGTAAACCTTTCAGGACTGGTATGAGGAGAAATTTCGTTATCCAGAGAGTGGGGACCCTGTGGAATTCTCTAGCACAGAAAGTGAGTGTGACTAAAATATTTTGCGTTTTCAAAAAGAGGTAGATATAGCTAAAGGATCAAAGGTTAGAGAGATAAAGCTAGGGTATTGAGGTCAATGATCAGCCACATTTGTACTGAATGACAGAGCAGGTTCAAAGGATCAAATAGCCTACTCCTGCAACAATTTTCTATATTTCTACACAAAGAGTTTATAACAGTAACTGCTTTTGAGAAATTATTGATATTATCATTAGGTGTCATGAAACTGAAATAACTATATGGAAGGTAAAACCAATAGACTTTGCAACTCCTCCTACACCAGCACGAAAGGCAGCCCAAAAATAGTGGTTAGTTGGCAGTGCTAATCTAAAACACATCAAGGGATCTAAACTCACATCTTGCGGCCACTTCTCATCAATCATGAAGGCCATTCATTTACCGACACAATTATTTTTGTTGGTTTAACATTTAATGAACATTAACATTAGTGACATTCTTGCTTACAATGTTCAGCATGCTGAGAAAATTTAATTTGCTAGACAGATATTTGAATGACATATAATTTCCTTTCATCAACCAGAGTTTGGTTTTAAAATATACCCTAATTTTTTTTCTCTTTAGAACTAGTTAATGACTTAGATGTTTCCAGAGGGTCCTTAGTGATATAAAATAAATCACAAGAGAATTACAGTTCTTCCAGAAAATCGGAGGAAAAAAAAATCTAGGCTGACATTTCAGTCCAATGCTGAGGTACCACTACATGGCTTGAGGTGCCATTGTTGGAAACATTTAATCAAGGTCACACCTGTATTCTTTGAGTCCTTGAAATATTCTTCCTCCAACATCTGTAAAACGGATTATCGAGTTTCACTGCTACGTGTGAAGCCTAGTTGTGTGGAAATTGGCTGCTGGAACACCCAAAATATAATTTCCATTGTATATCATTGCCTGTGAAGCACTTTAGAGCCAAATTTGACAGAAGATAAGCAGCCTTAATACAAACTACAAAGAGTAAGCTGTGACATATTTTAGATAAAGGCCGCAGCAAAAAATTGTAAAAAGCAATATTGAAGTACTGAATCAACCAAAAACAACAAAATTTAGTATACCAGAATGAGAATCTAAATCTAACGATCACGAGGAATATTTAAATTTGGTTTGTCAATTTGGTCACCAGCAGTGATCATCATTTAACCTGTTAAAACTGACATTTTGTAGTAATTTTGCTATTTGCTTTTATTTATCCAAGTAAATACACACCTAAGACAATATCTTTGATACTGGCATTACTTCAACAGCTGGACAGCTGACGAAAGCCTCAACTTTGACACACATTCTCTATTAACAGATTACTGACAAGAAAACTTCAGTTTCCACAGACTAAATTATATTTTTGAAGGCACAGCCTTTTACAATTAATCTTTTAGACTAAAAACACCAGCACACGTTAAGCCTTTGTAGGTACTGGATCCCTATTCAATGTTTGTACTCCCCAGGATAGTTGTATTAGGAAATTACAGCACTGGAACAGGTTAGTAACAGCAATGTTGAAGTACTAGTTACTGAATGACAAGATTCAGAGCTCAAATCTCACTTCTTGACTGCTGGTCACAACAGAAATCAAAAATTGCAAAATGTCCTGATGAGACATATCAAAAATAAACTTGAACTAAAAAATTAAAAATGCAACAAAATAACTGTTAGATTAATGCAAGAATTCTATTCATGTTTCATAAAAGATTAAGCCTTAAAATAAAGGGAAGCAGATGTAGGACTGAGGTCAGGAGGAACTTCTTCACCCAAAGGATTGAGAATCTGTGGAATTCCCTGCCCAGTTTGAAGCAGTTGAAGCTACCACACTGATGTTTTTCAGGCAAGGCTAGATACATTTTTGAACAGTAAAGGAACTAAGGATTATGGTGAGTGGGCGGGTAAGTGGAGCTGAGTCTCAAAAAGATCAGCCATGATCTTTTTAAATAGCGGGGCAGCCTTGAGGGGCCGGATGGCCTACTCCTGCTCCTAGTTCTTATATAGGTTAAAGTCTGAAAACATGCCAAATTTCAAGATTTACAACGTGGTGGTCAATTCTGTTAATAGTCATGTGGTGTATCCGAGGAACCCCACTCTGGCAATGAAAGCTTCTGCTATGTTTACTGCAAGAGAGGTCAGTGGGCTGAGGAGGTAAATCATTGGCAAACCTTGTTTTTTCTGGTCTCTCTTTTCAGCCAGTTAAGCTTTTAGTTTCTGCTCAGCTACTCCAATGCTTTCAATCAGCAGCCTCCAAAGATCACTGTTGCTCATGACTACGTCTGCCACCTTCTTATCTCACTTGTAGCTGTCCTTGTGGTAAAGGTATGAACACTTGGGAAGTCATGACCCAATGGGCAATTTGCTACACAGAAGGTTTACACACATCATCCATCTAATGAACACGAGCCAACACAGATATCTTCTACTCAGCAATTAATGTATACAGGTGGAATTAGCATACTCCAGTATAGCTGAGTTTGTGGCCTTATCCTGCCAAGAAAAGCAGACAATGCATTTCAATGAAGGTAGCACCTGTGTAGCATATAATGTCCTGGGTTCAACACTGTAAAGGAGTGCTTAGTAGACTTGTGGTTTGCATTCTCAGTCAGGGTACGGTTATTCCGCACTGTCTTGCTCAACTTGGAGATGACAGCTGCAGCTTTTGCTACAAATGTGTTGATTTTAGTACCAAGCATATTATTTTATGATTCTAAATGACAAATAGTTTCAATTATCTAAAACAGCAATCAACAGTCTCCAGTTTTAAACTACCGAAGATGAAAGATGGTGGTCGGGAAACATCCTGGATTATGACATCTGTCTTCCTGATGTGTATGGTCAAACTAAACGTTTTACAGACACAAGAGAATCTGTTCATTTATTTCTGAAGATGTTTCTCAGGAAGGAATGATTGTATGGCAACATCAGGATAGCGCAATTCTCGGATAAGAAGTTGGTATGCCTTTGTCTTGGATCTCAGGCATGCAAGGGTGAACAGCTTTCCATCAATTCTGGTATAGAAGAAAACACCCTCTGCTGATGACCTAAGATATACTACGGGAGGCAAAGATAATAATATGCTGAAAAATATCCATGCAAAACACAACTCTGTTTGACTCCACTACAGATCTCAAAAGTTCCCCATCGTCGTCTGGTATTACCTAATACATGAGAAAAAAAGATCACAATAAGCATCTTCCACAGGCAGCTAATTTTCTACAGCAGCTAAAATAGATTGTTCCTGCTCACATCATCAAGTGCCTTGACAAGATTATTGGGGCAATATGTTGAGGTCTTCTTTGCTCATAAGATTTATGAGCTTTGTGGACAGACCTTGAGTTGTTTCTCTAAGAAGTCACTGGAAGTTCACTGTGCACACTGGAGATTTTTTTAAAAATAAAGTTTCCTACAAATAACAGCTTGCTTTGTTGTAGGCCCTGCTGGGGTTGTTTTGAACAGTGACTTATTTGCAAGGATGCTGGTTTTACCTGGTTCAATTGGAGGAACACATGCTAAGCAGCGTTCCCTCTAAAATTCTTGCTACGTACAGGCATCAGAAGCCTGCACAGCCAATACTGATGTTGCCTGCTAATGCCAATTGCCATGCAAGTATATTGGAATGGCTGCACGTGCATGCAAGCCACGCAAATTAGATGGGAATGCTGCTGCTTAGAATAAACAGAGCTCATTGTGAAACCCATGTGATCACTTGAAGCAATGACTGAAGGAACATTAAGATTATAATTCCTGAGGAAGTGGTATCTGCAAGACTTCAGAGACAGTCAGACATTATTAGTGATTTGACCACACATGCCAGAACACTTAAACATCAGTCTCTAAAACTTTATCCTTTTACCTTCAAGAATAACCCATTAGCGAAAACATGTTCTTTCAGAAAGCTTCTCTCTGCAGAGAATTTTTTTTCCACACTTTCCCTAACAAGTGCATATGGGTAGGCATTCAAGTCATCAGACTTGCTGAACTCCAACTTGATAAGTGGGCTTTCTATAGCATCTAGAGCTTCCTGGTGACACTGTTATACCTAAAGTATAACACAAGTTAGTGTCCCACCCACTCCAACTACTTACTACAATTGATGGTGACTCTTGTTTCCAAAGTAACCACTTTCTTTGCAGATGTACTTGTTGTCCATTCTATCCCTTCACTCATGCCCCTGGCATTCTGAGTCAGGGAACATCTGGAGGTTTTGGCAGAATTGTAACAGTAATCATTGGTGCACCATCTAGTAATTGATAGACTTTATGGTGTGAGGCTCTTAGTATATTCAGAGTTTTGTTGCTCAGATTTGTTGTGGTCAATGACAACAAATCACTTGGCTTCAATGATAATCGGAGCTGCAGATAACATGGCGTACAGCTGGATGCTGCTTGGCCTGCTGTGTTCATCCAGTTTTACACTTGGCTTTGATGACAGGTTTTGTTACGATGATGTTAATCTCAAACCAATCAACAATTTTTGCTCTTTCTTTCCATTCGTTGAGAATATGGTATTGTGTATTATGTTTCTTAAAAGTCCCATTTTGCTTCTTCACTCTGTATGGAATACTTTAAATGCCAATTCAATCAAGTGACAAAACAAATTTTTTTTTATTTGGCAACGAGAAAAATGGACATTGATGTGAGAGCAGTATTTCTGCTTTCAATGGAAAGAACTTCAAGAGTTGCACTCTCACCCTCGTCCACGTAAGTGATCTTCATCACCTTCATGTGTTGAAAATGCTTTTCAATCAGCCATAACTGATATAGATCAGATTCAGGTAAAACCAATGCCCTGATCTTGAACAGCTCTTGAATGTCTCCTTGTTGCATGTTTGGTCTGAAAGAAGGTACTTGTCACACAGCTCATGGAAGCAGTAAAGCTCACAAAGTCTGAATTCACACTCATTTTCTTTCACAGACTATGTCTCTTAAGAAAAGGAGCGCCATGACTAAAGGTCATATCCACTTCTCTGTTGAAGTCCCTCAATAGGTTCGAGATGATTTGGGTAATCTGCTAATATCAAAGTCAAACTCCTCATCCAATACGATCTTTCACCTATCCAATGATGCATGGTTATGTATGGAGATTAACTACCCTTACCTGAAGTTGAGATTTAGATGGAAAGAAAACATTCTGAACCACGTGGGGGTTTCTGTCAGTAACAGTGGGGAGTTCCTCATAGTGAAGCTGCACGTTCTTCATGGTTACCTTAGAACTCTTCTCCTGGTAGATAAATAGGTAATGGTTTCAGTGATCCACTCAGCCTGGTTTCTTGTAGGAATACTATGTCAATGTTCAACCTGGAAAGTTCCACATCAATCACAGCTGTCTTTTGCACATTCCTGACCAGCTGCAAGTCACTTGTCATTCCCTTACACATCATCCTGATGTCCAGTTATTCCAGATGGTTCAGAGAATTCCATCCACTTGCTAAGCAGATTTTTGAAACACCCACTGAGCAGACGTACCACTGCATGTCAGCTCCTTACTAGTCAAAAAGCTGCATGACTTGAGGTGCGCGATGGCTAACCAATAAGACATAATTATCTCTCCCAGCAGAGACATCCTATTACACCTGTTCTCTACACTAATCAAGTTGGGCTTATCACTATAATTGTTGTCACACATGTTATGCTAATGGTTTGCAGTAAAACTTTTAATGTTCCCTCCATGAGACTTCTGTGGAGGCCCTAGGCTGGCAAAAGGTCAGTATATCCGTCTTGACATTCCCAATTTAGTCCAAAGCACTATATTTGGCACCAGCTTGACTGTTGCAATTGTTTGAAAGGTAATACATTTAGACACCAGTTTGCCTTTGCCTTCCAGCCAGATTTTCTTCCTTCCCTCTCCCCAACTCCAAAACAAGGAGAAAGGCTTACCATTGGAGAAACTGTATCAGTCACAAGAGACTCCCTCATTTTTCTCCTTTCTCATATTGGTGTGAGCCAGCGGTGATGGCTCAAAACTTAGAAAAAAAACTAGCACACAAAACTGTGAAGTATTCTAATTCTCTTCACCTAGACAACAGCTGTAACATATCAACCTGCTAACAGTAAAATAATGCTACGTATAAAAAGACTTCACTGCAACGAAAGACTCAGGGAGCTCTTACTCTATGAAACAAAATAACCTCAAGGAAGACTCAATTAAGAAAGGACAACAAACGGTACCTTACAAATACAAAAAGGTCAAGAAAAGGAAAATCTAGAAAATTTAACATGTAAATAAACTTCAACTCAAAAGGGCACAGAAATGAATAAATCACAAATTCCCAACTGTCTCATGGAAAAGGTTATATTCTTTGAATCACTAATGGATAAAGTAGCTTCATCACGTACACAAATCAGGCAATGACTATCTCCAACAGGAGAAAATCTAACAATCTCTTTTAATTGCACTACAGTTGCTGAATTCAACAGCACCAACATCCTGCAGGGTCACTGCTGACCATAAACTGAACTCACTCAGATTTAACTACTGGCTACAAGGCAGATCAGAGGTTAAGTGTTCTGCAGCGAGTAACTTAATTCCTGAGACCTCAAATTGTCCATTATCTACAAGTATCAAGGAAGGATTGCATGGGATTACTTCCAGTTGTCTAGAGAAATGCCGTGCTAACAACTCTGAAAAAGCTCAATAACACTTTAACACAGCATGGCTGGTGTGTAGAATGAACTTCCAAAGGAAGCGTGGATGTAGGTACAGTGAGAACATTTAAAAGACATTTGGATAAGTATATGAATAGGAAAGGTTTGGAGAGAAATGGACCAAACATAGGAAAATGAGACTAGTTTAGTCAGGGAACGTGGTCAAAATGGACTAATTGGACCAAAGGGTGTGTTTCTATGCTGTATGACTCCATGAACATCAGGAAAAAGGAACCCGTTTAATCAGGGCCTCATTCACCATCTTAAACATTCATTCTATCCCCCAATGACATTCAGTGGCAGTAGCATGCACCATTTAGAAGATGCGCTCCTGCAACTCACCAAGCCTTTTTCAATAGTTTTTTCCAAACCCTTGACTTCTGCAATCTAGGTAAATGTTAGGTAATACCATAATCTGCAAGTTCCAAACCAAGCCATGCATTAGAGATTGGAGATAGTCAACATGGATTCGTCAAGGGCACCTCATTGAGTTTTTTGAGAAGGTGACCAAGTATGTGGATGAAGGTAGGGCAGTTGACATGGTGTACATGGGCTTCAGTAGAGCCTTTGATTAGGTTCCACATGGTAGGCTATTGGAGAAAATACAGAGGCATGGGATTGAGGGAGATTTAGCAGTTTGGATTAGAAACTGGCTTTATGTAAGGCGGCAACGAGTGGTGGTTAATGGAAAATATTCAGCCTGGAGTCCGGTTACTAGTGGTGTACCTCAAGGATCTGTTTATGGACCACTGCTGTTTGTCATCTTTATAAATGACTTGGGCGCAGGCATAGGTGAATGGGTTAGTAAGTTTGCAGATGACACTAAAGTCGGTGGAGTGGTGGACAGTGTGGAAGAATGTTGCAGGGAGACTTGGATAAACTGCCGAATTGAGCTGAAACGTGGCAAATGGAGTTCAATGCAGATAAATGTGAGGTGATTCACTTTGGGAAGAATAATAGGAAGGCAGAATACTGGGTCAATGGAAAGATTCTTGGTAGTGTGGATGTGCAGAGGGATTTTGGTGTCCATGTACATAGATCCCTGAAAGTTGCCACCCAGGTTGATAGTTCTGTTAAGGTGGCTTACGGTGTGTTAGGTTTTATTGGTAGAGGAATTGAGTTCCAGAGCAGTGATGTCATGCTGCAACTGTACAAAACGCTAGTGCGGCGTCACTTGGAATATTGCATGCAGTTCTGGTCGCCGCATTACAGGATGTGGAAGCACTGGAAAAGGTGCAGAGGAGATTTACCAGGATGTTGCCTGGTCTGGAGCGAAGGCCTTATGAAGAAAGGTTGAGGGACTTGGGTCTGTTCTCATTGGAGAGAAGAAGTCTAAGAGGGGATTTAATAGAGGCATACAAGGTGATCAGAGGATTAGATAGTGTGGACAGTGAGAGTCTTTCTCCGAGGACAATGATGTCAGCTTGTACGAGCGGGCACAGCTACAAATTGAGGGGTGATAGATTTAAGACAGATGTCAGAGACAGGTTCTTTACTCAGAGAGGTAAGGGTGTAGAATGCCCTGCCTGCCAATGTAGTTAACTCAGCCACATTAGGGGCATTTAAACAGTCCCTGGATAAGCATATGGATGTTGATAGGATAGTGTAGCGGTCGGGCTTAGATTAGTTCACAGGTCGGCGCAACAGAGGGCCAAAGGGCCTGTTCTGCGCTGTATTATTCTATGTCTATGTCTATGTCTATTACATCACTGGATCAAAGTCCTGAAATGGTTTGCAGCAGTCAAGAACCTGGCTCAGTACTGTTGGAACCCTTGCTGATTTTTTATTTTTAGCATCTTTATAAACTAAGAGAGCACAAACAAACTGTTATTTGTTTCTGAGGCCGGTCCTGGAAGTTAATTGCAGGTTGATTCTTGTTCAAAGTGCTTTATTGACTTTGGCTCCTCAGAAATCTACAGGATTCCATCTCCTGGTACTGCTGTCTTCAGAACCTCAAAGATGCGTGTGCCTTTGAGATTACAGATTGTGGAGATTTATTTCTTTGTCATTTTGATTTGTCCCTTAACTGTTTGCCTCTCTATCTTTGAGAGAGTGATGGCTAGAATTTAACAAAATTAGGGTACAATCTTGACATCAATGATATTACCTCATTGTTAATTTTGTTCTGCTAAAGCTACTGTATTACTAATTAACTGTTAAATCTCTAGCTTAAGTTATGGTACTGGTTATATACAAAGAATGGTACTGGGTATTCAAGAAGTCTGCTTAGGAATCAAAGGGGTCAATTTTGAAGGCCACCGAATTTTTCAAATTTTAATGAGACAGAGTACAGGGATAGGGAGGCTGATTTGATTTGCCTGATCGTCTGTGCTGTAACAGCACCATGTCCACATGGACAATAGTGGGTGGACAATAGATGTCGACTTTCTCAGCAAAGCCTAAGACTCATGAAAACATAAAAACAAACTTTGAAATTGGACATGTAAAATATTGATTTGAAACGAACCTTCCACAGTTCCTTCCTGCAAACCAGTGAGTGTGTGTTTTGGACTCAATTCTTGCCTTACAAGTAACTGGAAGCATTCTTTTACAATACCTTCATAATCACAACGGCCTGTAGGAAACACACCAGTAGCTGATAGATAGACCAGGAGGACGCTATTTCCAGGCAGCTCCTGAAAATGAAAATGGAAATTTCACTGAAATTTCATGCAGTATTATTTTCTTTAAAACTCATTCTTTTCCTTTTTAATAAAAGTACCAATGAAGCGTTAAAAAATTGAAATTAATAGCCTGGCATCTGCTGCTGTTTTGCAGCAGTACACATGCACATAAGAACTACAAGCAGGAGTAGACAATTCAGCCCTTCAAACCTGCTCTGCAATTCAGAACGATCATAGCTAATCCCACCTCACCCTCTACTTTCCTGCCTGTTCCCCATTACCCTTCAATCCATTACTAATTAAAAATCTGTCTATCTCCTCCTTAAATTTATTCAGTGTCCTCGCATCCACTACATTCTGGGGTAGTGAATTCCACAGATCCATGATGCTTTGAGAGAAGTAATCTCCTCTCATCCAAATAATCTCTCCTTCATAAGGACAAATCCCTCAACTCTAGAATCAATCTTATGAACCTCTGAACTGCATCCACCACCACATCCCTCTTCAAGTACAAACTATTTAAATGGCTATATCCTTAGATTTTAGATTAAAAGAAAAAGACTTCCTTTACTGGATAATTAATTAACTAGGTGATTTGAATCAGAAGCATTCAAGCTTTTTGCTTTGTGAGCCTCTTGACTGTATTACATGCAACTTCAAAAGCAAGAAGGTTACCTTCAAGTTCCCATTAATTTGTATGCCTAAAGTTGATGACATTAGCAGATCTTGGGTGTTGTGATACAGTACTTAATCACCAAAAAGATAGCAGTTCTAAGAATAGCTCTTTCTACATGTCCAAGCCCACAAAATCCCAAAAGTGCACATCAACATTTGCAAAATAAACTCAAAGGGGGTTGACTTGCCTAAACTTCCATGTTGGATCTATTATTGATGATCTTTCATTTATATCCCATAGTTCTGGATAACAAAATGAAAACATAGTGTGGAGCTGGACAGCAGGCCAAGCAGCATCTTAGGAGCACAAAAACTGACGTTTCGGGCCTAGAACCTTCATCAGAAGGGGCGGCAAGGGTTCTGAAATAAATAGGGAGACGGGGAAGCGGATCGAAGATGGATAGAGGAGGAGATAAATGGAGAGGAGACAGACAAGTTAAAGAGGCGGGGATGGAGCCAGATGAGATGAGTGTAGGTGGGGAAGTAGGGAGGGTATAGGTCAGTCCGGGGAGGACGGACAGGTCAAGGGGGCGGGATGAGGTTAGTAGGTAGGGAATGGAGGTGAGGCTTGAGGTGGGAGGAGGGGATAGGTGAGAGGAAGAACAGGATAGGGAGGCGGGAATGAACTGGGCTGGTTTTGGAATGCAGTAGGGGGAGGGGAGATTTTGAAGCTTGTGAAATCCACATCGATACTATTGGGCTGCAGGGTTTCCAAGCGGAATAGGAGTTGCTGTTCCTGCAACCTACGGGTGGCATCATTGTGGCACTGCAGGAGGCCCAGGATGGGCATGTTGTCAAAAGAATGGGAGGGGGAGTTGAAATGGTTCACGACTGAGAGGTGCAGTTGTTTATCACGAACGAGTGTAGGTGTTCTGCAAAGCAGTCCCTAAGCCTCTGCTTGGTTTCCCCGGTGTAGAGGAGGCCACTACGGGTACAGCGGATGCAATATACCACATTGGCAGATGTGCAGGTGAACATCTGCTTAATGTGGAAAGTCTTCTTGAGGCCTGGGATGGGGGTGAGGGAGGAGATGTGGGGGCAGGTGTAGCAATTCCTGCGGTTGCAGGGGCAAGTGTCGGGTGTGGTGGGGTTGGAGGGGAGTGTGGAGCGGACAAGGGAGTCACGGAGAGTGTGATCCCTCCAGAAAGAACTTGTCTGTCCCTTCTCTACCTATCTTCTCCTCTATCCAATTTCGATCCGCCTTCCCCCCCCACCTCCCTATTTATTTCAGAGCCCTCTCCCCCTACCCTGTTTCATCCAGCTCCACACTGTGTTATCTTGGATTCTCCAGCATCTGCAGTTCCCATTATCTCTGAAAATTAAAACATCCCCTCTTTACCTAGATAACAGTGTGCAGCTGGAGGAACACAGCAGGCCAGGCAGCATCAGAGGAGCGGGAAATTTTGGGTTGGGACCCTCTTCAGAAAGAATTCAGAATTTCTGAAGTAGTGTCCCGACCCGAAACGTCAGCTTTCCTGCTCCTCTGATGCTGCCTGGCCTGCTGTGTTCCTCCAGCTGCACACTGTGTTATCTCAGACTCCAGCATTGGTAGTTCTTGTCCTCTTTATCTATCCTAGTAAACCTTTATTAAGCTCAAAGACTACTGACAGAGTCAGTATATAGGAGTATATACTGTTAGGATAAAATGTGATGAGGCAGCCTAGGCTGCACAATTAGCGGGATAAGAGGGACCTGGGATGTATAAAGAACAATGCCCTTTTATGGTGTAAACTTCAAAATTTTTATAAACGTTTACAGATTGAAAGAAGCATGAGTACACCCAAGACTTGTTGAACATTAGTATTTGGAATATTCATACATTTTGAAATTTTTTTTTCCCCCCATTCTCATGGCCAAACTTCACACTTCTTCACATTATAGTCCATCTGCCAACTTGTTGACCATTTGTTTAACCAGCCAACACCTCGGTGAAGCCACAGGCTCCTCCCCACATTCTCCATTACCACCTTGCTATGTACTATATTATCTGTGAACTTAAATACATTATTTTCCAGTCCCTTCAACCAAGTCATCATTATAGACTGTAAATAGCTAAAGCTCCAGTACTGTCTCTTGTGGCACTCCATTATTCACTCATTGCCAAACAACTTGAAAGTGCGGCATTTATAGTCACTCTGTTTCTGTCAATCCTGTATCCATGCTATATTACCCCCAACTCTATGAGCCCTTGTTTTGCCTATTAACCTTTTATGTGGCTCCTTATCAAATGCCACTTAAATCCACCATAAGGTGCATTCATAGCACAGCCAAACAGGTTTAATACCAATCTCAATCCTTCTGACATGTATCAAAGACAGGTTGTATGAATGAGAGAGATTTCTAATCAGCCATTAAATGGAAAGAAAATTGTAGCCTCCATCATTAATTTCCATAGCACGGACTGTAACATGCACGTAAAAATGCACATTGTCACAGTAAGTCTCACTGTCTGGGAGAGCTGGTTGGGTCTATTGGCTGAAGAACTGGTTTAGGTCAGATCTGTGCCAGCAGCATCGGGTTCTCAATCTCTATTCTGGGTGGGGTAGAATTGTGACCTACCTCCTTGCCCTACTCAAGTGGGAGGTCATGGTGCTGCTGGTTGGATCTGTTGTCTGGCAAAAGACTTATGAACAAGGAATAAAGGAATAAGACAATGCAGCTTCTATCACTGCAATTGCCTTTTAAAACCCTAGCCTGTAAGCCAGCCAATTAAAAAGCAATGGCCCTTTTGTCCAATTACTGGAGAAGCAGCAATATAGGGTGATGTTACTGAGCTACCAGTTCAGATCCTCAGGCAAAATTGATCTGGAGACAAGGGTTCAAACTGCATTAACACAGATAATGAAATTTGAATTCAACAAAACTCTGGAATTACAAAAGCAAGGCTAATAACAAACACGTACCAACTGCAAAATGTCAGGAAAAAAAACATTTGCTTCACTGAGATAACAAGGTGTAGAGCTGGATGAACACAGCAGGCCAAGCAGCATCAAAGGAGCAGGAAAGCTGACGTTTCAAGTCTAGACCATTCTTCGGGACCAATTTCTGAAGAAGGGTCCAGACCCGAAACATCAGCTTTCCTGTTCCTGTGATGCTGCTTTGCCTGCTGTGTTCATCCAGCTCTACACCTTGTTATCTCAGATTCTCCAGCATCGGCAGTTCCTACTATCTTTGATTCACTAATATCCTTTTCAGGGAGGGAAATCTACCAGCCTTACCTAGTCAGGCCTGCATGAGACTTCAGATTGGCAGCAATAACATGGTTTACTTTTAACTGCCCTCTGAAATGGCCTAGCAATCTACTCAGTTCCACAGCAACTGGAATCAGTGCTTGCCAGCAATACCCACAACCCATGACTGAATTGAAATAAAAACACTGGAAAGTTAGCAAACCTTAAAAGATGCAGAAAGAAATGTATACAGTTGACTGAAAGTTGGCTTGTACAGCAAATACTTGTGCGGATTTTCTCGTTTTGATGGTTTCTCTGTTGATTCCTGGAGAGAAAGAAAAAGTTATTTGTTCCTTTGCACATTTTTGGAGATTCCACATTAGGCTATGCACAATGCCTGGACTAATAAAGGACACAATGGCAAATTACGGCTCATGTGATTTGAACCCACTTGCCCTGGGATGAAGGAGAATAATCATTTTTAAGACTTATTGAAGAGGACTCAATGAAACCTGAACAGCCACATTGAAACTACCTGCAAACCCTTCTCTACCTCTATTTCTGGCAGCTTATAATTTTTTAAAGCTATTTTTCCCCTTCTTCAATTTCCTCTTTTGCACATTTCCACAGCATTAATCTGCACTCTGATATCGCACTGAAATCAGTTCTGTTCTTGTACAATCTTTGATGGCATGTGCTTTTCAGTTATGGAAGGCAACACAACCGACTTTTATCCTATCATGATCTGGCACTCACACACATCTAGCAGGAAGCTCAAAGTCAGGAGCATAGGCCCTGATTTACTTTCTTCTTCACATTCCAGGTGAGTTAAAGGCAACTGTAATCTTCAAAACATATCTCAGTAAGAAATGGTTAAAACCAGGGATCCTCTGGTCTTCATTGCTCAAAACCAGTTAGTAAGTGTGAAACTCTCAGGGAAACTCAATATTTATCTACATAGTTGTCCAGAAGTATGGCAATTCACAGCTAAAGTTTCTAGTTATTCTTATGAGCAGGTGTATTTAGTAGATATTTGTGATTGAAGAGGGCAAGAATAAAATTTAAAATAAAACTGTCCAGCCCATCCACAAATATTCATTCTGTTGGTCATCAGTAAATGCAATTAATCATGCTGGTAGAAAAATTCTGTGTTGTTTTATAGTCTTGACTTCTCCTTTCAGATTGACTGGCTTGTGGAATCCGATTAGGTGTAAAGAGAAGGGTTAAAGCAAATGTCAAAAAACCATTTTACCATGAGCCCTTTCCAGAACAACTCGCCACTCAGCTGACATCTACCAAAGGACCAGTATCCCTTGTGTCATTTTGAAAGGCTGCTGTGCAACTGGACTAGCACTGGTGGTCTGGCACTGCCCCTCACTGGCACCATCATGGAACAGCAGACTCAAAGAAACACTGCTTACGTCTTATAGCTGACATGACTGACACTCTAGTCCATAGAACCCTATTCTGTCGTTCATTCCTTGCTTTCATGCATTTCTTGTTCTTAGCCATGTCCTATCTGCTCCGCACACATCAGGATAATACAGCACATTGCGCTGACTATGCAAGACAGCCTCGCCAGACTGGTCCACACAGGAGAACTGCATCCTGAACTACCCTATACTCTGTATCATCACAGCCCTGGTTGAGGCACAAGCAGCACAAAACCTCTGCTCTGCATCAGAGGGTTGCACAATGGTGTCAAGAGGCATGATTGCAGGCAACTGAACCTTCAAATATGTCTAGGAGGTGAGTGTGCTCCTGAATGCGGAAGTTGTGGCAGCTCCCAGGGGCAGAACACAATAAGTGTAATACTGATAACAGATCTCTTGAACATTAATGAACGAACCCCTTTCTGTTGAATTTTGCAGTGTTGTGTTACAGCCCTCTTGGTAGCAAGGTGTGCACGCTTGATGACACTCTGTACCTTGGGGAGCTCAGCTATGTTACCAAACACAACTGTGTGGACTGGAGAACTGACTCCACCATTGGAAGAAATGAACGGGTGTAATTTTGCATAGATGACATCAGCGACTGTCTTGATGCATTTCAAGGTTCATGACAAAGATCCCACACAGATTACCCAACATTCACTGAAAGGAGCCAGTGACATAGGCGTTCCACAGCTGGAGGGAGGATGGCCTCTAGCTCCTACAGCCCTCAGGTTCAGATCCAACACTTTGTACTGTTCCATCGCAGTGTCCTGAGATAGAAGAAGCCTGCAACGACATTGCACCTTGCTCATCTATAGGAAATGGAGTTAGGGCTAAAATTCTCTCAGCCTCCTGCTCACCCCATGTATCCTGAGGGATGCAGTGGCTGTGATATCTCCCAGAGTTATTCTCTGTTCACAAGTAAAAGGACGTCTGTCAAGTGGGAAGCGTTCAAGAGCATGATGACAAGAGTTCGGAGGCATTTTGTTCCTGTTAGAGTGAAAGGTAAGGTCGGTAAGATAAGGAACAATAGATGAATAACGATATTGTGATTCTAGTCAAGAATAAGAGTGTATCTTATTTTAGATACAGACAACTTGGTTCAACTGAATCTCTTAATCAGTAGAAAGAATGTACGGGCATTCTTTAGAAAGAAATCAGGAAGGCAAAGAGGGGATATGAGAGAGCACTGGCAGATAAGGTTAAGGATAATCTGAAGAGATTCTACAAATACATTAAAAGCAAGAGGGCAACTAGAGAGAGGGCATGGCCTCCTAAAGATCAAGGAGGTCATCCTTGTGTTGAACCCCAAAGGATAAGAGAGGTACTAAATGAATATTACTGTGGAGAAAGAAATGGGGTCTAAAGAATGCAGAGAAATAAACTTTGATGTTTTAAGAACAGTTCACATTACATAAGAGGACGTTCAGAAGGGCTTCGAGAATATAAAGGTGGATAAATCTCTGGGATCTCACCTAAAGTATTCCAGAACGCTGTGGGAAATAAGGGAGGAAAGTGTGAGACCCCTTGCAGAAATATTTGCGTCATCTATAACTACAGCGGAGGTGCCTCATGACTGGAGGTTGGCTAATGTACCTTTGTTTAAGAAAGGTTGGAAGGAAAGTCTGGGGAACTATAGACCTGAGAGTCTGACTTCAGTTACATAGTTGGAGGTGATTATAAAAGATTTATGGACATTTGGAGAGGCAAAAGTTGATTAGGGATAGACAGCATGATTTTGTGCAAGCAAAATCACGTCTCTCAAACTTGATTGAGTTTTCTGAGTAAGTTACCAAAAAGATTGATGATGATGGCATAGCAGTAGACACTTATTTGAATTTTAGTAAAACAAGTTTCATCATGGTAGACTAATTAGCAAAGTTAGGTCACATAGGATTCAGGGTGAGCTTGCCAATTGGATACATAATTCGCTGGAAAGCAGGAGATAGAGTGTTGATGGAGGATTGCTTTTCAGACTAGAGGCCCGTGGCCAGCAGTGTTCAACAGGGCTAGGTTCTGGGTCCTCTTCTGTCATTTATATCAATGATTTGGGTGAGAATATAGATGCCATGGTTAGTAAGTTCGCTGATGACACCAAAATTGGTGGCATAGTAGACAGTGAAGGTGGTTTTCTAAGATTACAAAGGGATCTTGATCAAATGAATCAATGGGTTGAAAAAATGGAGATAGAGTTCAATCTGGAATAATGCGAGGTATTGCATTTTGGGTCAACAAGCAAGGGTAGGGCTTACAAAATTAATGGTAGGGCCCTGGGTAGTATTGTAGAAAAGTGGGACCTAGGACAGCAGGTACATAATTCTTTGAAGTCTGCATCACATATAGACAAACTGGTTAAAAAAGGCATTTGGCACGATTACCTTCATTGCTCGGTCTCTGAGAAGAGGAGTTGGGAGTCATGTTCAGCATGTACAGGACATGGGTGAGGCCACTTCTGGAATACTGTGTCCAGTGCTGGTCGCTCGGTTATAGGAAGGATATTATTAAGCTGGAGAGGTTTCAGAAGACATTTTCCAGGGTGTTGCCAGGTATGGAAGGTTTGAGTTAGAAAGAAAGGCGCGATTGGCTAGGACTTTTTCACTGGCGCGTAGGAGGTTGACAGGCAATCTGACAGAAATTTACAAGATAAAGATCGGGAAAAGACAACTATCATTAACTCGAAGATGGGGGATTTCAAGACTGGGGGCACATTTTTAAGGTGAGAGGAGAGATATTTAAGAAAAGACATGAGGCAATTTTTGTTTTTTTTTTACACAGAAAGTGGTTCACTTGTGAAATGAACTTCTTGATGAAGTGATGGATGCAGGTACAATTACATCGAAAAGATATTTGGATAGGTAAATGAATAAGAAAGGTTTGGAAGAATATGGGCCAGCATATTTGGGATTATGTTCGGCATAGATTGGTTGGGCTGCAGGGTCTGTTTCTAAGCTGTATAACCCTATGACTTTATTACTCCTTGTAGTCTAACAGTGGCCGGCTGCTACTCCTGGGTTTGACATCAGCCCTGCTCCTCCTGCATCTGTCTTCATTTCCTTAGGTAGGCAGCCAAAGCAAACAACATGTTATCAGCAGCAGGACCCATTACTCATGGTGGAAGGGACATAATTTGGGAGCAAAAGATTTTCTTAGCCCACAGAACAGTAATCAGTAGTATGCCCTGCAGATAAAGGACTGAGTGCACTACACCACACAGTGAGACATGCTGAGCATCAATAACAAAGGACATGTTGCTGTCATCCATCCATATTCAGACGCAACATGTGACCAACTCGAAGGCCATTTCCAATATCATCCAGATGAGTGTGTCCACAACATTCTGAAATATTATCTGCTCTGGGTTCACATTGAACGCTCAACTTTTCATCGCATTCACTACAGACTATCATGACACGTGTGATAGATGAGGAAGCATTATGTGGCTAACTCGGGACCCTTGAATATTGGATCAACAGGGCTTCCACTTCAGCCTGTGCCTTTCTGTAATGTATTGCTGCTCACTACCATAGAGATGCCCAAGTTCAATAAGCAATCCCAATGACGAGTAGTAAATCACACTGGACACGCATCTGACCTTGAGGCACTCTCACTCTGCATCCATAGCAAACGAGTAATGAGATCATTGCAGATTAAATATAGCTGTGCCATGAAAATGGCTGCTTCATGCAACTGTTGCTACAATGTCATAGGACTCAGCAAACATTGTTACTACATTGTTGCCATTCAAAATGACACACTGAGCTCCTTGATTTTTGTTCCAGCCATTTTCTTATAACACCTCATGTATAGAAAATGAAAAGTGATGGCAGGGAACACAGCCCATGACTGACATCCTCGGCACAAGACCCCACTTGGTTGCCAGATAGGCCCAAAAGCCTCCATGTCCTCTAGTAACTCACACTACCTCGGAAGCTCATTTGAACGTGAATCCACTGGACATGGGGTCCTACCATCGTGAACTTCACCTCCAACTATCCTCTCTGCCCTTGAACCCTGACATTACACCTCAGTGATGTCCACTCTTGGAACCTTTACTCCCAGTGTGGAGACTATAGCGGTGGTCACTGCCACTAACGAAGGGACCCCCTAGTTGCTCCTTCCAAGGCCTACCATGCCCTGCGATACTGTCGATGCTTATCCCCTATTCACTTTGAGATTCCTAAATCACCATTCTTACCCTCTACAAATGCCTAAACTTCCCATCTCCTCCAGCCTAGACTTAGCTATCCTTTCTGGCAATGATTCCCTGCTGCTCCTATAAGGGCCCCTCTCTTCAAATGATCAATGAACACCCAGGACTGTATGTACCCATCTCAGATCTCTGACTGAGTGACAAACAGCCCTGGGCATGACTGATCAGAACCCGGATGGCTGTTTTTGGAGCTCCCTAACTGATAGTGTGCGATTCGCCTGACTTCTGATGCTCTCCTGAAAGGAAAGGCTGCTTAACACTTTCTGGACTGTACTGGGACAGTTACTCCAACCAGGAGCATCTGAAGTGGTCTGAATACAGCAAAGCCCTTGGAGTCTCTGCAGACTATGCCTATGACTGACAGTACTGGGATGCCCCCTCCAAAATCCTAATAGTACAGAGGACTAGTCCCGATCCAGTTTCTGACATGGCCATCTGGTCAAATAACCATTCAATGTGTTGACCATACAGGCAGCTGGCATAAGCCATAGATATTAGAATGGCATTTTGATGGACCATACAGCAAGATGTCCCCCTACTCACCAGTCAGATCCTTACTGACAAGATTGATGAGTAGCCTGTTTGTGTGTCTAGAAAATGTTCACCCCAAAGCAACATTGATTGTTTTTGATACTGGCTGAATGCTTACAAATATAGCATGGCAAGGCAGCATCCTTGCCACACAGTCTTTCAATGCTAATTGTTGATACGCCCTGGAATTCAAGTTTGTGCCTCATGAGCAACGGGCCATATATTGGAGGGATACCATATGAGGGCTGCATGCAGCTGGTGGCCATCAATCTTACCCTAAAATTCAGTTTCAATTGTGCACACAGAGGTTGCTCATAATGAGTGGTGAGCTGAACCTGTCAGATAACCACTGGTTTCCATATTGAGTTCAATCAAACTGTGCCTGCTTGGTAGTTTAGTCAGATATAAAGCTGAATATTAATGAGGCGCATTGTGCTGTCAACAAGGCATTTGTGAATCTATAAATCTCCACTGCTGCCTAAAGGGATATGTTGCTTGTGAAAAAATATGAAAGGTGGAGCAAGTTGCTCCTGCTGTCAAGACAGGCTTCACCAGATTTCCTGCTTGATTCTGTCAAACATCTCAGCATAGTTCACGGCACCTAGATCTCTATAAGATTTCCACCCATTATAATCATATAGCATGGATCATGTATCATCAACAAGCTACATTTGCTGTGTATGAAGCTGATGATATATAATCCCAATAAACATGACTTGTTTAAAATCAATACCTTAAGAAAATAGCTTCATTTGGCTCAGGTTTAATTTATTTTACAATTTAGAACTAGATTCCATGTTCAACCAATGATCTAAAAGTTCAGCCACCTTCACTCACCTGATTTCCAGTCTTGTTTAATTGCGAAGCCAGATTAATGGGCTCCCGTTCTAGAGCCTGCAACATTCTGAACATGTCAATAGTTAACTCACTGAATTTAACCTAAAATTTGAAAAAAAAATCAAACTGTCAATATGGATCAGAACAGCAAGTCAGAAAAACAAGATGTTATCCTTTGAGGATAGAATTTATGCACTATTTGCTGCTCCTTCCATCTCCTCGTGTTACTATGCTCCCTGTGCTTTCAGACAATTAACAGGAGCTACCTGTTCCATCTTAACATTAAATAAAGACAATAACAAACCTAAATGTGACTAATCAGGCCTTGTTCATTTTCTTAAAATTCCGAACTTGTGATAATAATCTAAATCTCTAATAAGTAGTAAAACAGGCTTTTCTCTTCTATGTCACACATTAGGATACCCAATCATTAATAGCTCCCAGATTTCCTGTTCTTCATAAGAAAAAATGTTTCCACATGTAGAAATAATTACAAAGTGATTCAAGGAAAAAAGTGGAATATTCTTAAAACACAATATTCCATATTCTTATCATTACACAAGATGGCCTTCCTCTTGATGGTCTACCAACTAACATTTTTTTTGAGACAAGCATTTCTCTTTTAAGATTTCTGACAACTAGTTACTTGTGTCAAACTATTTTTAGTTTAGAAATCTCTTTCCAAGGTTTCCTTCATACTAGTGAGATCAATTCTCACCTTTTTGTTGAATGAACATTGATATCTGGATAATTATTGCTTTTGAGACAATTTATGGGCATTTTTTCTCTCCACATTACCCCTCATACCAAATTTCCTGTATTATGCACAGATGTGGCGCCATGGAATGGGGCAAAAAAACACCTGCACACATTCCATGACCCTCTATGTACCCTGTGGACACAAAGCTCAGGCCTTCTGAATCATGAGCCTCTGCAGCCACTTCTACAGCATCCCAGTTTCTTGCTTTTAATCCAACGGTAGTTCAAAACGAGGAAGCAGCAGATGAATGGCTCAGAGAAAGGAAAAATGGCCACAACTCAAAGTTCTAGGATCAGGGAGTTTAGTTTACAGCTTGCAGATATCAGAAAGTTCAGGCAGAACAGGTTCAACAAAGCAGATGGTCATTCCAGAAGGACATAACACAAGTACCCTAAACATCTCCTGATAAGTTTAAAGTATATTCAAAAGAAAAGCAAAGTCTTTAGGCTAATTAAGCTACATTTCAAGGATGAGTGGCTTTCTGGGATCACCTTCAGCACAATAAAACAGGCATAAATCAGTGAGATCTTCACTTAGTCCATGTGACATGGTCAGTTTCACAACTCGAAACCAAATACTAGAGGTGAGTTCACCGTTGGAAAAATTGGTCTGAATGGAAATTGGACTACCTAAAGCAGCACTTGAACCAGAAAGTGCTTTGGATTCCCTTATTAGTTTACGAAATCACAAAAAGGTAGAATTTTATGTAAACTTACCAAAACACCAGGAGTTCATAAGATGAGAGTGGAGTATACATTGCTTGAGCAATAAAATCAATCCCAATAAAGTGAACGTTCTAATTGATATTGTCATACTTGCAGTAAAGATGAATGTGTCCACACTTTTGATCATGTGGCAAAGAATAGAGCAATTACTGAGAACTAGTAAGAAGTACTGCGCCTTTGAATTTGGGGGAGTGCAGAAACTTCATTTCACAGAAAGAGTTTCAGGGTGAATTTTGCAAAATGCATTTTCATTCATTAATTGTAGACAAGAGCAGACATTTCAGGAGGAAAAAAAAAATTGTTGATTTTGTACATCAAGTTTTGACCAGGATCCAAACATGCTCTCTGACGAAGGGTCTAGGCCCGAAACGTCAGCTTTTGTGCTCCTGAGATGCTGCTGGGCCTGCTGTGTTCATCCAACCTCACATTTTATTATCTTGGATTTTCCAGCATCTGCAGTACCCATTATCACATCACCAATGCTAACAGGATTATCTCTGCAAGAATTTAGTAAGTGACTGCTCATCATAACATTTCCACTGTGACAGCTATCATGCAATTTTATGCTAACGGCGAGCTTGATTTACAGACGGTTTGTTTTTTCAAAATCAGATGAAGCTGCTGTTACGCTTAGAAAGAAAAATTAATTAGCAGAATGTTGCTAAATGACATCAAGCATTTGTCTTAACAGCACTGTATTGCTCACAGAGGAGATCTTACATGATGCTTGGAAGCAGGTCTCAATATGAGGGATATCAAAATGCTTCCTAGAATAGCAAATACAGCAGGTCAAGAGTGAAGAAAGGATAATTTGAAGTGTTTGTCAAAGTCACAGAGTGTGACGCATTGCCATTCTGACCCCTGAACTGAGGCTTTGCAGTAAGTGCACTAATGCTAAAATACAATGGCTTGATCAACTACTTGTTCAGAGCAAGTGAGTAAAACAATCCAATGAAATATTGCCTGCAAATGCTCTCATGTCGCATTGGAAGTTCTAAACAACATTCTTGGTGAATTGGCATCATGTTGCAAATTCTTTCAGAGAAATCAAAGCTATGCAATTTACAAATGCTAAGATTGATAAACTGAAGACCCTATAGGTGAATGTCTATGAAGATAACAAGTTTCTGGCTGCTCTCGACAGTGAAGTTGATACTTGTTTTTTAGTCACTCATGGGATTATGGGCATCGCTATTTGGCCACCATGTACTGCCCATCCGGAGATGCCCTTGAAGGTGGTGGTGAGCTGCTGCCTTCATAAACTGCTGCAGTCCACGTGATCCATAATATCCTCAGGGAGGGAATTCGAGGATATTGAGCTAGCAACAGTGAAGGAACAGCAGCTGCCAAAATCCTTCAATTTATTCAACAGCAATGTGACCATCTCGATAGCAAACTTCCAAAAAAGACTACTGGAGTGTCATGTTACTGGAGTGACAATGGATTAGGAGTTTGGTAAAGAATGTGTTTGGCAACAAGGAAAAAATTCCACTCTTACACGAAACTATTTTTTGAAAAAGTGTGGTCTCAAAGGATATGAGAGCAATACTGATTTCAGATTTATGGCTGTAGGAAAATTGCATTCAGACAGTCAGTGATTTGGTGTAACAGCCCCTGAAAGACATCCAGTTTCAAAGAACGTACATTCTTCTGGATATTTGTGCAACATTTCAGGCATCAAGTGATGGCTTCATATAGATTTAAACTGAAGAATTAAATCCAGGTCCAGAAATAGACCACTTGGACAACTTGATGTGAATTAAATCTCACATTCCATCTGGACAAAACACCAATCTGAATATAGTATATAGTCACAGGGCAACAGATCCAGGCAGGCACAAAAAGGAGTAAAAAAAGTCAAGTTTGATCGTGCATTATACTTGGTGTGCACAGTGCCAACACTAAATGGTTCATCAGACTTCTGTGCCACACAAACAGTTTTGTTTATTGTTGTGGATAGAATACCTGTAACTGAAAAATTATAACTCAGTACATTTTCATTAGTTAATGAACACACTGAGAAAATAATGCCATATGACTACCATTCAATAGATATTGTCATTTGAATAAACTGTTCAGGCTATGCAGAGGTTCTGCACAGGAACCACAAAATTAGATGGGAATATAGTGCTTGCATAACATTTCCTTCAGAATAAAATACAATTACACTATCTTTTCATTATTTCCACTACTGCCTGTATTGAGCACCCACACGTATTTTAACTATCCTTTTAACTTTCTTGACTTTCTAAGTTAATTATCAACACATATTATTCAGTTCTGAGGAAGAGTCACCAGACTCAAAACATCAACTCTGATTTTTTTCTTCACAGATGCTGCCAGACCTGTTGAGCTTTTCCGGCAACTTTGTTTTTGTTGTTGAAGAATATTTCATCCTGAACATTATACAATCAACATCTCCACTTCGGATCTCATGATGAAAAAGGTAGGTATCTAGTGAAGCAACGGATGATGGTTCGGCCAAGATGTTGCTCTGATGAACTAATTATTGGGCACTTAAGAGCCTCAATAGGTCCAAGGGGAGGTGGTCAGCCTGCACTTCCCATGAACCCCATAAAATATTTAGCAAAAATAAACAAAGATTTCAGATGCTGGAAATCAGAAACAGGAAAAGAAATTGCTCGGAAAATTCAGCAGGCCTGGCAGCATCTGTGGAAAGAAAACAGACTTAACATTTTGGGGCCAGCGACCCTTCTTCAGAACTAACTATGGCTAGGAAAAGGTTGGTACATATGCTGAAGATAGGGTGGGGAGGGATGGGGAAGGAATAAACGATAGGTGGTGGTGTAGCCCAGAGAGGCAAAAAAAAAGTTGGACAGACAAAGGAATGGTTACGGGCCTACCTGGGAAAATCAACAGCTGTTAATGCAGAGCATTAGTGGCTGACAGTGGGTTGTTTGTAGTAGCAGTCCATGTGATTACACGGCTTGGTGAATGGGGGTTGGAGTAAGGACCTGGGAGAAGAAACTCAGGCCCTAAAATTAATGAACTTGGATATTGAGTCCTGAAGCCTGCAGGGTTCCCAAGTGGGAAATGAGGTGTTGTTCTTCCAGCCTGTGCTGAGCTTTGCTGAAAGACTGCAGCAAGCCTCAGACAGATGTTAACCAGGGAACACAGTGGCGTGTTGAAGTCACAGGCAACAGGAACGTCAGGGTCAGTTTTGCAGAACGTAGGTGTTCTGCAAATTCATCACCCAGTCTGCCCAGAAAACAGCACCAATGATGTCATCGAAGTATCAGAGAAATGGTTGTGGGTGGGAAAGAGTTGAGTCTGTCACTGTGGGATATGAGGAACATTGCTTACTCCTCCTACTTGGGACCCCATCTGCAAATATTGCTTGGTACATAGATGACATTATTGGTGCTTTCCCTCGCTCATCTGGAATTGGAAAATTTAATCAATTCCAATTCCAATTTCCACCATGCTCTGTTCTTCACCTTGTCCATCTGTCACTGCTCCCTTCAGTTCCTTGATATCTGTTTCCATTTCTGGGAATGGGCTGGCCACCAATATCTGTTACAAACCCAGCGACTCCCACAGTTAACAAAGTGTGAAGCTGGATGAACACAGCAGGCCAAGCAGCATCTTAGGAGCACAAAAGCTGACGTTTCGGGCCTAGAACTCCCACAGTTACCTTGACTCTACATCCTTACACCCTGCTTCTTGTAAAGACACCACTTCATTTTCCCAGTTTCTCCATCTCCATTGCACCTGTTGTGATGAATCCAGCTTCTACAAGGGGGCCTCCGAAATGTCTACCTTCTTCCTCAGCCAAGGATTCTTCATCACTGTTGTTGACTGGTCCCTCAGTTACGTCCAACCTATCTCCCACACTTCTGCCCCAAACCCCTTTTCTTCCCTCCCACATCAGTGATAGCGTACCCATGGTCCTCACTTACTATTCCACCAACATCTATATCCAAAAAGATCATTAGCCACCATTTCTGCCACCTCCAGAGGGATGCAACCATCAGACATACGTTCTCCACCCAACCCTTGTCCAGGGAGGAACGGTTCCTGTGGAGGGCTGTCACCCAGGTCTGATCTTTGCCATTCCCAACACCTCCACACACCATATTCCCACGCAATTGCACAAAGTGCAACACCTGCCCATTTACTTCCTTCATCCTCATTATCCAAGGCCCTTGACATACCTTCCAGGTGAAGGTGTGATTTACCTGTGCTTCACTCAAACTAGTCTACTGTATTTGCTGCTCACAATGTGATCTGTTGTACAATAGGTAGACAAAATGCAGACTGGGTAACTGCTTTGCAAAATATCTACACTGTCCACAAAAATAACCCTGAGCTTCCTGTTGCCTACCATTTCAACATACCACTGTGCTCCCTGGCCAATATCTGTCTCAAGCTTGCTGTAGTACTCCAGAAAAGCTCAGCACAAGCTGGAAGACCAGCACCTCATCTTCTGCTTAGGAACCCTGTGGCCTTCTGGGCTCAATGTCAAGTTTAATGATTTTAGGGTCTGAGCACTTTCTCATATCCTTACCCTAACCCCCACACACCAGACCTTGTCATCACATGGGCTACCATTATAAACGACCCATTATCAGCTACTAAATAAAAACTGAAAGAACTACGGATGCTGTAAATCAGGAACAAAAACAAAAAGTTGCAGGAAAAGCTCAGCAGGTCTGGCAGCATTTGTGGCAGAACTAAGGAAGGGTCACCAGATCTGAAATGTTAACTCTGCTTTTCCCTTCACAGATGCTGCCAGACCTGCTGAGCTTTTCCAGCAACTTTGTTTTTATTACATTGTCAGCTATTAATGGTCCCCATCAGTCGCTATTGATTCTCCCAACCTGATCTTTACCAATTCCTTTGTCTGCCCAACTGTTTTTTTTCTCTCTCTGGGCCATCTTTACCTATCATTTACTCCTCCCCACACCCCATCTTCAGCCTACCTACCAACATTTTCCTAGCCACAACCGGTTTCTGAAGAGGGGCACTGGACCCAAAATGTTAACTCCGCTTTCACTCCACAGATGCTGGTAGTCCTGCTGAATTTTTCCATCAGGTTCTGACTTAGCTTCCCATAAAATATTTGGCAGATTAAGGGTGGGTACAGAACAGGATGGTCACTTACTGGACCACGTATGCCCCCTCTGCCTTCAAACCTGACAGGAAAATGTAAAATTCAGCCCAGGGTAGTTATTAATAACATGAACTTCATATATACATATGTTTACCTACCAGGATACTGTCTAAAATTTAAAAACAAAATTAACAGCAAGAAAATGTATGTGTGTAATCAGCAGAAAAAGAAATACCTGACTACTGCAGTTTCCAACGATTAGTGCATCTGCTAGCGCCAGCTGGCCTGCTACCATGCCTTGTTCCAATGGTGGGACTACTCCCTCGGCCAAGCGATTTGAGGTGACCATAATGCTGTTGTCATCATTTAACACAATCACAGGATCTGCCTATAAACAACAGGCCAAACAACATTTAAACTTGGTTTAAAGCAGTACAAACCAGCCCAAAGTCGTGGTCCACATAGGCACCAATGACACAGGTAGAAAGAGGAATAGGGATGTCAGGGAGCTAGGGTGGAAGCTCAGAGCTGGAACAAACAGAGTGGTTATCTCTGGTGTGTTACCCGTGCCACGTGATAGCTAGGCAAAGAACAGGGAGAGATTTCAGCTGAACACATGGCTGCAGGGATGGTGCAGGAGGGAGGGCTTCAGGTACATGGACAATTGGGGCTCATTCTGAGGAAGGTGGGACCTCTACAAACGGGATGGTCTCCACTTGAACCAGAGGAGCACTAATATCCTGGGTGGGAAATTTGCTAGTGCTATTCAGGTGGATTTAAACTAGCTCAGAAGGGGGATGGGAAACTGAGGTGTAGTTCTGGTACGCAGGACGATGAGAGTAGGGAGGACATGGACAGGATCTCACTGTCACAGGAGTGTGCTGGCAGGCAGCAAGCTGGATTGGTGTGTCTACTTCAACGCCAGGAGTATCCGGAATAAGGTAGTTGAGCTTGCAGCATGGATAGGTACCTGGGACTTCGATGTTGTGGCCATTTCGCAAACATGGATAGAGCAGGGTCAGGAATGGATGTTGCAGGTTCCAGGGTTTAGATCTTTCATTAAGATCAGGGAAGGTGGTAAAAGAAGGGGAGGTGTGGTTTTGTTCGTCAAGGACAGTATAATGGTGGCTGGAAGAACTTTTGATGAGGACTCGTCTAATGAGGTGGTATGGGCAGAGATCAGAAACAGGAGAGGAGAGGTAACACTGCTGGGAGTTTTTTTATAGGCCTCTGCAAAGTTCCAGGAATGTGGAGGAGAGGATTGGCAACACCATTCTGGGCAGGAGTGAAAGGAACAGGGTGGTCATTATGGGAGACTTTTAACTTCCCTAACATTGACTGGAAATGCTATAACTCTAGTACGTCAAATGGATCAGTTTTTGTCCAATGTGTGCAGGACAGTTTCCTGACACAGTATGTCGAAGGGCTGACAAGAGGGGAGGCCACACTGGATACAGTACTTGGTAATGAACCAAGCTAGGTGTTTGATTTATGGTAAGTGAGCACTTTGGGGACAGTGACCATAATTCGGTTATGTTTAATTTAGCGATGGAAAGGGACAGGAACATGCCACAGGGCAAGAGTTATAGATGGGGGAAGGGCAATTATAATGCAATTAGGCAAGACTTAGGGAGGCACTGAATGGGTTAGCAAAATGCAGGGGATAGGGACAATCGAAATACGGAGCTGGTTTGTGGAGCTGGTTTAAAGGAACAGATATTGCGTGTCCTTGATAGGTATGTCCCTGTCAGGCAGGGAGGAAGCGATAGGGTAAGGGAACCGTGGTTTACTAAAGAAATTGTATCTCTTGTTAAGAGGAAGAGGGAGGCTTTTGTAACAATGAAACGAGATGGTTCAGATGAGGCGATGAAGAGTTACAGATTAGCAAGGAAGGATTTAAAGAGAGAGTCAAGAGGGGATATGAGCAGACATTAGCAGGTAGAATAAAGGAGAACCCTAAAGCTTTCTATAGGTATGTGAGGAATAAGAGGATGACTAGGGTAGGAATAGGGCCAGTCAAAGACAGAAGTGGGAAATTGTGTGTGGACCCTGTGAAGATCGGGGAGGTGCTAAATGATTATTTCTCATCTGTTTTCACTGAGGAACGAGAGAATATTGTAGAGGAGACGATTGAGTTATGGGCTACTAGAATTGAAAGGATTAAGGTTAGGAAGGAGGAGGTATTATCAATTCTAGAAGGTGTGAAGGTAGATAAATCCCCTGGGCCGGATGGGATTTTTCCGAGGATTCTCTGGGAAGCTAGGGAGGAGGTGGCGGAGCCTTTGGCCTTGATCTTTGAGTCCTTGCTGTCTACAGGTTTAGTACCAGAGGACTGGGGATTGCAAATGTTGTGCCCTTCTTCAAGAAGGACAGTAGGGATGGCCCACGTAATTATAGATCTGTGAGCCTTATGTCTTATGTAGGAAAAGTTTTGGAAAGGATTATAAGAGATAGCATTTATAATCATCTAGCAAGCAACAATTTGATTGGAGATAGTCAGCATGGATTTGTCAAGGGCAGGTAGTGTCTCACAAACCTCATGGAGTTTTTCGAGAAGGTGACCAAGCATGTGGATGAGGGTAGGGCAGTTGACGTGGTGTACATGGACTTCAGCAGAGCCTTTGATAAGGTTCCACATGGTAGGCTATTGGAGAAAATACAGAGGCATGGGATTGAGGGAGATTTAGCAGTTTGGATTAGAAACTGGCTTTCTGTAAGAAGGCAACGAGTGGTGGTTGATGGAAAACATTCAGCCTGGAGTGGTGTGCCTCAAGGATCTGTTTTGAGACCACTGCTGTTTGTCATTTTCATAAATGACTTGGATGCAGGCACAGGTGGATAGGTTAGTAAGTTTGCAGATGACACTAAAGTCGGTGGAGAGGTGGACAGTGTGGAAGAATGTTGCAGGTAGCAGGGAGAATTGGATAAGCTGCTGAAAGAAGACAGAGGGTGGTAGCTGATGGGAAATGTTCATCCTGGAGACCAGTTACTAGTGGTGTACCGCAAGCGTTGGTGTTGGGTCCACTGCTGTTTGTCATTTTTATAAATGACCTGGATGAGGGCGTAGAAGGACGGGTTGGTAAATTTGCAGACGACACTAAGGTCGGTGGAGTTGTGGATAGTGACGAAGGATGCTGTAGGTTGCAGAGACATAGATAAGCTGCAGAGCTGGCCTGAGAGTGGCAAATGGAGTTTAATGCGGACAAGTGTGAAGTAATGCATTTTGGTAGGAGTAACCGGACGGCAAAGTACATGGCTAATGGTAAGATTCTTAGTAGTGTAGATGAACAGAGAGGTCTCGGTGTCCATGTACACAGATCCTTGAAAGTTGCCACCTAGGTTGACAGGGCTGTTGAGAAGGCATACAGTGTTTTAGCTTTTATTAATAGAGGGATTGAGTTCTGGAACCATGAGGTTATGCTGCAACTGTACAAAACTCTGGTGCGGCCGCACTTGGAGTATTGCATACAGTTCTGGTCACCGCATTATAAGAAGGATGTGGAAGCTTTGGAAAGGGTGCAGAGGAGATTTACTAGGATGTTGCCTGGTATGGAGGGAAGGTCTTACAAGGAAAGGCTGAGGGACTTGAGGCTGTTTTCGGTAGAGAGAAGAAGGTTGAGAGGTGACCTAATTGAGATATATAAAATAATCAGAGTTAGATAGAGTGGATAGGGAGAGCCTTTTTCCTAGGATGGTGACGGCAAGCACGAGGGGGCATAGCTTTAAATTGAGGGGTGAAAAATATAGGACAGATGTCAGAGGTAGTTTCTTTATTCAGAGAGTAGTGAGGGAATGGAACGCTTTGCCTGCAATGGTAGTAGACTCGCCAACTTTAAGTACATTTAAGTCGTCACTGGACAAGCATATGGATGTACATGGAATAGTGTAGGTTAGATGGGCTCCAGATTGGTATGACAGGTCGGCACAACATCGAGGGCCGAAGGGCCTGTACTGTGCTGTAAAGTTCTAAAAGAATTGGGCTGAAAGGTGGCAAATGGAGTTCAATGCAGATAAATGTCAGGTAATTCACTTTGGGAGGTATAATAGGAAGGCAGAATACCAGGTCAATGGAAAGATTCTTGTTAGTGTGGATGTGCAGAGGGATCTTGGTGTCCATGTACATAGATCCCTGAAAGTTGCCACCCAGGTTGACAGTGCTGTTAAAAAGGCTTACGGTCTGTTAGGTTTTATTGGTAGAGGAATCGAGTTCCAGAGCCGTGATGTCATGCTGCAACTGTACAAAATGCTAGTGTGGCCTCATTTGGAATATTGCGTGCAGTTCTGGTCGCCGCATTACAGGAAGGATGTGGAAGCATTGGAAAAGGTGCAGAGGAGATTTACCAGGATGTTGCCTGGGCTGGAGCGCAGGCCCTATGAAGAAAGGCTGAGGGACTTGGGTCTGTTCTCATTAGAGAGAAGGAGGCTAAGAGGGGATTTAATAGAGACATACAAGATGATCAGAGGATTAGATAGGGTGAACAGTGAGAGTCAGAGAGGATGATGACTTCAGCTTGTACAAGGGGGCATAGCTACAAATTGAGGGGTGAGATTTAAGACAGATGTCAGAGGCAGGTTCTTTACTCAGAGAGTGGTAAGGGTGTGGAACGCCCTGCCTGTCAATGTAGTTAACTCAGCCACATGAGAGGCATTTAAACAGTCCTTGAATAAGCATATGGATGATGATGGGATAGTGTAGGGGGAGAGGCTTAGATTAATTCACAAGCAGGTGCAACTTCGAGGGCGGAAGGGCCTGTTCTGCGCTGTATTGTTCTATGTTCTATGTTCTATGTAGACACTAGCCCAGTCAGACAGACAATTTAATTCTGCATTCCATCATTTTAGGTTCATTAATATGATGATCCTGGAAAATTGATCAAAATTATGTTCCTTCAAAGATCAATTTTTCCAAATGACTTCTCACTTAAAGAAAGGCAAAATTCACAAAACCGACTCCTTTATGACAAAATTCAACAATTTAAGTACCTAGTCCAAGTACGGTTAGTCAGGCAAGGAAGGGTCAAGATGCACCCCGCCTTCGCACTCCCCCTTTTGACCTCAACAGATTTTTTTTCAAATTGCCAATGAGCATCTTGTATAGTGAACAAAACAACTACAGTGACAGATATTCTTCTGTTGTTTTTAAAAAAGCTGCACATAGGTAACTTGCTTTTTAAAAATGCAGAATTTTTTTCAATAATCCTTTGTTTATAAAATAATCCTTTTTCCATTTCAGTCCACAATTAAAAACACAGAAGTAAAAAGGTATGGTGTTCACAATTTTAAACGGCACTCTCAAGCTTTTAGAGAATAGTACATAATCGATAAATAAGAAGTTATATCGGCAATGCGAGTTACAGAAATACTATACTGAAGAATCAGAAGTGGAATACATTGAAAATTATTCATACTACCCAAAATATTTGCCTAGTCAAGATTACTGTGCAATGATTACTTCTTGATTCTAACTAGATTATTTATTTTCTAAGAATGTATTTTCTTTCATTTTCTAAGAAAAAAAATAGACAAGCAGTAGTTAATGGATCTATGACTGATGACGTCACACACTTCAGGGAACAGATAAATCAGTTCTAATCCAAACTATTTTTAGGACATAACCAATTTTTAGTCAATTACATTCACACTACTTGAAACCTTAATGGCTTTCAAATGGACTTATACAAAAATAACTTATCATAGAGAATTTAAACCAAGGTTGGAAATTGGTATATGTTAACTTAATGAGTCAAAGTTTTTATTCTATTCTATTTTACATGCCCCTTTTGATCTCCACCTTCCACCAATCATTTAACAACACAGAAATCATAATGAGTCAAATTTTCAGGTGACATGAAATTTCATATCCCTTCATTTATCAAATCATGAATGTTACTTGACAGAGAGTATGTGAATTTCAATTACTGAAGCAGTAGGGCATACTTCTTTCCTTCTTATCCTATGAATTAGCAAATCTTCCAATAGCCTGACAAAAAATGGATAAGATTCCATCTAATTTCAAATAGCAAATCTCACTGATACTTGGAAAGATTCTAATCACTTTTCCATTAGGGTCATATCTACCAAGAGTGAACTTAACCAACTAAAATTTTCAATAATGCATATCCATCAACATTAACAGAAAACAATTTGTAAAAGTAGCCAAATAACAAGTATGTAGTAAGTAATTTGAAACACAAGTGACGTGGTAATAGAGGAACTTATTTTCCTCATTACAATATGTCCCATTAATTCCAGATCACGGTTAAACAGACCTCAACAAATGCTGCTACCTCCTGTAGCACAAGGTTCCATTCTAACTGATCTTCAGTGTTGAATCGATGTGTATAATCTTCAATTTCATCAGATAGTTCCTGTTAAAATTATAAATTATGTTTAGTGCCTAATATGGAGCTACAAATGGTTCAACATTTCAAAAAACAACCACATAAGCATTAACAGCAGACACCATGTTGCTGGAAAACCCTTACTACAGTAATGTAGATGTATGATGCCAAATGGACTGAAGCTCCAAGAAGGCAGTGCCTCACCACCATCTTCTCAAGGGCAATAATAGATGGACAACAAATGCTGATCTTACCAGTGATGTTCACATCCGAAGTAAGAATAAAAAGTATTAAAACTGAAAAACACACTACTTGGAAAATGGAGGATTAATTAGGAAAATAAAATCATTTATTAGGAAGCCACAACACATTCAAGGACAAAGGGGAGGGGAAGAAAAAAACCATAGTCACTCTGTGGCATATGTGGTAACACAGTGGAGCTGGAGGTACACAGAGGCCAGGCAGCAGAGGAGCAGGAAAGTTGACGTTTCGGGTTGGGACCCTTCTTCAGAAATGGGGGAAGGGGAAGGGAGCTCAGAAATGACTAGAAAGAAGGGGTGGGGCTGGAGAAAGTAGGTAGGATGGTAATAGGTGAGTTCAGGTAGAGAGTGGAGGAGATTGGTCAGTGAGGTGGGAGGAGCGTATAGGTGAGAGAGATGATGGACAGGTTGTGCCAGGGCAAGGAGGTGAGGATGACAGGGAGGGTTGGCCATGGGATGAGGCCAGGGGGTGGGGAGATTTTGAACCTGGTAAAATTCACATTTATGCCATTAGGCTGTAGGCTACCGAGACAGAATATGAGGCACTGCTCATCCAGTTTGTGGGTGGTGTCATTGTGACACTGGACGAAACCCAGAATGAACATGTCACCAGGGAGTGGGAGGAGGAGGGGGGAGTGGGAGGAGGAGGGGGAAGTGGGAGGAGGAGGTGAAATGACTCCCGACTGGAAGGTGTTGTCGTTTGTTGCAATCAGCACAGGTGCTCTACAAAACAGTCTCCAAGTCCCAGGATTTTTAAAATGGGCAGAAAGTACATTTCTGATAAATTAGAATACCTGAAAATTCAGTTGATGCATTGAAATGAGTCAAACAAGTAAATAATTGGAGATTAGAAATACTCCAATTTCGGTTTTTGTGTAACTCCTACAACTGCTTCTATTATTCCTTCAAGAAAGGCAAAAAAAAGTAAGGAAAAATATATTTTCATTATTTTAATCTCAATTCTTATCTCAATTCCCTATCAAAATCATCATAGTCCTGTGTTGTTACTAAACCAAGTGGAATAACATATTAGTAGTAAAAATCGTCATTACTTCATTATCCCGAACAAAATAAACCACAACAATATGCAGTCAACTGCAAACTTACTAACCAATCTTCCTACACTCACAGGCATATTTGAGGATAGGAGACAGCTGAGCAGAACTTGGGCAAAACGGTTTCTATATAACAAAATTTATAGTTTTCAGCACGTAAAGTTGAGGGAGGGATGGAAGCTGGTAATGCCACCGCGATAAAAATTGCTGATAATAGTACTGATTTTAGCTCATTTCTGGATCTAACAGGGTCAGAGTTTTCCACATACTGTTTGAACTTCCCCAAGATCGTAGAATTTAATCAACTGCAAGGTAGTTGTTAATGCAAGAAACCAAACACAAATGCTTCTTCATTGTAGACATCTCTAAAAGTTTATAAATATGAAACACAGTTCAAAATAAGTCTCATACCTTAACTAGATCTCCAACAAGGTCCATTTTGTTGAGCAGCAGACAAACAACAATGTATCGTGCATAATACCGTAGCTTTTTAACTACAAGTTCAGGCCTACAAAAAGTGAGCAAACCAAATGGATTCAAAGCAAAGAAACATTGACTGAGCTAACTAATCAGAAAGTAAAAGAAAAGTTCAATACAAATTAAAATTTAACACAAACTGAATTTTCTACAATAATTTAATCATTATCCTAACTTGGCTCTTTTAAGTCAAGACCTTTTATGAAAACATCAGCACTACTGTCCATGAAAAGAAATAAAAACAGATATTATAAGGGTATTTTAGTACATCAGGCTTTTTTAAACTACATTTGCTATGCCTGTACCAGTTCATACTTGTGGTTACATACACAAAGAAGTTAGTTATGAATATATAATAGTTAGCATACCTATCCTCCTTAGTGACCTGGGAGTAGTAAGCCCTTTGTCTGATTGCAGAGTAGAAGGAAAATGCTTCATTCAGATAACTGGTCTCAGAAGTACGCAAGCTAAAGATTAGAATGGTGTGGAAAGGAAAAGCAGAAATATAAAAGACAGCTAAACATTGAGAGATAGTTAAAATTCTATAAAAGATTAACAAAACCTACAAAAACAGATGCCAGTCACAAGTTTGGTTCTTTTCAGGAAACAAGTACAGAGGGAGAGCTCACGAGAGGGAGGGAGGGCTCACGAGAGGGAGGGAAGGAGGGAGAGCTCACGAGAGGGAGGGAAGGAGGGAGAGCTCACGAGAGGGAGGGAGGGAAGGAGGGAGGGAGAGCTCACGAGAGGGAGGGAGGGAAGGAGGGAGGGAGAGCTCACGAGAGGGAGGGAAGGAGGGAGAGCTCACGAGAGGGAGGGAAGGAGGGAGGGAGGAAGAGCTCACGAGAGGGAGGGCTCACGAGAGAGAGGGAGGGAGGGAGAGCTCACGAGAGGGAGGGAGAGCTCACGAGAGGGAGGGAAGGAGGGAGAGCTCACGAGAGGGAGGGAGGGAGGGAAGGAGGAAGAGCTCACGAGAGGGAGGGCTCACGAGAGAGAGGAAGGGAGGGAGGGAGAGCTCACGAGAGGGAGGGAAGGAGGGAGAGCTCACGAGAGGGAGGGAAGGAGGGAGAGCTCACGAGAGGGAGGGAAGGAGGGAGAGCTCACGAGAGGGAGGGAGGGAAGGAGGGAGGGAGGGAGGGAAGGAGGGAGGGAGAGCTCACGAGAGGGAGGGAAGGAGGGAGAGCTCATGAGAGGGAGGGAAGGAGGGAGACCTCACGAGAGGGAGGGAAGGAGGGAGGGAGGAAGAGCTCACGAGAGGGAGGGCTCACGAGAGAGAGGGAGGGAGGGAGAGCTCACGAGAGGGAGGGAGAGCTCACGAGAGGGAGGGAGAGCTCACGAGAGGGAGGGAGAGCTCACGAGAGGGAGGGAAGGAGGGAGAGCTCACGAGAGGGAGGGAGGGAGGGAAGGAGGAAGAGCTCACGAGAGGGAGGGAAGGAAGAAGGGCTCACGAGAGCGAGGGAAGGAGAGAGAGCTCACGAGAGAGAGGGGAGGAGGGAGAGCTCACGAGAGGGAGGGGAGGGACGGAGGGCTCACGAGAGGGAGGGGAGGGACGGAGGGCTCACGAGAGGGAGGGGAGGGACGGAGGGCGAGCTCACGAGAGCGAGGGGAGGAGGGGCAGCTCACGAGAGCGAGGGGAGGAGGGAGAACTCACGACAGCGAGGGGAGGAGGGAGAGCTCACGACAGCGAGGGGAGGAGGGAGAGCTCAGGAGAGCGAGGGTAGGAGGGAGAGCTCACGAGAGCGAGGGGAGGAGGGGAGAGCTCACGAGAGCGAGGCGAGGAGGGGAGAGCTCACGAGAGCGAGGGGAGGAGGGGAGAGCTCACGAGAGCGAGGGGAGGAGGGGAGAGCTCACGAGAGCGAGGGGAGGAGGGGAGAGCTCACGAGAGCGAGGGGAGGAGGGGAGAGCTCACGAGAGCGAGGAGAGGAGGGAGGGCTCACGAGAGCGAGGGGAGGAGGGAGGGCTCACGAGAGGGAGAGAGGGAGGGAGGGAGAGCTCACGAGAGGGAGGGAAAGAGGGCTCACGAGTGGGAGGGAGGGAGGGAGGGAGAGCTAGCTCACGAGAGGGAGGGAGAGCTCACGAGGGAGGGAAGGAGGGAGAGCTCACGAGAGGGAGGGAAGGAGGGAGAGCTCACGAGAGGAAGGGAGGGAGGGAGGAAGAGCTCACGAGAGGGAGAGAAGGAGGGAGGGAGGGAGGGAGGAAGAGCTCACGAGAGGGACGGCTCACGAGAGGGAGGGGAGGAGGGAGGGCTCACGAGAGGGAGGGACGGAGGGCGAGCTCACGAGAGCGAGGGGAGGAGGGAGGGCTCACGAGAGCGAGGGGAGGAGGGAGGGCTCACGAGAGCGAGGGGAGGAGGGAGGGCTCACGAGAGCGAGGGGAGGAGGGAGGGCTCACGAGAGCGAGGGGAGGAGGGAGGGCTCACGAGAGGGAGGGGGGGAACGGAAGGCTCACGAGAGGGGGGGAGGGAGGGCTCACGAGAGGGGGGGGAGGGAGTGCTCACGAGAGGGAGGGACGGAGGGCTCACGAGAGGGAGGGACGGAGGGCGAGCTCACGAGAGCGAGGGGAGGAGGGCGGGTTCACGAGAGCGAGGGGAGGAGGGAGGGCTCACGAGAGCGAGGGGAGGAGGGAGGGCTCACGAGAGGGAGGTTGGGAGAGCTCACGAGAGGGAGGGAGGGAGGGAGGGCTCACGAGAGGGAGGGAGGGAGGGCTCAAGAGAGGGAGGGGAGGAGGGTTTAGCTCACGAGAGGGAGGGGAGGAGGGAGAGCTCACGAGAGCGAGGGGAGGAGGGTTTAGCTCACGAGAGGGTGGGGAGGAGGGAGGGCTCACGAGAGGGAGGGGAGGAGGGAGGGCTCACGAGACAGAGGGAGGGAGGGTTCACGGGAGGGAGGGCTCACGAGAGGGAGGGCTCACGAGAGGGAGGGAGGGAGGGAGTGCTCACGAGAGGGAGGGAAGAAGGGAGAGCTCACGAGAGCGAGGGAGGGAGGACTCACGAGAGGGAGGGAGGGAGGGCTCACGAGAGGGAGGGAGGGAGGGCTCACGAGAGGGAGGGAGGGAGGGCTCACGAGAGGGAGGGAGGGAGGGAGGGCTCACGAGAGGGAGGGAGGGAGGGAGGGCTCACGAGAGGGAGGGAGGGAGGGAGAGCTCACGAGAGGGAGAGAAGGAGGGAGGACTCACGAGAGGGAGAGAAGGAGGGAGGACTCACGAGAGGGAGGGAGGGAGGGAGAGCTGACGACAGGGAGGGAAGGAGGGCTCACGAGAGGCAGGGAAGGAGGGAGGGAGGGCTCACGACAGGGAGGGAGGGAGGGCTCACGAGGAGGGAGGGAGGGCTCACGAGAGGGAGGGAGGGACGGCTGACGAAAGGGAGGGAGGGAGGGCTCACGAGAGGGAGGGAGGGAGGGAGGGCTCACGAGAGGGAGGGAAGGAGGGAGAGCTCACGAGAGGGAGGGAAGGAGGGAGAGCTTACGAGAGGGAGGGAAGGAGGGAGAGCTCACGAGAGGGAGGGTAGGAGGGATAGCTCAAAAGAGGGAGGGAGGGCTCACGAGAGGGAGGGAGGGAGGGAGGGAGAGCTCACGAGAGCGAGGGAAGGAGGGAGAGCTCACGAGAAGGAGGGAAGGAGGGAGGGAGGTAGAGCTCGCGAGAGGGAGGGCTCACGAGAGATAGAGAGCTCACGAGAGGGAGGGAAGGACGGAGGGCTCACGAGAGCGAGGGAAGGAGAGAGTGAGGGAGAGCTGACGACATGGAGGGAGGGAGGGCTCACGAGAGGCAGGGAAGGAGGGAGGGAGGGCTCACGAGACGGGGGGGAGGGAGGGCTCACGAGAGAGGGAGGGAGGGAGGGCTCACGAGAGAGGGAGGGAGGGAGGGCTCACGAGAGGGAGGGAGGGAGAGAGGGAGGGAGAGCTGACGACATGGAGGGAGGGAGGGCTCACGAGAGGCAGGGAAGGAGGGAGGGAGGGCTCACGACAGGGAGGGAGGGAGGGAGGGCTCACGAGAAGCAGGGAGGGAGGGCTCACGAGAGGGAGGGGAGGAGGGAGGGCTCACGAGAGGGAGGGAAGGAGGGAGAGCTCACGAGAGGGAGGGAGGGAGAGCTCACAAGAGGGAGGGAGGGAGGGAGGGCTCACGAGAGGGAGGGAGGGAGGGCTCACGAGAGGGAGGGAGGGAGGACTCACGAGAGGGAGGGAGGGAGGGCTCACGAGAGGAAGGGAGGGAGGGAGGGCTCACGGGAGGGAGGGCTCACGAGAGGGAGGGAGAGAGTGCTCACGAGAGGGATGGAAGGAGGGAGAGCTCATGAGAGCGAGGGAAGGAGGGAGAGCTCACGAGAGCGAGGGAGGGAGGGCTCACGAGAGGGAGGGAGGGAGGGAGAGCTAGCTCACGAGAGGGAGGGAGGGAGAGCTCACGAGAGGGAGGGAGGGAGGGAGAGCTCACGAGAGGGAGAGAAGGAGGGAGGACTCACGAGAGGGAGGGAGGGAGAGAGGGAGAGAGAGCTGACGACATGGAGGGAGGGAGGGCTCACGAGAGGCAGGGAAGGAGGGAGGGAGGGCTCACGACAGGGAGGGAGGGAGGGCTCACGAGAAGGAGGGAGGGAGGGCTCACGAGAAGGAGGGAGGGAGGGCTCACGAGAGGGAGGGAGGGAGAGCTCACGAGAGGGAGGGAGGGAGAGTTCACGAGAGGGAGGGAGGGAGAGCTCACGAGAGGGAGGGAGGGAGGGCTCACAAGAGCGAGGGAAGGAGGGAGAGCTCACGAGAGGGAGGGAAGGAGGGAGGGAGGAACAGCTCACGAGAGGGAGGGGAGGAGGGAGGAATCACGAGAGGGAGGAGGGAGGAATCACGAGAGGGAGGGGGGGATGGAGGGCTCACGAGAGGGAGGGGGGAGGGAGGGCTCACGAGAGGGAGTGGGGGAGCGAGGGCTCACGAGAGGGAGTGGGGGAGGAAGGGCTCACGAGAGGGAGGGGGGAGGAAGGGCTCACGAGAGGGAGGTGGGAGGGCTCACGAGAGGGAGGGAGGGCTGACGAGAGGACGAGAGGGAGGGCGGGCTCACGAGAGGGAGGGAGGGCTCACGAGAGGGAGGGAAGGAGGGAGAGCTCACGAGAGGGAGGGAAGGAGGGAGAGCTCACGAGAGGGAGTGAAGGAGGGAGGGCTCACGAGAGCGAGGGAAGTAGAGAGAGCTCACGAGAGGGATGGGAGGAGGGAGAGCTCACGAGAGGGAGGGGAGGAGGGAGAGCTCACGAGAGGGAGGGGGGGAGGGAGGGCTCACGAGAGGGAGGGGGGGAGGGAGGGCTCACGAGAGGGAGGGGTGAGGGAGGGCTCACGAGAGGGAGGGGGGAGGGAGGGCTCACGAGAGGGAGGGGCGAGGGAGGGCTCACGAGAGTGGGGGGGGAGGGCTCACGAGAGAGGGAGGGACGGAGGGCTCACGAAACGGAGGGACGGAGGGCTCACGAGAGGGAGGGCGGGCTCACGAGAGCGAGGGGAGGAGGGAGGGCTGATGACAGGGAGGGAGGGAGGGAGAGCTCACGAGAGGGAGTGAGGGAGGGAGGGGGGGAGAGAGAGAGAGAGAGAGAGAGAGAGAGAGAGAGAGAGAGAGAGAGAGAGCTCACAAGGAGGGAGGGAAGGAGGGAGAGCTCACGAGAGGGAGGGAAGGAGGGAGAGCTCACGAGAGCGAGGGTGGGAGGGCTCACGAGAGCGAGGGTGGGAGGGCTCACGAGAGCGAGGGTGGGAGGGCTCACGAGAGGGAGGGAGGGAGGGCTCACGAGAGCGAGGGGAGGAGGGAGGGCTGATGACAGGGAGGGAGGGAGGGAGAGCTCACGAGAGGGAGGGAGGGAGGGAGAGCTCACGAGAGGGAGTGAGGGAGGGAGAGCTCACGAGAGGGAGTGAGGGAGGGAGGGAGAGAGAGAGAGAGAGAGAGAGAGAGAGAGAGAGAGAGAGAGAGAGAGAGAGAGAGAGAGAGCGCTCACAAGGAGGGAGGGAAGGAGGGAGAGCTCACGAGAGGGAGGGAAGGAGGGAGAGCTCACGAGAGGGAGGGTGGAGGGCTCACGAGAGGGAGGGAGGGAGGGCACACGAGAGGGAGGGGGAGAGAGAGAGAGAGAGAGAGAGAGAGAGAGCTCACAAGGAGGGAGGGAAGGAGGGAGAGCTCACGAGAGGGAGAGCTCACGGGAGGGTAGGAGGGAGGGTTCACGAGAGGGAGGGAGGGAGGGTAAGCTCACGAGAGGGAGGGCTCACGAGAGGGAGGGAGGGAGGGACGGAGGGCTCACGAGAGGGAGGGAGGGAGGGCTCACGAGAGGGAGGGAGGGAGGGAGGGAGGGCTCACGAGAGAGAGGGAGGGCGGGCTCACGAGAGGGAGGGAGAGCTCACGAGAGGGAGGGGAAGAGGGACAGCTCACGAGAGGGAGGGAAGGAGGGAGAGCTCACGAAAGAGAGGGAAGGAGGGAGTGCTCACGAGAGGGAGGGAGGGAGGGAGAGCTAGCTCACGCGAGGGAGTGAGGAAGGGAGAGCTCACGAGAGGGAGGGAGGGAGAGAGGGAGATCTCACGAGAGGGAGGGAGGGAGAGAGGGAGAGATCACGAGAGGGAGGGAGGGAGGGCTCACGAGAGGGAGGGAGGGAGGGAGGGAGGGCTCACGAGAGGGAGGGAGGGCTCACGAGAGGGAGGGAGGGCGGGCTCACGAGAGGGCGGGAGGGCGGGCTCACGAGAGGGAGAGAGGGAGGGAGGGAGAGCTCACGAGAGGGAGGGAGGGAGAGCTCACGAGAGGGAGGGAAGGAGGGAGAGCTCATGAGAGGGAGGGAGGGAGGGAGGGCTCACGAGAGAGAGGGAGGACGGGCTCACGAGAGGGAGGGAGAGCTCACGAGAGGGAGGGGAAGAGGGACAGCTCACGAGAGGGTGGGAAGGAGGGAGAGCTCACGAAAGAGAGGGAAGGAGGGAGTGCTCACGAGAGGGACGGAGGGAGGGAGGGAGAGCTAGCTCACGAGAGGGAGGGAGAGCTCACGAGAGGGAGAGAAGGAGGGTGGGCTCACGAGAGGGAGGGAGGGTGGGAGGGTGGGCTCACGAGAGGGAGGGAGGGAGGCAGGGAGAGCTCACGAGAGGGAGGGAAGGAGGGAGAGCTCAAAAGAGGGAGGGAAGGAGGGAGGGCTCACGAGAGGGAGGGAAGGAGGGAGAGCTCACGAGAGGGAGGGAAGGAGGGTGAGCTCAAAAGAGGGAGGGAAGGAGGGAGAGCTCAAAAGAGGGAGGGAAGGAGGGAGAGCTCAAAAGAGGGAGGGAGGGCTCACGAGAGGGAGGGCTCACGAAAGGGAGGGAGGGAGGGAAGGAGGGAGAGCTCACGAGAGTGAGGGAAGGAGTGAGAGCTCAAAAGAGGGAGGGAAGGAGGGAGAGCTCAAATGAGGGATGGTGGGCTCACGAGAGGGAGGGAAGGAGGGAGGGCTCACGAGAGGGAGAGAGGGAGGGAGGGAGGGAGGGAGGTCTCACGGCAGGGAGGGAGGGGGGACTCACGGGAGGGAGGGAGGGAGGGCTCACGAGAGGGAGGGAGGGAGGGCTCACGAGAGGGAGGGAGGGAGGGCTCACGAGAGGGAGGGAGGGCTCACAAGAGGGAGGGAAGGAGGGAGAGCTCAAAAGAGGGAGGGAGGGAGGGAGGGAGAGCTCACGAGGGGGAGGGAAGGAGTGAGAGCTCAAAAGAGGGAGGGAAGGAGGGAGAGCTCAAAAGAGGGAGGGACGGCTCACGAGAGGGAGGGAAGGAGGGAGGGAGGGCTCACGAGAGGGAGGGAGGGAGGGCTCACGAGAGGGAGGGAGGGAGGGCTCACGAGAGGGAGGGCGGGAGGGAGTGCTCAAAAGAGGGAGGGAAGGAGGGAGAGCTCAAAAGAGGGAGGGAGGGCTCACGAGAGGGATGGAAGGAGGGAGGGCTCACGAGAGGCAGGGAGGGCTCACGAGAGGGAGGGAAGGAGGGAGAGCTCACGAGAGGGAGGGAAGGAGGGAGGGAGGGAAGGAGGGAGGGATGGAAGGAGGGAGGGAGGGCGGGCTCACGAGAGGGAGGGCAGGCTCACGACAGGGCGGGAGGGCGGGCTCACGAGAGGGAGGGAGGGCTCACGACAGGGCGGGATGGAGGGCTCACGAGAGGGAGGGAGGGAGGGCTCACGAGAGGGAGGGAGGGCTCACGAGAGGGAGGGAGGGAGGGAGGGCTCACGAGAGGGAGGGAGGGAGGGAGGGAGAGCTCACGAGAGAGAGGGAGGCAGAGAGAGCTCACGAGAGGGAGGGAGGGAGAGAGGGAGAGATCACGAGAGGGAGGGAGGGAGGGAGAGCTCACGAGAGGGAGGGAGGGAGGGCTCACGAGAGGGAGGGAGGGAGGGCTCACGAGAGGGAGGGAGGGCGGGCTCACGAGAGGGAGGGAGGGCGGGCTCACGAGAGGGAGGGAGGGCGGGCTCACGAGAGGGCGGGAGGGCGGGCTCACGAGAGGGAGGGAGGGAGAGCTCACGAGAGGGAGGGAGGGAGGGAGAGCTCACGAGAGGGAGGGAGGGAGGGAGGGAGGGAGAGCTCACGAGAGGGAGGGAGGGAGGGAGGGAGAGCTCACGAGAGGGAGGGAGGGAGAGAGGGAGAGCTCACGAGAGGGAGGGAGGGAGAGACGGAGAGCTCACGAGAGGGAGGGAGGGAGAGCTCACGAGAGGGAGGGAGGGACAGCTCACGAGAGGGAGGGAGGGACAGCTCACGAGAGGGAGGGAGGGAGAGGGAGGGAGGGAGAGCTCACGAGAGGGGGGAGGGAGGGAGGGGGGGGAGGGAGAGCTCACAAGAGCGACAGAGACAACACGGTTGGAGTACATACACAGATATAGAGGCAGACAAAGGGGCAGGAATAGCACACATGGAGAGACAGAGTACATTTACAAGAGGAAGTTGAGTTTAAAAGGAGAAAACAGAAACCCTGAATATTGTGAGCGTACCACTGAATAAATGGTGAAATACATTTTGATGCAATGTTAGATGCAGGACTAGCAGGTTTTAAGGTTTACCAAGATTTGGGGAAATACTGGGTGGTATACATTATCATTCCAAATACTGTTTTACGAACTTCTCATGACGCTATTTCTGACCTGACATATTGTTACAAAAATCAGAAATTCCCAACCAACTTGTACTGGATGTCATTCACGCATTTTACAATTCTTACTACAAGCAGATAAGTTGATTTCATAGAATCCCTCCAATGTGGAGACAGGCCCTTTGGCCCAACAAGTCCACATCAACCCTCAGAGCATCCCACCCAGACCCATCACCCTATAACCCATCTAACCTACAAATCCCTGAACACTATGAGCAACTGAGCATGGCCAATCCGCCTAGCTCGCACATCTTTGGACTGCGGGAGGAAACCGGAACACCCGGAGAAAACCCACGCAGACACAGAGCATGTGCAAACTCCACACAGACAGTTCACTTATTATGGAATTGAACCCATGTTCCTGGCACTGTGAGGCAGCAGTGTCACCCTGCTGACATTTCCTCAGACATTACTTCTAACTACTACTTTTGCACAAAGTTTGAACCCCAAGCAAAGCAGGCAAAGCACAAAGTAGGAGCCAGGACTACTGCAACTGAGTGCAACTTTAACTGTTAATTTTCATCTGCAAATACAAGATCGCCTTAAGTGGTAACTGACTGCATAAAGTTCAGTCAGTTGGCATATCAGGAAGATTCAGTGCTTGAGTAAATAATTTTCCAAAATGATCATGGTCGTTCATTTGCTTTCAACCACATCAAAAAATTCTAACTTACTAATAATGGTAGTAGAGTTGTCCTATCTTTGAAGCAATTTCTCCAATCTGCCACCTCTTCAGGCCATACCTATTGTCCAGAATTTGCCTATGATGAATGATGGACAAATAATAACATAAAGTACAATCATGCATATAAGATGTTATCCAAATGAACTAACCTTTCAAAAGAAACTGTACAGATAAATTCTAACTTGGTGCTTGTGTATTCAATGAATAATTGTTTTACAAAGCCAGTGAAGTGCAACTTACAATAATTTTGAAGTCTCAACCAAAATTTGAGTGTATGGCAATGCAGAGCAAAATACTACCTATTGCTAATGTAGGCAAAATTGATCATATAGTAACACATTTCAAACTGTATGATTGTTTTTCTCACCTAAACAGAATGGAGGTCCTTACCACACCCCTCCAGCAATTTAAGCACATATGTACACAAAAAAAAAATCAGATTACTTCAAATCACCGTAATTCAACTCCAGTTTCATCAAGCAATGCCAGATGATGTGTTGAGCTGTTGGAAGCATATTTTCCTCTTGACATGACTGTATAACTTAGCACCCTAAAGCCGATTTGGACATTGTAGTACAGAGAATTTACAAAGAAACAAGACATTCAGCCCAACTTATCCATGCTCCATATCAGCCTTCTCCTATTTCCATCTGTGTCAATATATTTTTCATTTCTCTTTCTACTTCATGCGTTATCTAGCTACCCTGTCAATCGAAGAAATTATATATGCTATTTGCTTCAACTACTTCTAGTGACTGCAAGTTCCACATTCATATAATTTCTGAGTAAAGAAGTTAGGTAAATAAATGCAATCTCAGTAATGCCTTCACACCAAAATGGGAGTGGGACTGTGTGACTGAAAAACTGAGCATTGTGAAGACCACCTTCTTATGCATTTAACTGGTGTAAGTACTGACCCTGCTCTGGTTAAGTTCTTTCACCTGGTGATTGGAACAGCATTGTTAAACCTGATCAACATGACCTGGACAGGTTGGGTGAGCAGACAATCAATGGCAGATGCCATATAAAATTTGGATAAATGTGATGTTATTCACTTTGGAGGCAAAAATAAGAAGGCAGATTACTGCCTGAGTGACTGTAAATTGGGAGGGAAGAGTGTGCAATAGGTCCTGTGATCCTTGTGCACCAGTCGCTGAAGGTAAGCATGCAGGTGTTGGCCTTCATTGCAAGAGGTTGCAAGTATGAGATACAGGGCTTGGTGAGGTCACAGTATGTAGTTTTGCTCGCCTTTTCCGAGGACAATCTCTCTTGCTCTTGATGGAGTGCAACAAAGTTTTACCAGCCTGATTCCAGGGATGACGAGACTGGGACTGGATAGGTTAGAATTGTTTTCACTGGAGTTCAGGCGAATGAGTAGGGATCTCATAGAGTCTTATCAAATTCTAACAGGATGAGACAGGGTCAATGCAAGTAGGATATTCCTGATAGCGGGTGTGTCCAGAACCAGGGTTCATAGTCTGGAGGTTTCAGAGTAGACCACTGAGGACGGAGATGAGAAGACATTTCTTCTCCCAAAGAGTGGCAAGCCTGTGGAATTCATTACTACAGGAAGAAGTTGATACCAAAACATTGAATGTATTCAAGGGGTGGCTAGATATAAGATAACAAAGTGTGGAGCTGGATGAACACAGCAGGCCAAGCAGCATCTCAGGAGCACAAAAGCTGACGTTTCAGGCCTAGACCCTTCATCAGAGAGGGGGATGGGGAGAGGGAAGTGGAATAAATTGGGAGAGAGGGGGAGGCGGACCGAAGATGGAGAGAAAACAAGATAGGTAGGGAGGTGATAGGTCAGTCCAGGGAAGATGGACAGGTCTAGGAGGCGGGATGAGGTGGTAGGTAGGAAATGGAGGTGCGGCTTGAGGTGGGAGGAAGGGATGGGTGAGAGGAAGAACAGGTTAGGGAAGCAGAGACAGGCTGGGCTGGTTTTGGGATGCAGTGGGGGGAGGGGACGAACTGGGCTGGTTTTGGGATGCAGTAGGGGAAGGGGAGATTTTGAAGCTTGTGAAGTCCACATTGATACCATTAAGCTGCTGGGTTCCCAAGCGGAATATGAGTTGCTGTTCCTGCAACCTTCGGGTGGCATCATTGTGGCACTGCAGGAGGCCCATGATGGACATGTAATAGATGTAATAGATATAGTAGTTGGAGCAAATGGGATCAAAGGTTATGGGGAGAAAATAGGATTAGGCTATTGAGGTGGACAATAAGCCATGATTGTGATGAATGGTGAGGCAGGCTCAAAGGGCCAAATGGCCACCTCCTGCTTCTTCCTTCTATGTTTCCGTGAACAAACCTGCATGTTGGACTACTCACCTCAATACTGAAACTACATGTATTTGTCTATATATGAATGCACAGTCAAACACACACTGTAAAGGGCCTACTCATGAACTAACTTCAATCCTTAACTGAAACATAAACTGATTAAGTGAACTTTATAAACTTCACTTAACTAACTCTTAAGGGAAGTTACTTATATTGAGAAAAAAAGATGCCTACAATTGGTACTAATTTCATCTAATCAAGTATATTATGCTGGAGTCACTCACTGCAACCAAACCTGAACAAAAAGTATGTCAAATGATAGGACCAATTATATCCATTTTCTTTACTTTGGAATAATTTGTTGCAAACAAAATTTTATTTCATTGCATACACTATAAAGCAAAATTCTCCCAACCTGTGCTGTTGTTGGAATTTCCAGAGTTTAGTGTAAACATCAAAAGTACGCCCAAAATATGACTGCCATTGTTTCTGACCATACTGAGGTAAGTCCCTGTTAAAATAGAACGAACAGTATTTACTTTAAAGCCAGGAGGTAAAGTTGTAAAAACAAGGTTTATTCAGGCCAAACCAAGAGGCAGAGGTTGATGGATTGAGGATTGGTAGATAAATGATAGCTAACAAAGTATAAAGTCAAAACATAAACTACATATTCATATTGTTAAACATGTAATACAAATTTTAAAACATTTGTTGCATGTTGGATATAACGCTTTAAAAATCCACTGTCGCCCAAATCAGAATTATTACAGCCTAGCACACATTAATTTCAACAACACAAATTTTTACAGCACACCAAATATGATTAAACATTCTTAGGTGCTTTGTAGGATTATTATTAAACAAAATTCAAAATTCAACACTGAGTCACAGAAGGACGAACTAGGGCAGATCTAGATGCAGTGGTAAAAATCAGGTACGGAGTGGTGGTAGTAGGTGATCTAGATGCTGGAACTCATCTTGCTGTCATTAATTGAATGTTGTGGCACAGAGTCATTGTGTATTGTATCCTTGATGGATCTGAGGAACTCCTGAGCTGAGTGGATTGAGTGGGGTGACTTGCTGACAAGATGCTTTTGTCTTCACAATAACTCCTTGGCTAACCTATGTGTTGGTGTGCCTGGGAGGGAGACTATGGATCTGAGGGGCACTTCCTTGTGCACCTTTGGGAGACCGTAAAATCAGGGAATGTTTGTCCCGCTGGTTTCATTTTTAGGTAGCCCATTTTGTTGATTTGTCTCGTCTGTTTGAGTCTCTTTAGTGTGTTGATTATGTTATTACCCAGTTGCAGTGTTGGGTCTATTTGCACCAGGTGGTATGTGTTCTTGTCTGCTAGTAGTGCCTGTGCTTTCGTGAGGGAGTCCAGTTTGTTTAGCATTACGGTCATGCGCCCTTTGTCCACTGGTAGTATGATGATGTTTTTGTCTTTTTTCAGTCCTTCTAGGGCCTTCCTTTTTTTAAAATTTCTTCTCTCAGAGAGTCGGGTGTCTTTGGAACGCCTGGCCACAGTGAGTGGTAGGAGCAGAGTCTTTGAGTATATCTTACGCTGGAATAGATTTTGGATCAGCAAGGGAAATCAAGGGTCATGGGAAAGGGGCAGGAAAGTGGACGTGAGGAACATTGGATCAGCCATAGTCCTATTGAATGGCAGAGCAGGCTTGAGGGACCAAATAGCCTAAACTTGTTACTATTTCTTATAGTCTTATGGGTCTTGTATGGCACGTAGCCTGGAGTGATTGGAATGAGTTTAGCCAGGTGGACCTCTTCACCAGAAGACTCTTATGATCACTAGGCATCAGAGTGACCCACAAGCCCACATGAACCCGACGACAACTGCTCACCCGAACCAAAGACCCACTTCCTGCCATGGACAAGACCAATGTCATCTATAAAATCCCCTGCAGAGACTATGAGAAACACTACATCGGACAAACAGGAAGGAAACTAACAACAAGAGTACATGAACACAAACTGGCTACAAAAAGACACAACCAATATTCACTCATCTCAATCCTCATGGACAAGGAGAACCATGACTTTGACTGGGACAACACCAAGATCCTGGGACAGGCTAGGCAGAGACAAGCATGAGAATTCCTGGTGCTCCACAAAGCAGGCTTTTAATAAACACATCTAACTCGACCTCATATACACTCCACTACGAAGGAAAATCAGAAGTGAGGCAGTCCATCTCAACGGACCCCAAAGTTTAAAAACCAGGCAGGAAAACAAACCGACACTTCAGAGGCTGCACGGAGGATGTTACCAAGCACAGTAATTAAATATGTGCAAAACAACAAACCAGCTGGGAGAGCCAACCAATCTCAACACCCACAACCTGAGCTACAGTTCTACTCCAAAACCTTAGATAAGAGCCAAATGCAGGCCAATGGGACCACTTCAGTTTTGGATACCTAGCTGGTATGGACTAATTGAACCGAAGGGTCTATTTTCACGTATGATCTGTGGCTCTGACTTTTATGTGCATACAGTAGCTACAAGAGCAGGTTGGAAGCTAGAAATACTACAGCCAATCACCTGATTCCACAAAAGCCTGTCCACCATCCACAAGGCACAAATCATAAATGTGATGGAGTACTCCCCACTTGCCTGGGTGATTACAGCTCCAAGACGGCTCAAGCAAACGACGCCAGGTCTGGTTCCTCTGATTCTGACTCGGGCATTAGCGTCATGTACTGGACCACAGCCTGCTCTTCTGCGCAGAGAATCTTGGCTGAAATTCATCTTCTGCGGGTGGTAACTTGTTGAGGCGGTGACATCTGCCGTGTCTAAGCAGATGACACCACCCAGGACAAAGCAGCCCCTTTGATTGGCACCACATCCACAAACATTCAGTTACTCTACCACCAACACTGTGTATACACAGCTCCTACAATCTTGAAGAGGTGTTATGAATTGTCTCAAGATTCTTAATACCTTTCAAACTCATGGCCTCAACCACCCAGAAGTGCAAGTGCCACAGATATAGTGATACAACACACCTGCAAGTTCCCCACCAAACCTCTCACCATTCTGACCTGGAAATGTATCACACTTCCTTTGTTGTTGCTGGATCAAAATCCTGGTGTTCCTGCCCTAGTGGTATTGTCAGTTTGCCTGCAGCACATGGTTTGCAGCAGTTCAAGGCAGCCACCATCCCAGTGCGACTAGGAATGGGCGACCAATGCTGGCACAGTCGGCAAAGCCAACACCTCACCAGTGAATAATTTTTTTTAAACTTCTACATGCCTGAAGGTTCACAATTCTAACTGCCTAACAATATATTTGTTAACATTAATGGGGTATGAAATAACTCCATGAAGGCTGGTATCCAATCATCAAGTCACCTTTTATTTACAAATGCATAGTACATGGCACTGACCCAGCTAGCTCACAGCTCAAAGCCAGCTCCTCGGCTGAACAGAACCCCTGACACTCTTGTTTACATCTGTCAGCCAGAACTCCCTGGTTGGACCAGATTCCCTCAATCATGGAGCTCATATTCTATGACATCCACTGGGTTGACCTTGAAACAATCACTCCATCCATCCTCCTGTATGCCCTGAGAAAAAGGCCAATTCTTTCTCTTGTAGCTTCCCATGGGTCATTTTCACACCAGGTCTGGTTCCTCTGATTCTGACTCGGGCATTAGCGTCATGTACTGGACCATAGCCTGCTCTTCTGCGCAGAGAATCTTGGCTGAAATTCATCTTCTGCGGGTGGTAACTTGTTGAGGCGGTGACATCTGCCATGTCTCTTCTTGTAAGAGGTTCCTTCAATGCCAGGTAGAGAACGAGAACTCAAATTCTGGCAGCCTTGCTGGGTGTTCTGAGGGTCTGGGTATGTTTTGCTTCTGGCCGGTTTGTGAGGTTGCAGCTTTCATGTGGTCCATGTGCTTGTTCAGGACTGCCTCTCTTACTCAAAAACTTTGTAAGTCATGGAACCTGACCTCGCGTCAACCATACCTCTCATCCATGCAGGGCCAATCCTGTGGTTTTGGCATCAAATGGTTTCCTGTAAAGTGAACTCTCTCTCTCACTTACAGGAGTCTTGTGTCCAGTATTGGCGCTCCTGATGCCGTTTCACCCCACCATCCCAGGTCCAAGAATTTCTGGTTTAACCTGGGGCAGGGTCTTTTTCCCACTAGCAGTTTTGCTGGGCCTATCCCCATTGTTGCTTCAGGTGTGGTCCTAAAATCAAACAGGAACCAGGGCAGCTTGGTATTGAGTAAAGCTGTAGGCTATTTCTTAAAGCCTGCTTTCAAAGTTCAGACTGCTGTTTTCCACCAGACCATTGGACAATGGATGGTTTGGAGTTGTCCTTGCATGCTAAATGCCATTTGATATTAGAACATACTGAAATTCTCTGCTGGTAAGTGATGGCCCATTATCTGTGAACAATACCTCTGGGAGTCAGTGTATTGTAAAAGATGCTTGCAACTTTTCAATCGTTGTCCCCATGTCTGACGATTAAACCTTTTGCGTGTTCAACCACTTTGAAATGAACATCCACAATTACTAAAAACAAAGCCCATGAACAGACTGGCATTGCCAAATATAATCAAATCAAGGGTTTACATGGACATTCCCACAAAAGTGGCAGAACTGCTGGCGTAATGTTTTTCCTTGGTGGCACTCTGGGCAATGTGCCACCAACACGGCTAGGTTGGCATCCAGTCCTGGCCACCAGACAAAACATCTTAACAACCTCTGTATTTTGGCAACCCTGGCAGCATCGTTTGCTCAGGACAATCACTGTTGCTCCCCATAATGACATGCCGTTCTCTATGGTGATTTGGTCTTGCCAGGTCCAGAAAGGTTTCAATTCTAGTTGTGATGGCCCTTTTGTTCCCACCATCACCACCAGCTGTTTTAGTTTTTATAGAATGGGATCTTTTTGTGTCTACAATCTGATATTGTCAGTGGTGACTGGAAGGGTGTCCATAAAGTTTAAAATTAAACCAGACCAGACTAGTCGCAGCACCACTGGTGGTGTATCTGCCAGTGGGAGGTGGCTCAAGGCATCTGCATTTGCCACTTGCCCTCCCAGACAGTGTTCCAACTTGTAATTATAAGTACTCACATTAAGAGCCCACCGCTGAATTCGATCTGAAGCTATGGGTGGATCACCTTGCCTACTTTAAGTAGGCCTAGCAGGGGTTTGTAGCCCATTTAATGTGACAAATGTACTTCCATAAAAGGTATTGGTGGAACTTTCTCATACCAAATCTTCCCTCGCTATCTGGGCATATCTTCGTTCAGCATTAGCCAAAGACCAGGAAGCACGTGCTATTGGGTGTACCTCTCTGCTGGACCACTAGTGAGTCAACGCTACCCAGATACGATATGGGAGGCATTGCACGTCAGCACTATATCTCACTTGGGATTGTAGTGTGTCAACAATTTAGACATGATAGCTGCCTCTTCACTTCCCTCAAGGCTGCATCTTGGCTATGTGACCATTTCCAAGGCTGGCCCTTTTTCAGTAACAGATGCAAGGGTTCCAGGACGGAGGCCATGTTACGTATGAACTTTCTATAATAATTTATCAACCTAAGGAAAGACCTGAGTTCCGGTACAGACATGGTCACTGGGGCACCTTTGATTGCCCTCCCTTTATCTTCCAATGGGTTTAACTCATTCGTGTTGACTCTGAAGCACAAGCCGGTGACTTGGGGTGTGCCTGGAAACACCTTTCTCCCCTCTCCTGAGGTGAATATCTGCCTTGGAGAAACATTTAAGCACCATGGCCAAGTTCTCTAAATGCTCTTTAATGGTCTTCCCGGTTATTAGCATGGCATCGAAATAAATGGTGACCCAGGGTAGACATTATAACATGTTCTCCATGTGAGATCCATGGGAGGGATGAATCTGGTTGGCGGCTGGAATGGAGGGTCAGAAGGTGGAATGGGAGAAGGTGGGGCTGGAAAGGCAGCCAGGGGATAGGTGGGAAGATTATTAGTCAGCCAGGACTATAATGGCCTGCCGGCCCAGATGGTTGAGAAAACGTTAGGCCATGATACATAAGAGCACAAGTTAGGTCATTCGGCCCATTGAGTCTGCTCTGCCATACGATCATGGCTGATGAGTTTCTCAACCCCATTCTCCCAGCTTCTCCCTGTAAACTTTGATCCCGTTGACAAGTAAGAACCAGTTAGGCAGAAAATTGACTTTGTTTTGGGGTTTTGCTATGAGCTCCCCTAGAATCCCTGTGTCCTGAGTGAGGCGTTGCAATTGCCTTCACTCAGATGGTTTCTCCCAAGCTCAGTCAGTCAGTCCCAGGTGTCCACTTCCATTGGAGTACCCTATAACTCATACGTTCCAGTTGCTGCATTTTCTAATGATAGAGCTTGTTTGAAGTCCAGTCAAGCTTCAGCTAGTAGGAATTTTTGCACGGTTACATCTTTAATCCCACGTACCAAACAGTGTCTCAGCATCTCACTAAGGTTTAACCCAAAAGCACATGCCTCTGCCAGTTGTCTTAACCTTGCAAAAAATCTCAATACAGATTCCCCTGGTTCTCAAACTGCAAAGTAAAACCGATAGTGTCTCAGAATCTGAGGAGGCTTGGGGGTGATAATATCCCTTAGGTACATCAACTCGTGAAAGGTTTTAGCATCTGGTGCCTCAAGGAAAGATGGACTTCCGATTACTGAAAATCTGTGGGTTCACATGTTGTCTGAAGAATTACTCATTCTTTTCATCTGCCCTAATGTTATTTTCCTGAAAAATATTACACATGGGGCAGCCCAGTGGCTCAGTGGTTAGCACTGCTGCCTCACAGTGTCAGGGACCCAGTTTCGATTCCACCTTTGGGCGACTGTGTGGAGTTTGCACATTTTCCTCATGTCTGAGTGGGTTGAGGCTGTTAATCAGGTATAATCAAGAAATCTTGGCTGACAAATATAGAGAAGAATATCAGGCATTCTTTTCGCTCGAGGAACAAGCTCTGAGCTGGTTGGGTCAGTGTCATGAATTATGTGCACGTAAATCAAGTGTGACTTGGTGACGGCATTCTGGCCTTCATCGAGTTATTTCAGTTGTGATGAGAGGAAAACATGCCCCTGAAGAGATTCGTTCATAACAGTCATCTTTGGGTTGGGGTAAGCATCTCTGGCATCATGCCATGATTTAGGACTTTGGCCCATATCCCTCCAAACCTTTCCTTATTCATGTACATATCCAAATGTCTTTTAAATGTTCTAATTGTACCCAACTCCAACACCACCTCTAACAGCTCAAACCATATATGTACCACCCAGTGTGAAAGAGTTGCCCCTCAGGTCCCTTTTAAATCTTTCCCCTCTCACCTTAAAGCTACGCCCTTTACTTTTGGACTCCCCTACCTTTGGGAAAGACTTGGCCATTTACCTTATCTATGTCTCTCCTGACTTTTATAAACCTCTACAACATCGCCACTCAGCCTCCAACACTCAAAGGAAAAAAGTTTCAGCCCATCCAGCCTCTCCGTAGAACTCAAACACTCCAGTCCTGGCAAAATTCTTGTAAATTGTTTCGGTACCCTTTCTAGTTTAACTACATTCTTCCTATGGTAGGGCAACCAGGATCGTACTCAGCACCCTAAAAGTGACCCTACCATTGCCTTGAACAATCACAACATGACATTCCAACTCCTATACTTGATGCTCTGACCAATGATGGCAAGCATGCCAAACACCTCCTTCACCACCCCGTACACTTGTGATTACACTTTCGAGGAACTATGAGCCTGCACCCTAGGTCCTTCTGTTCAACCTGAGACCTTACCATTGGCTGTATGTACGGCCCTGGTTTGCCTTACTAAAGTGCAACACCACTCATTTATCTAAATTAGACTCCATTTGCCAAATCTTGGCCCATTGACCCATATGATTAAAGTCTTGTTGTACTCTTAGATGTTCTTCTTCACAGTCTACTATACCACCAATTTTGGTGTCATCAGCAAACTTACCAGTCATATCTCCCATATTCTCATCCAAAGCTGTTGATACAAAATGACAGACAATAGTGAACCTAGAATCAAGCCATTGCAGCACATCGCTGTTCACGGGCATCCTTTATGAATAACTACCCTCAACCACCACCCTCTGCCCTCTAGCAGCAAACCAATTTTGTAACCAATTGGTTCTCTCTCCTTGGATCCCATTTAAATCTAACTTCACTTACCAATCTACCATGTGTGCCCTTGTCGAAGGGCTTGCTACAATGCATTTAGTTGACTTTCTGGTCAATGGCTACCCTCAAGTCATTGACAGTGGCGGATTCTGTGATGGTGGTTAGATTATCTCTAATTGGAGGTGGTCATTGTCTGGCATTTGTGTGGCATGAATGTTACTTGCCAATTTTCAGCCCAAGCCTGAATATTTTCAGGTCATGCTGCATTTGGATATGATCTTCTTCAGTATCTGAGGAGTCACAAATGATATCAAACATTGCGCAATCATTAGCAAACATACTTCTGACCTCACGATGGAAAGATGCTCATCGTGAAGTAACTAAAAGACAGTTGGGTTTAGAACACTATCCCAGAGAACTCCTGCAGAGATGTGCTGGAGGTGAGAGGACTGATCCCCACAACCATAATCCATCAATTTTCCGATATAGAACAGGTATGACTCCAACCAGTAGAGTTTTGCCTAAATCCTACTGACTCCAATTTTGCTAGGTCTCTTTAATACCATACTTGGTCAAATGTACTATTGATGTCCAGGGGTGTCACTCTTACCTCATCTCTGGAATTCAGTTCTTTTGTCCATGTTTGAATCAAGGCTGTAATGAGGTCATGAGATTGTCAGGGGGATATCATTGTTTTCATTATACTGAAGCAGTTCGGCCAGGAGTGTGGCAAGTTCTGGAGAACAAGTTTTCAGTACTATGCTGGAATGTTGTCAGGACCCATAGCCTTTGCAATATCCGTTGCCTCCAACTTTTTCTCGGCATCTTATAGACTGAATCAAATTGGCTGAAGCCTGGCTGAGCATCTGTGCTGCTGGAGACCTCTTAAATGAGGCCAAGGTAGATCAGCCACTCAGCACTTCTGGCTGAAGATTGTTGGAAATGCTTCAACTTTTTCAGTACGTACCATCTTCCTGTCATTGAGGATAGGAACACTTGTGAAGCTTCCTCCTCCAATGAGTTTTTAATAAATTATCCACCACCCTCCACGACTGGAGAGCTTAGATCGGATCAGGTGGTTGTGGGATCGCTTAACAGTCTATTGCACACAAGTAGACCTGTTTGGAAGCTTTACCAGGTTAACATCTCATTTTTCTTTTAGGTATGCACTGTGCCACTCCTGGCATGAACTCCTGCACTTGCTACTGAACCAGGGATGATCTCCTGCCTTCATGGTAATGGTAGAGAGGGAGATATGCCAGGCAGGGAGTTTGCAAATTGGGTTAAGAGTATGCTTTTCACGTTGCTGATGGTCCATGGCTACGCATGAATACCTAGTTTTGAGTTGTTAAACTGGACTGACTTTGAGCAGATCTAACATTATTACAGTGCCACATAACAGAATGGCATTCTCAAACTGAAGGTGAACTTCGTCCTGACAACAGTTTCCACATTCTTACGGATACTGTCATAGACAAATGCTTCTGCGGCAAGCAAACAGATGAACATGAGGTCAAATATTTTTTTCCCGATTGTTAGTTCTGTGGTCAGTTGGTCAGCAGCAGAAATGTCCGCCAGATTGGCTAAGAGCTACAACCAAGCATGCTGGGAATTTTGGTCAAGCTAGTTTAAACTCTGACCAGAGTTAAACAGCAGCCATGATCTGCTGTGACGTAGTTTCCAGTGTTGAGCAAATAAGGTGAGTCTCATGGTGGTCTCTAGACACAGTACTTCTATACTACCTTATATGGAATGTCACTTTTCTAAAATATGGTGTACACATTTGGGAGTTGCTTACCAGTAAACTCCATTGACTGGGTTTGAACAGTGATCAAGCTTTGATCAGTGATAATGGGAACTGCAGATGCTGGAGAATCCAAGATAATAAAGTGTGAAACTGGATGAACACAGCAGGCCAAGCAGTATCTCAAGAGCCGCTGATGTTTCGGGCCTAGTCCCTTCATCAGAGAGGGGGATGGGGTGAGGGTTCTGGAATAAATAGGGAGAGGAGGGAGGCGGACCAAAGATGGAGAGAAAAGAAGATAGGTGGAGAGGAGAGTATAGGTGGGGAGGTAGGGAGGGGATAGGTCAGTCCAGGGAAGACGGACAGGTCTAGGAGGTGGGATGAGGTTAGTAGGAAGGAAATGGTTCGTGACTGGGAGGTGCAGTTGTTTATTGCGAACCGAACGGAGGTGTTCTGCAAAGCAGTCCCCAAGCTTCCGCTTGGTTTCCCCAAAGTAGAGGAAGCCACACCGGGTACAATGGATACAGTATACCACATTGGCAGATGTGCAGGCGAACCTCTGCTTAATATGGAAAGTCATCTTGGGGCCTGGGATAGGGGTGAGGGAGGTGGTGTGGGGGCAAGTGTAGCATTTCCTGCGGTTGCAGGGGAAGGTGCTGGGTGTGGTGGGGTTGGAGGGCAGTGTGGAGCGAACAAGGGAGTCACGGAGAGAGTGGTCTGTCCGGAAAACAGACAAGGGTGGGGATGGAAAAACGTCTTGGGTGGTGGGGTCGGATTGTAGATGGCAGAAGTGTCGTAGGATGATGCATTGTATCCGGAGGTTGGTGTGGTGGTGTGACAGAACGAGGGGGATCCTCTTTGGGCGGTTGTGGCGGGGGCAGGGTGTGAGGGATGTGTTGCGGGAAATGCGGGAGACACGGTCAAGGGCGTTCTTGACCGCTGCGGGGGGAAGTTGCGGTCCTTGAAGAACGTGGACATCTGGGATGTGCGGGAGTGGAATGCCTCATCCTGGGAGCAGATGTGGCGGAGGAGAAGGAATTGGGAATAGGGGATAGAATTTTTGCAGGAGGGTGGGTGGGAGGAGGTGTATTCTAGGTGGCTGTGGGAGTCGGTGGGCTTGAAATGGACATCAGTTACAAGCTGGTTGCCTGAGATGGAGACTGAGAGGTCCAGGAAGGTGAGAGATGTGCTGGAGATGGCCCAGGTGAACTGAAGGTTGGGGTGGAAGGTGTTGGTGAAGTGGATGAACTGTTCGAGCTCCTCTGGGGAGCAAGAAGCGGCGCTGATACAGTCATCAATGTAACGGAGGAAGAGGTGGGGTTTGGGGCCTGTGTAGGTGCGGAAGAGGGACTGTTCCACGTAACCTACAAAGAGGCAGGCATAGCTGGGGCCCATGTGGGTGCCAATGGCCACCCCCTTAGTCTGTAGGAAGTGGGAGGAATCAAAAGAGAAGTTGTTGAGGGTGAGGACAAGTTCGGCTAGGTGGATGAGGGTGTCGGTGGAGGGGGACTGATCGGGCCTGCGGGACAGGGAGAAGCGGAGGGCCTCGAGGCCACCTGCATGCAGAATACAGGTGTATAGGGACTGGACGTGCATGGTGAAAATGAGGTGTTGAGGGCCAGGGAATTGGAAGTTCTGGAGGAGGTGGAGGGCGTGGGTGGTGTCACGGACACAGGTAGGCAGTTCCTGGACCAAAGGGGAGGTCAATTTATTGACCCAGTGCCAGGGATCATTCTAGAATGGAGCACATTTCCAGGTAAGTTATCAATACAGAGATTTTAGAAAACCCTTTGCTCTAAAGTTAGGGATTCTATGATAAGACAAAGAACCATGAGGAAACACCTGCGGGGAGAGCAATGTTGGCCACTTCAGTCACATTGGGGTAGTATTTCATTCAAGCCAAACTATTAGAATTAGAATTAGGGTTGAAAAATTCCAGGAGAGGCCGATATCCTGTCACCAAGTCGCCCTTTATTTCCAGATACATAGTAATATGGCACTGGCCCAGCTTCCTCACAGACAGCTCTCAGGTGAACAGAGCCTCCGACATTCCTATTTATATCTGTCAGCCAGGGTTGACTGGTCCTGGGCCCATTAGGGAACTCATTCTGAGATCTGTTAGAGATAGTAGGAACTGTAGATGCTGGGAGAATCTGAGATAACACGCAGTAAAGCTGAAGAAATTCTGAAGTTTCTGAAGAAGGGTCCCGGCCCGAAACATCAAGCTTTCCTGCTCCTCTGATGCTGCTTGGCCTGCTGTGTTCATCCAGCTTCACGCCCTGTTATCTCATTCTGAGATCTACCTGGTTAACCTCATTACAATCCTTACAAGGATTAAATGTTGATCAATAAAGCAAGGTAAAATGAAATTAAATATAGTGAGTTAAAGTTGAAGTTAGGTGAAGTGAGAAATAAACATTGCAATGAATTTATGTTTTGTTTTCAGTATTAGTATCTAAAAAGTTAAAATAAAGAAGGGTTTGTTAATTAAATTCTGAGTTATTTCCTTGCCTTTTGTCTGTCACACAATGGAAGAATGCCCGGGTAAAAGTATTGGGTGCTGCATTTTGGGCAACAGTTCCCTCACCAAATATCGCGGACCTGGTCTAGCAGCAATGCCTCAACCAGTTCAATCAGTAGCACTGCTGCCAAGCCACTCTTGGTGGAAGATATTGAAATTACCCATCCAGTGTACATTCTGTGCTTTCTTCACTCCGTGCTTCTTCCTTATGATGGTCAGTGATACATCAGCCAAGAGAGGATGGCATGTGGTGATCAGCGGGTTTCTTTGCCCATGCTTTGCTTGATACCATGAGACAGCACGGTGTCTGGAGTCAATGTTGAAGGCTCACAGGCAATTTCATCTTTACAGCATAACACTGTGCCGCCACATCTGCTGGGCCTGTCCTTGCCAGTGAGCAAGGACATATCCAAGGATGGTGATCAGTATTCCCTCTAATTTTCTTACCAGCTGTATCAGCCTCTGGGGCCCATATGCGGCAGCAACTTCAAAAATCTGAAGTCAACACTGCAAACTGCATGCCAATGCCAAGTGCCCTAAACAGAACATTGAAACAGCTTCACACACACAACGTATGGGGGAAATAAATTGTGATGGTCATGGTGATATCTGAGACATGGTCATTCTCATGAAATCATGCCTTATGGACTAGGTCAGGCAGTTGGTTGACTAGACTGTGAGACAGCTCTCCCAATTTTGGTACTGGCCTCCAGAAGTTAGTAAGGAGGACTTTGCAAAGTTTACAGGGCTGTTTTTAGTCTTGTCATTTCTGATGCCTCGGTTATGCCAGGTGATCCATCAGTTTAATTTCTTTTTTTTCCCAGGCTTCAAAATGATTGCCTAACGAGCCATTCAGTTGTAACAATTTTAAGAGGGCAATTGACAGTCCACCACATTGTTGTGCTTCTGGAGTCACATGTATGCCAGATCAGGTAAAGATGGCAGATTTCCTTCCCCTCAGGACATTTGTGCACCAGATCAAGTTTTCCTATAATTGTCAGTGGTTTCATGGTCATCTTTAATTCTTCAATTCCAAATACTTATTGGATTCAAATGTCACCACCTGCCATAGCAGGATTTGAACCATTCCTCAGAACATTAGTGGAGTTTACAGATTAGTAGTCAAGCAATAACACCATTAGGCCATCACCTCCCCACTCATGCATTAAAAGATAACAATTAAAGAACCAAACCTCATCAACAGGGCAGAGCAACGACAGCACGCTTTAGAGGAGAAGTAAATACAATTTCAGTTTATATTGCTGTGACCACAGGTATGAAACATATATTTTCTGACTACATCTTTGGTTTATTTGCATCTTGAACCCGTCACATTGTGAAGATGATGCCTAGTCTTGATGCCTCAGTGATGAGAATTGGCTCCAATATTTAGGGCTATTTAACTTGAAGAAACTGCATGAAAAGGCAATCAAAATTTTTAAAATGAAGAAGGCATGGAATGCTCAAATTGTCAAATTTGAAGCTCTGTTCAAGAATTAAATTGCACAATTTAACACTGATTCCCCCCCCAAACATTATCAGTCAGTTGCAGAGCATTGAGATTCTGTTTGGACTTGATATTAAACCTCTATACTCCTATGCATATTAAGTCATTTACCTTGGGGCCCACCCTCCCATTCTTTAATTATCAGTCTTTAGCAGTATAGCTCCTTCCTTAATATTCAGAAGCAGTCCTAAAATGGGCAATTAAAAACTGAATCAACCATACTGTTATCATCCCAGGTAATGTTATTACTGAATAGGTCAGATCCTGGACCAAAATATGGTTTGATAGTTTTTTTTTCGTATTTAACATAATGGTCTTTCATTGAAGCATAAGCACGCAATGTTACGGACTTAATAATAACAAAACAGAAGTTTATTATACAAAATAAAAGCAAATAAAAATGAAACAAACCAGGCTATTTACATACAACACAATTTGAAGATTTCAAACACACAGTAAAATATATTCTCATTTCCTCTCAACACCACGTTAAAATAACCAAATAACAGTGGGGGTTCCTTTCCTATCACATTTATAGGTGTAGCTTAACTAATTTTTTCCAATTCCCAGTCTTGACAGCTTGATGGCCTCTTCCTTAACTATTCACACAACTGAGCTTAAACTTTGAGTTTCAAATAACCTGTTCGATGTTCTAACTGAACACTTCTGGTACAAAATTTTCCAACTCCTTACTATGAGGTAACCTATTTCATAACTGCTCTGAACTAATTCCCTTCCCTACAGGGAACTGTTATTACATCTAACTCCAGCCAGGTCTTCTGCAAACTGAAAGCAAAAACTTTCCAACGTATGGGTCTTCCCAAGCAAACAAAAAAAAACACCAACTCTTGATTTCCTGAAATCAAACGCAAGCTCCTGTTTAAAAGCCATTTCAATGTTTGGTCTTTAACTTTATAACGCTCTCAAAAATACAAAATCTGACATTATCACTCCAGGAATGCCCCAGCCACCTGCCTGCTGACACATACTTGTTTAAAAAATGAGGACTCCTAGAAGGCCAACAATTTAACAATTGAATTCCTTCATACAGAACAAAATCTACGTATTGTTAGTTCAACCCAAACTATTGAAATAAATTATATCAATGCATATAAATCACACAACTAATTCAGTTAAATTTGTTTTAAACAGCAACTAGCACTGTTAAATTTCAAGATAATCAACACACTCACTCCACAGAATGTCAGATTTTATTTGGCTGCATCACAGCAGTGCATTTCTCAATCACTTGTAAACTGCATCATAGTGCACTTCAAAAGAGAACCATAGGGCCGGTGTGATGAAAATAAATGTCCTTGCAAGCAGATATAATTATAACCCCACTTGCTGAATGATTTCAACAACTAACCTATCCTTACGCTTTCTATAACAATGATGACAATGTTATAATTAAAATGCCTTAAATTGTATGCTATTTCTAAATACCACTGTAGCTAAAAGTTATCAACATTCAGTGTGTTCTTCTTCAGAATGTGCAGTGTTTTTTGTTTAAAAAGGGTTTCTTTTGGACTATTCAAATTCATTAATACTTCCCATTAGAGAGCAGCACAACAAGTCTTTTATGCTGAACTTTTAATTGAATAAATTACAATGTAGATTCAGGTTCAGAAATGCATACAGCATGTATGCAAAGTTTTCATGTTTAAGAAAATTTTCTTTAAAATTCCTGAATTAAGAAATTCCTCAGCCTGTCCCATTAGCATTTAATATAATACCAATAAATTAACATCTGTTATTCCAGGTCCAGTGTTTTAGATATTATACAACAGTTTGTATCTGCAGTAACTTGCTCTCCTCATCTACTTACTAATCAAGCCAACAACTGTTAAAGACTTCAAAACAAAATCATATAAAATGAGGCTGAAACTCAATCAAATTTAACACAATTCAAAATAATTGCATACTAATAGGTAAAACTCCAGGCTAACTGAAGTAGTTTGAGAATTTGACATTTTCATGGTAGACTGCAAACATAGCACATCAGGTTTGAAATCTGAACTTTGTCAAAGTACGTGTTGTTTCTGACAATGCAAAAGCAATAACACTAATAGCTTGTCAAAACAAACTTCAAAAGTCTGTTGAATTGCCAATTTGACATTTTTTCCAATGTTCTTTGAAAATCTCTTTAATCCTTTCCGGGTTCAATAAATTTGTCTGTGTTAGAGTCAAAGAACAGAACAGAAATAAACAAACAGTCGATTCAGCCAAGAATACCTGTGCTGGCTCTCATCAAGAGCAACTCAGCTGTTCCCACATCTTTGCCTTTTCCTTGTATCTAGGCACATTTTCTCCCTTCAGACAATTATCCAATTCTGTTTGAAAATCATGTTTGAGTGTGCCTGCACAACAGTGTCAAGCAGTGCCTTTGTGATGTGAACCACTCGCTGCAGACTATGCTATTGCTAATGTCAATATTGCTTCTTTTGCCAATCATAAATAGGTGCCCACCACTTTGAAATTCTTGTACCACAGGTAAAAGTGTCTCCTGTTCTACTCTGTCCAGGCCCCTTAAGACTTCGCACATTTTTAACAAATTAAATTTTCCACTATATTGACAATGCTTTGTGCTATTGCCAAATTTTGAAACTGTATTACACAAGTTAAGATCATGAAATCAATTTTAGTTCTCTATGCAGAGACAGATACCACAATTTCTACCACAGGACAAGAGGCAGGTTACAATCATGCTTAATTCTCGTTTAACTACTTACACACATATAAAAGACTTCTACAATCTCTCAAATGTCAATTGCCAAAGTCTTCTCATCCTTTCATTTTGCTTCTCTTACTTGGTCTTCCACTTCAGTTGTGAGAAGGAGTAAGAGACACAGGGAGACCGGGGTGGGGGTCCGGAAGGGAGACTGTGGGTGGGGGGGGGGGGTGGGGGAGGAAACAAGGAGCGAAGGAGCAAGAGATGGGGACAGCAAGAGAGGGGGGAGCATGAGAGAGCAAGTGCAAGAGAGGGAGAACAGAGAGACACACACAGTGAGGATCTAACTAAGAGAGACAGAACGAAAAAGACAGGAGAGCGAGAAAGCACATCACAGGCAGATAAACAGAGAAAGCCAGCGAGACACACAGGGTGGGAGAGAGGGCGGGAGAGTGGCAGAACAAAACACACAGGCAGACTGAGACAGACACACATAAAAGAGAGAGACGGACACATACACATACACAAACAGCGAGAGACAGTGCACAGATACACTCAGAGACAGAGACAGAGACAGAGACAAAAGACAGGGACAGAGAGATTCAGACAGTAACACACAGACAGGGAGGTAAACAAACACACAGAGAGACACAGAAACAAACAGAAACTAATACAGAACATGAGAGACAGACACAGAGGCAGAGAAAGACACACTGGCACATCTCTGTTTATCTGCCTGTGATGTGCTTTCTCGCTCTCTTGTCTGATAGAAACAGTCAACCTGATAACTATCCTACATGGTTCGTTTACAGATACTGGAATTGTAAGTGTCTACTGTTGCTGGGGTGTTGTTCAGGGGAACAGAAGCAGCAGTGAAGAATGCTTTATTCTGGCTTCTACAGTTGTTCCTGCTCTCTAACAGCAAGTTAACTTCAAAAAAGAAAATATACTTGGTGTCCTCATGCAAAGCCTTAAAGGACCTTTAAATTCCAGAAGCTACAACAAGCGACGCTGCTTCTGGCACCATCCACCAGCTCAGATACTGACACCTTGGTGGGTACTTGAACTAGCACATCCTAGTGAATACACCACTGCCACATTTCAGCAGGTGGCTGAAGAAACATCCCTGGTTGCTGGCAATTAGAGGACTGCCAAACATCAGGTACCTCTTTAAGAGAAGAGGACCCCACAGCGTTAATTTTTATTAACTTCACTCAAATGTACTAACGGACAACAGGAGCAGCAGGCAGATTTATCAAAGACGCTCAGGAAACTGACTCAAAGAATGGGGGAGCTGACTAAATGGTGTCTTTGACATGCAAGCATCTTGTTGCAACCTACTATGGAAGAGAACCAGGTCCAACACACTGTCAGATACGTGCACAGACCTACACTCTTGTGCTCCAGACATTGATACTCAGAATAAACTGCACAGCAACAGGGAACAAGGAGCACTGAAACCATTCTAGGTGCCCCTTCATTAGGAGGCACTATGGTGCCAGTAGGTACCCAGACTAAGAGAAACCACATACAAACCCCACAGATCTCTCCTCTCTAGACGCCACAGAGATGCCTAGGCCATCAACTTGCCTGCAATCCCCAACTCTATGAGAGTTAAACATAGTGAACCTGTACCTGGACAGGACACGCTTAGGACATCTGGGACCCCAAACTACAACTGGCCTTTGGGTTACCTACCCGTAACACCAAGACCAATACACTCCACTACAGGGCAGGCTGCCTCCACCCCAGGTGCAAACCCAGGGACTGCCATGACAAAGTGGGAATGAAGGACTAAAAAAGAAAACCTTGAGTATACGTGGGAGGCATAGTTGAAACGTCATTGTAAATACATTATCACACTTGGGGAAAAAAAGTATGATCACTTTTCATCAGCTGTGTGAGCAACTATCATTTTGGCTGTACCTTCAAGAGCGAAGACACCACCCACCATTCGCCATGTTCCAATCCTATCCCTAAATAATAACTATACTTTCCATAGCACCCATTCCAGCATGAAACTTTGGAATCAGATGTTGGGAAAGTTTCCATACATTTGTCACATTAACTTTCATTTAATAGTATGAAACATGTACAACAATCAAACCATTAAACTGTACTTACAGTTGAGATTATATAGGGGATACTGGCCTCAGCAGCAAAACATTTATACAGTCAGTGAAAAATACTTTAGTGTAAGTCTGCTGCATAGAAAAAGGTTCATCATTATCCTGCCCATGTGTTTAGTCACATTTCTGCTCGCACATCAAATTTGGCACAATGCTGCAGCTCTCATGGATATTTGTCTTCCAGCTGTCCACAGCAGAAATCTTAAGGATTAAGCAGCACCTTCTGTCTGCAAAATGCTGGAATGATCCCCCAGACATGGCCTGAATGGAAAACCGATATGGAGGGGACAACCCAAAGCCCTCAGTGGCACCAACAGCAGATGCTGCATTGCAGAAAGAACATCACGTTGTCCAACCTAACTGCCATTTCTGGACAGAGAATGGTAACAGTTCTCCTCTCTCATCAGAATGGTATTCCAAGGAAAATGATTGCCTGTGGCCCTTCAGCAGCTCTGTCAAATCATGAGGGTACCTCTAGCTGGAGGTTCCATGGCAGGAAGTGGCTCCACATCTGCTGATGGTTGATAATGGTCCTGTGCTTTTGGATGCATATGTTTCTCATTTATTCATGTAGCTATTCTTGGCACAGTGGCCAGAGAGACAGCAAAAGAGACAACCACAGCTGATTTCTGAGCCTGAATCTATACAGACACAATTAAAATGGGCAATATCAAAAACAAGGCAGCTTCTCAGTAATGTGATTATTAGGCAATTGAAGCACACAGCAGTACGTTTTTTTTAATTTAAAATGCACTCATGAGATGTGGGCATCTCTGGCTAGGCCAGCATTTAAATAGCCTGCTCCAAGCAGTGGGACGCCTCGACATTGTCACTACACATAACTGACCTAATTCAGGAACTGTTGCTCCAGATTTGGGTGCACATAGTGTCACCTAACTTGACCCCCACAGTACTCAAGAAATACAGTATTGCATATTGAATAATGCTGTCAACATTACATTGTCCAAGATGTGAAGCAAGCATGTCCTGCAACTTGTGTAGGCTATAGAACCCTGAGTGAGGATTATGACTTTGGCAACTGAGATGAATCTTTAGAGCTCACATGGCAATGGTTTCATGGCACATGAAAGTGGAATATTTTCCTCAAAAGAATAACAACTTACTCACCCAATCTAGTGTGGTGGCAGCCATCTTCCATTTCAAATGCACATCAATGTGGATAGGGATAGACAAAACAGTTAATGCTTCACTGAGTGAGTCGCAGCATCAGCTTCTCAGTTCAGGTTACCCACCTCAAAAACATTGACATTCCTTTCTGTCAACCCCATTGGATTTGATCTACCCTATGTTCCCACCCAACTTACCTGTTTAAACAGTTCATCTCCCTACTTTGCCCCATGAGCAGACATACAGCTTAGTCATGCATGTTTGTCTAATGAAATGAGGATGGTGATGAGGATCAGTGATCTCCAATTCCTGCAGCTCTCCTTGTCCTCCCATGTCTTATCATTTATCTCCCACTCGTGTTGTATTCCTTCCCCTTCCCTATTATTAGCCCCTTGGTATCCCAACAGATTGCCTCCAATTCCCACAAATCAATTCCCCCAGCATCCTCACTACAGCAGTGGCCCCTCAGAAAACCCTTAGACTTTCAATGAATAATTCCCCTGGACTCTCAGTTCCACCCACCCTAACCCTCCCCCTAAATCCCAGATAACTTGTAAGGACCCAACTGATTGATTGATCTGATTCGTATCTGTGCAACTCCCTGACTGGTTTGCCACTAATCCCCAGACTGTTTGAACTGGGCCTGAAGGGAGTTCCCATAGACTTGACGAGGACAACTCTCACTAATAAAATGTCCATACTTTCAAGTCTAAAGTGCATGCAATGTTTGTGCCATATAGGCTGCTGGCACAAACTGTAGGCGTGCAGTTATCATGTTGCAGTATAACAATATACGCACCTCCTTAGCTTGCTTGTAACTATAACAAGCTGCCCAGCTCTGGCCTGCATTAAAAAGCAAGACAAACAGAAGGAATGTAAGATTGTAAATTGTGAATGAGGCAGCAAAACGCAAAAAAAGCAGGCATGGAATAGCAGTGAAGCTCTGAACATCCAAGTGGGTACAAAGTCAGATAGCAAGCTGAGCCCCCCCCCCCCCCCCACCTCGAGAAGCATCCTGCTCCAAACATTGAGATGGTTTCCTGTATCTGTGCACAAAGTGACCTGACAGCACATTACTATGAAAAGTGTCAGTGTACTCCAAAGTGGCGAACTGTATTTTAAAATGAATCAGAGATGCACCACTATGTAATCAGGCTGGTGCGCGACAATGCTAACTTCTGTGGACAGGGGATGAGATATTAGGGATGGCTGGCCAAGTTGGAACAAACAGCAAGCTGGAGCTGCCAGATTTCCACTCTGCCATTGATGTCAGGAACTGTCACATCTAGTTTCTCACCACTGAATGGTCGAATGTGAAATTGCATATCAACTAGGGCATAAATTAGCTCTGAGGAGATTAAATTCTCATCACTCAAACCTTGAGTGGAAAATCAGACTTTTATCCGAACTCATTTTTATGATAATGCCACATTGTCCCCAGCTCATTTTTATGATAATGCCACATTGTCCCTACAGACTCACCAGTGCCCATGTAGTTCAGGGGCTAGGAAAATTCAGTGTATGGTCTGTTCTGAAAAAAAAAATCAAATGTTTCAAGAGCAACAGTTAAAATTTCACTAGAGAAAATAAATAAGAAGCAATATTTGCTTCTTTTTGCAATGTTACAAGAGTAGTGAAAAATCTTGTGACTTCCAGCCACAAAAGGAATAGCATTATTTAAAAAGGTCTACAAACAAAATATTGCCCTCATTTTTATTATTCTTGCTGTGGGCTGCGCCATCCTGGATTATTTCATCTCATTCCTCCATAATTAAACAAACAAGCAATCACAGTTTGAGACATGCATCGTTCTTCCGCACCTACACAGGCCCCAAACCCCACCTCTTCCTCCGTTACATTGATGACTGTCTCGGCGCCGCCTCTTGCTCCCCAGAGGAGCTCGAACAGTTCATCCACTTCAACACCTTCCACCCCAACCTTCAGTTCACCTGGGCCATCTCCAGCACATCCCTCGCCTTCCTGGACCTCTCAGTCTCCATCTCAGGTAACCAGCTAGAAACTGATGTCCATTTCAAGCCCACTGACTCCCAACGCTACATAGAATACACCTCCTCCCACCCACCCTCCTGCAAAAATTCCATCCCCTATTCCCAATTCCTCCGCCCCCACGATGAGGCATTCCACTCCCGCAAATCCCAGATGTCCACGTTCTTCAAGGACCGCAACTTCCCCCCCGCAGCGGTCGAGAACGCCCTTGACCACGTCTCCCGCATTTCCCGCGAAACATCCCTCACACGCCAGCACCGCCACAACAGCCCAAAGAGGATCCCCCTCATTCTCATGTACCACCACACCAACCTCTGGATACAACGCATCATCCTCCGACACTTCTGCCATCTACAATCCGACCCCACCACCCAAGACATTTTTCCATCCCCACCCTTGTCTGCCTTCCGGAGGGACCACTCTCTACGTGACTCCCTTGTCCGCTCCACACTGCCCTCCAACCCCACCACACCCGGCACGTTCCCCTGCAACCGTAGGAAGTGCTACACTTGCCCCCATACTTCCTCCCTCACCCCTATCCCAGGCCCCAAGATGACTTTCCATATTAAGCAGATGTTCACATGCACATCTGCCAATGTGGTATACTGTATCCATTGTACCCGGTGTGGCTTCCTCTACATTGGGGAAACGGAGCGGAGGCTTGGGGACCGCTTTGCAGAACACCTCCGCTCGGTTCGCAATAAATAACTGCACCTCTCAGTCGTGAACCATTTTAACTACCCCTCCCGTTCCTCAGACGACATGTCCCTCATGGGCCTCCTGCACTGCCACAATGATGCCACCCAAAGGTTGCAGGAACAGCAACTGATATTCCGCTTGGGAACCCTGCAGCCCAATGGTATCAATGTGGACTTCACAAACTTCAAAATCTCCCCTTCCCCCACTGCATCCCAAAACCAGCCCAGTTCTTCCCCTCCCCCCACTGCATCACAAAACCAGCCCAGCTCGTCCCCTCCCCCCCAACGCATCCCAAAACCAGCCCAGCCTGTCTCCGCTTCCCTAACCTGTACGTCCTCTCACCCATCCCTTCCTCGGACCTCAAGCTGCACCTCCATTTCCTACCTACTATCTCATCCCGCCTCCTTGACCTGTCTGTCTTCCCTGGACTGACCTATCCCCTCCCCACCTATACTCTCCTCTCCACCTATCTTCTTTTCTCTCCATCTTCAGTCCGCCTCCCCCTCTCTCCCTATTTATTCCAGAACTCTCTCCCCATCCCCATCTCTGATGAAGGGTCTAGGCCCAAAACGTCAGCTTTTGTGCTCCTGAGATGCTGCTTGGCCTGCTGTGTTCATCCAGCTCCACACTTTGTTTTCTAGGATTCTCCAGCATCTGCAGTTCCCATTATCACTCACATAAGCTTGTGATTGCTTTAACGATAAGACAGGCATTTATTAACAATTAAGTCAAGACAAAATAAACCGAACTATCTAACACAAAGTAATGTAAAATAAAAACATTAATCCCAAAATACTCATTTATAAATTGAGAAGTAAAACAACTTCTGTATAGTTCCTAAAAACAATCACTCATATAATTCTCACAAAATAGCCTGTCCTCAACATCTGTATATGTTTAATTCCTTCTGACTTTAACTTACAGACTGAAACTGCAGGTAGCTTCTTCCTGGAGCTATTAGAAACCAGAACTTAAAAATGTTCAGCTTTAAGTAACCTTTCCAGGATTTCATTCCAAAAATTAGTCTGAGACTGACATTAATTCCTCAGTCTGAGGTAATCAAGTTTCAAATTCTCCCTTTCTTTCTCAGGAGCACTGACTATGCAGCATTTTCATCCAAGGACTTTACAAGACTGCTGCAAACCTCATTAATTTTAATAATAAACTCTCCCGTTCTTATTGATTGGTGTTTCCTTCATGCTTAAACAAATACTAGTTCCATAAATCTCTAAGAAAGTTTGAGGCCCCATTATTTAGATTGTTCTACAAACCAGCAAGTTACGGTAAACAAAAATCAATTTGTGGTGTACAAAAAAAAATCAGTTCTAAAGCTAAACCTCAAAAACTGTTCTAAAAGAAATCATCATTGCTACAGAAATACTCACAATTCAATTAATTATTAACTCCAGACACACAGAAAATCCATGTTAACTAAAAAAAATCAAAAACCCAAACTTACAGTAAGTGATATTATAATATTTACATGAATCACAGAGTCTAGGTAACTAAGCAACGTTTTCTGGCTTTTGTTGACATGGCTTTGAGATGGCAGTTTATGGCGTTTCTGTCACGTTTAGTTGCAAATCCTTCTCATCCTTTTAAATAACTATTGTGGCAATTACGTTCAGTACCAACTTGGATTACTTTATATGGCTTCCAACTTTGCTTATTTATTTTCAAATCAGAGATTGCTTTAGGTTCAATGCAGCTACTATAGATTTCACATCAATTGCAACTATATTATAATTATCAGATGCACTAAAGCTTAATTTGCACATTCTTAGAATGAATTGTATGAATCAAAATATTATTTAATATTTAGAGCCCTTAAAATCATAAACTAGAATATTTTTCACCCACTGAGTTATGATCCCCATGGAGACCAACAAATCAAGAAGTACCAAATTTACCAAACAACAAATTTACCCAAAAAGCTGATGAATAATATTTTACTTTAATAATCAAACCAAATCAACACAAACTAAACATGAATAGACAGATAAGTCATGATAAATGTATTAATTGCAAAGCAGATAGTAACTACAAAGACAGATCTCAAATTTGCAGGCCAGCCAACTCAATATATAAAACACCAATAGTTTTGGTTTCAAAGTGTAGGGGTCATCATGTCTGCTTTATGGGACACACTTGTGGCACAGCTGTACTGTCCTTATCTCTGGGCCACTAGGCCCAGGTTCAGGTTCAAGTCAACCCTGTTTCAGAGGATATTTGCTACAAACATGATAGAGAAGGGCAAGGTAGCACCCCATATTACAGGCAGTAACCTCAGGTCCAGCTGAACAGGGTGACACAGGCACAGGACAAACAGAGGAGGCCATAATGCTACCAAGGTCAGTGCAGTTTCAGCCATCAGGAAGAATGTCCAGCAGTGTAAGATGGTGGTGAATGGCCTTCTCCACTCTGTCAATATTAAATGTCATCTTCTCCCAGATATTCCACACTCAACCCACAAAACCACTGAAAGAGTCAAATCAGATGATGGGATGCCTGGCATTCATTTCCTCACCCCTTATATGGTGAGCACCCTGACTAATTCCCCAGAGTGAGTGACTGACCATGTTTAAGTCCCTTGACTGGCCTCAAAGACTGCCCCTCAACTTACTGTCTCAGAACAAAAGCCATCTCCCTTGACTTGACTGAGAACTGCTGATGATCATGACAAGCTTCCTGGCTTTGCATTGTCCTAAATGATATATCAATATAGCAACACTGGCATATTTGGCTGAGGGAGAAACCACAAAAAAGGTTAGACAAGATAATGCAAGGCAGAGATGCTGTAAGCAATTCAGATAGTGCTCACTGACTGTGAGCCTATGACAGTAAGCCAGAGATGCAACTTGGCCACAAGCTGAGGATGCATCCCTAACCATAAAGTATCCTTCCTGAAGCATGTCAACAATAGCTGCTTGTACAGCTTGAAGGACAGCATTTATGTGATGAAGCATACTATAAATGGATCAGAGATGTGCCATCAGAGTGCTTAAATGTTGGATCATGTTGGATATAAACGTCTGGGGTCATGGAGTGCATGCGGCTCGTGCCTACACAACGTGCTTTAAACACACATGCAATCTAGCACAATTTGGCAAGTTGGGTACAAAACTGGCTTAGTAGTTGGAGACAGAAGGTGGTGGTAAAGGGCTGTTTATATGACTGGAGGCTGGTATTCAGTGCCATACTACAAGTTATCAGTGCTGGGTCCCTTATTCTTCAACATTATTACAAGAAGGCAATGTCAGATCAGTGGCGGATAGATTTTAGCATTTGGGCCACTTGCCTTTATCAGACATGGCATAGGACAATAAGAGCAGGAAGATTATGTTGGAGCTTTACAAAACTTGGATTAGATCACAGCTGAAATACTGTGTGCAGTTCTAGTCACCACACTCCAGGAAGCACATGATTGCAGCAGAACAGGTTGCAGAAAGATTCACCAGGGGGATGGCTGGGGCTGAACAGTTCAGCTGTGAAAAGAGGGTGGATAAGCTCAGGTTGATTTTCTTTACAGTAGATAAGGCAGAGAGTGGGTTTGATTGAGGTATAAAAGATTATGAGGGGTATGAACTAGGTGGATAGAAAACAGCTGTTCCCTTTAGTTGAAAGGTCAATTACAAGGAGGCACAACTTTAAGGTGAAATGTAGGAGGTTTACAGGAGATTTGAGGAAAATTAAATTTCAGCTATACAGTGATGAGAATCTAGAATTCAATGCCTTTGACGATTTAATTGCATGAAACAATTGGTAATTTGCTTATTTTACACCTGGATTCCATTTACATTACACTGGGATCACAGCAACACAGGTCCTGTGCAATTCAATGTTGTGTTTGCTCTTAAGATTGCACCTAAGTAAAAGAACCAAGATCAAAACACTGCAAGCCCAAAGGTTAAAACAAAGACAGAAAAACACAGTCCATCAAGCTATGCAATTTCTCAATAAATTCCAACCTGCCAGTGCTGCTCTGTCTTCAAGTCATAGAGTTATGCAGCACAGAAAAGGACTTTTCAGTTCAACTCGTTCATGCCGATCAGTTACTCTAAATCGATCTGTTACCTTTTGCCAGCATTTGGCCTGTATCCCTCTAAATCTTGCTATCACATACCCATCCAGATGCCTTTTAAAATGTTATTGTATCCACCTCCACCACTTCCTCTGTCAGCCCATTCCATTCAGGTACCACCCTCTGCATGAAAAATTTGCCCCTTTGTTCTGTTTGAAATCTTTTTCCACTCTCACCTTAAACCTATGCTCTCTGGTTTTGGAGTCTAGCCAGGGAAAAAACCCTTGGGTTTTCACCCTATCCATACCCCTCATGATTTTATAAAACCTTATAAAGGTCATTCCTCATTAACTGGCATTCCAGGGACAAAAAAAAAGCCCCAGCATATTCAGTCTCTCCCAATCACTCAAACACTCCAATCCCAGCAACGTCTTTTCTAATCTTTTCTGAACTCTTTCAAGTTTATTTAACAACATCTTTCCCACAGTAGGGAGGCCAGAACTGCTCTTATGGTCTACGCCATGACTAACAAAGGCAAGTGTCCCATATGCTTAACTACTCTACTAACCTATCCTGCTGCCTTCTGCATTCTGTGGACAAACATTCCAAAATCCCTCTATTGCTCAGAGCTTCCTAGTGATTGGCCATCCAAAAAGTACTCCCTTGTGTTGTTTTGTTTTATTTTGCTTTTCTACTGTCCATGACTTCCTTTGTAAGCCATGATCACCTCATCCTCCCCTTAGTATGCTTCTTCTCCCATGAGACTGATTTTTGCTGTGCCTCCCAAATTACCCCCCAAAAGTTACCAAATATCTAAGGTTTTAAAGTAGATTTGTAGCTCAGGTTGTGGATGTTGTGGTTGGCTGGCTGGCTTGCCGAGCTGGTTCATTGTTCCATAGACATTTCATTACCTTGCTGGGTATCATCATCAGTGCAGCCTCTGATGAAGCACTGTTGTTTTCCCACCTGTTATTTGAACTCTGGCATCCATCAGGTTGGCGACAAGACCACAGTATCATTTGACGCTACTGCCCTATTTAAAAATCGATAGACATACCACTAGCAAGAGAAACAGTGATAACACTACTAAAACAAGAACATGACCACAGTGACACTATCGCCAAAGACAACATGCTGAAGCTATTAGACCTATGCCTCACCACCCACTTCACCTTTAACGGCCAAACATATGAACAGATCGACAGGACACCCATGGGATCACCTGTCTCCAGGCTAATAGCTGAAGGGATGATGCAGAGACTTAAAAGTATGGCCCTTCTGCTAATCCAACCAAAACTATGGATATGCTACATGAACGACACCTTCGTTATTATTAAACAGGCCAAATTCAAGGAAACACACCAACTAATAAACAACACCCTCAATGGAATCAGATTCACCAGAGAGGAGAAGATCAAACAGCTCCCATTCCTGGGCATCATGGTGGAATGCAGGAAAAAAAATGGGGAATTCCTAACAAAAAGGTACACAGGAAAGCCACACACACTAACCAAGTACTGAATTTTGACAGCAATCACCCTAACACACACAAGCAAAGTTCCATGAGAACATTTAAATATGCAACAACACAATTCTGCAGCACACAGCTACACCAGGAAAAACAGTACCTCTTCCAGGTATTCCAAGACAATGGATACACGAAAAACTGGGTCAGAAGATGCCTATTACACAAACGACACCAGGAAGACACTACGTGCCTCGACACACTCCACATTAACCTACATCAGGAACACATCTAAACTGACCACAAGACTCCTAGGACCACTGGGCATCAGAGTAGCACACAAACCCGCATCAACTCATCGCCAACTGCTCACCCGAACCAAAGACCCACCACCCACTATGGACAGGACCAACGTTATATACAAGAATCCCTGCAGGGACTATGACAAACACCACATTGGACAAACCAGGAAGGAAATTAACCACAAGGGTACACAAACATCAACTGGCAGCAAAAGGACACAACCAACATAAGGATAAGGAGAACCACCAATTCGATTGGAACACCAGGATCTTGGGCCAAGCAAAGCAGAGTCAAGCACGGGAATTCTTAGAAGCCTGGCAGTCCACTAAGAAAGCCATCAATAAACACAGAGCTTGATCCTATACACACTCCACCGTGAAGGAAAACCGGAAGTGAGGTAATCCAGCCCAACCGAGTTCAAATAACAGGCGGGAAAACACAACAGCACTTCAGCAGAGGCTGCACTAATGATATTACCCAGGAAGGTAATGAAACATCTGCGGAACAACGAACCAGCTCGGTGAGCCAACCAGTCACAAGATACCAAATATAAACGGCATTCCATCAGAAAAAGGAAATTGTAGCAAACCGGTATTGGTAACATTTGGAATCCCCTGCATTTCATGTATTTCAAATTAAAGTCTAATGAAATTATTAAGCATGCAAGACAGATCCAACTCAGGCTGCACATGCTATGGGATCTTCTAGCACAAGTATTACAGAAACTGCTTAATAGAAGGAATGCATGGTGAGAGTGAGGCTAGGGTCAGACTTGAACATTTGACTCTTTGGTTCTGAGTATTGCCTTATTAGAGTATACATCATGAATTTTAATTCTTTATTGAGGCATTCTAAGGCATAACACATTGTAAGTTCTTTGAAACTGCAAACTAAACATTTTCTTTCCCACAAAAAGTTGCATTTGCAAAAAATATTTCCATTTGCTTTTATGAATATCACTTTTTGACAACATTAAACTACCTTTCCGCTCCTGTAAAACATAATTTGCAACAACATTCTTCAGAGTAGATCAGGCTTTTTTTGCAGAGTTAGGCAGCAGCGAGCACAATTAGCACAGTGCCAATTAAAGTAATCAACATCAAGAGCTGTACTCCTGATTTACAGCCTGTCTGAATGAAGCATCTGCAGCTTGAGCTTCAACAATTCATGTGCAGCTCACATACCAGTCCCACATTTGGGTTCATGTTGCACCTTTCAGAATAATATCACAGTTCCAAGGAAAAGATTAGCATGTCCACTCCGCTGATTCGCAACGTATTATGTCTTGAATAAAATCATTTAATAATTTCTTAATAGGGCAATAAAACAGGCCACTAAGTTCACCCTCCAGACTTCAAAACACTTTCTCTAAGAGCATTCTAGTCCTGGATCTCTTGTACAAATTATTTGATAGTTAGAATAAAACACCAACTGACAAAGGCATTGCTTTCACAAGTACAATATAAAGGTGAAAACCATTTGAGCTTTTTGAACTGCTTCAAAAAAAAGTCCAACTTACATGTGCATTAATGAAAGACAAATATATGTACAGTACATTGTGAAATAGAACTGCCAAGAAAATATTTTGAATTAACTGTTGCTAAAAATTAAAAGGAGAATCCGGTTGATTTTAAAACACTGACCTTAAACCATTGAAGAGCTGTTTGGATTTATCTAATAAGTAGCAAAAATCAGTAACTGTCTTCCTCTCTCCTAATGGAATATCATCATCAGTTCCTCCACCTGCTGTCATAGCTCCTTCCAGATTCAATGCTGGAAACGAAGAATAAGCTTCATATTAGTATCTTGAGCTACAAGTTTTACCTTGCATATTTTGAATACAGACTCTATACTAGCCAAAAAAAATTCACACGGACTAAATAATTATCACAATCAAGAATAGTCACAAATAAATTATATTGGCATTGTTCTTGAAAAGATTGGGACACTTCAATCGTGAGACACGAAATATCAGTCAATGCATAGTGAAGGTTCATAAACAGTTTCAAGGTATATCAGGGGATTTTATTTCACCAGTTTTGCTTAATTAATACTGTACTTCAAGCAGTTCTTTGCATTTGGCACTTGAGAAATCTTATAACCATAATAAATAAATACAGATGCTATTATTTAAGCAGAAGGACTTTTCACACAATGTCCATCCAACACCAAATGGTCTGTTAAAATCCCATCAAGGTTAACAGAAATGATTGTAACTGAGGGCTCCTGGCCTAAGCAGTAAGTGATGTGTGAAAAATTAAGTCGTTTCATAAGTGCTAGCGAGTTTTGAGAAGATTTGTAGCTTAGGTTGAGGTTCTGGATGTAAGTTTGCTCGCTGAGCTGGAACGTTAGTTTTCAGACGTTTCATCACCATTCTAGGTAACATCATCAGTGAGCCTCCGACGAAGCGCTGGTGTTATGTCCCGCTTTCTATTTATCTGGTTAGGTTTCTTTGAGCTGGTGATGTCATTTCCTGCGTTGGTGATGTCATTTCCTGTTCTTTTTCTCAGGGGATGGTAGGAAACCTAACCAGATAAATAGAAAGCGGGACATAACACCAGCGCTTCGTCGGAGGCTCACTGATGATGTTACCTAGAATGGTGACGAAACGTCTGAAGCTCGTTTCATAAGTTTTCACCAGCTTTTGCTCAAAGAGAAATATAACTCATCTAAATAAAAACTGAAAGAACTGCAGATACCGAAAATCAGGAACAAAAACAGAAGTTGCTGGAAAAGCCCAGCAGATCTGGCAGCATCTATGAAGAGAGGTCACAGTTAACGTTTCAAGTCCGTTTTGAGGAATGGTCACCAGACCTGAGGTGTTGCCTCTGATTTTTCTTCGCAGATGCTGCCTGACCCGCTAAGCTTTTCCAGCAACTTCTGTTTATTTAAACAGAACTCATTTAAAGCTGGATTATGACTAATTTCACAAGAAAAATCATGATTAGGTTTGAATTAGCCGAAGGCACCATTAACCTAATAGTGTGCTTCAGAGTTTTGCTCTTTCAAGATGCACAAAAATTTGTCCAAAGTTTACATGCTTATATGTTAATATTCAAGATATATTTACAAAAGATTTACTACCAAGATAATTTAATTACTAGTAGACATCAATAGCTTTACAATCCAACAACGATCACTAGTTTCATAAGTGTAGGTAGGAAACTACCGTTTGTGGATGTGACGGTATCATATTTCATATGTCACTTGATGAAAACTTGACCCTATTTAATACATTGACTTCAGTGAAACAATTGTCTGGTAAATATGCATAATAAACTCAGTGTAAGACTTTTTAACTCTACCCCCAGCAGTGCTTTATTACTTTTTCTTTATGGGTCTACGGTGATCAACTCTGAACTTTGATTTGAAAGAGTGAGAATATTTACTTGGGAGTGACATGAAAAACTGTTGTTTGAAACAGCCAACCCGAGCTGATGAGTGTTCTACTGTTCTAAACTGCCCTCTGTCGTAAGCTATTGAACAGCATTTTTCTGCATTTTTGCTGAACGTATTTGCATTTATGTCGAACTGAATAAAATGCTCGTTGGAATGAGTTACATGTTGCACTTCTGAACCAATGAAAACTTGCCTACAATCACAAATGTTGAGCTTTATCCTTCTCTGATCTATTAAGGTTTAGAGAAAACAACGGTGTGTCTGAATGGATTCAAATAGATTGTTTCTTCAAAACATTAGATTTGCTTGTAAAGAGACTGATAATCAGGACATTAAAGTTAGGGCACTTTGTGTCTTCAATCAGAGGTACAACTTGCACCTCCACATTACAAGACCATGGAGTCAAACTGTTCACCTGACATTTCAGTGAAATACTGAGAGAGTGCTATGAGAAATACTGTCTTTTGAGACATCCAGTTGAAACTCCATCTAGTCTCTCAGATGGATATAAAACATCCCATGGCACTTGAACAGCAGAAGAGTTCTCCTGATGTCCTAGCTAACATTTACCCTCACTGAAATTAATTTATATGGTCCTTTGGCAAATAACTATTTATTGCAGTGTGTAAATTAGCTGCAGCACTGACAGCTGATGCCTTGAAATACCCTGAGAAAAGACACTCCCTGCTCCAGAATAAGGTAATATTATCTCAGAACAGATTGATTAGAAAATATCTGTAAAAGAAAACTCCTTTTCTTTATATATGCTTTCTTTGTGAAGGCCGAGATGTAATCAAAATAGGCAAATTGATGCTTCTAGTTTTTGAAGGAGTGATGTGCACTACAAGTTGAAAGCAAATGCAAGCTGTTTCTTTTGGGACATTTTTGCTACTTCAGGCTGTTTGAAAGTATTTTAAATGCAATAATGTTCCTTCCAAGCTATGATCATCCTTATCACCCTACATTTTAATGATCAATTTGTACCCAAGTGGCTGACATAAGTAGTAACTGCAAGGTCATCTGTTTTAACAACATTGATTGAAGTATAATTTAGACAAGGTATGAAGGTAAGCCTCCCTGCTCTTCTCTAAAATAATGCTCAGGATCCTGTACATTTATCTGAAAGGAGGGAGGAGGTTGCTTTTTAATGCCCCAACCAACAGAAGGTACCTCCTCATAAGACAGGAGTGGATTAAAACTAGGTCTACATGTTGTACTCAAGCCCCTAAAATAGAATATTAGGTATCTTGATCAAATTCTACTCACATCTCAGCAGGTATGGATGAACATACACTGAAATGATTCTGAAAAGTCGTTAACGGTAACTAGTAACTACCACTACAATCCATATAACAGACATACAGCAATAACAGTGCGTTTCTTTCAGCAATGTCTCACTCAAAAAGATGAAAAATAACCTGAACATTTGAAGAATTCTATAGCTTTCCAACTAGACCAAAACAAACATATCATTTTTAAAAGCATTACTGTAGTCATCTATTCTTCCCACTAAAACATAAAATTAATCAGAAAAGTAAATATAAATTTTTCCCTAACAGAAACTGAACAGCCTGATTCTGCCCAAAATTTTAAGAAGTACTGAATAAAGGCCAACACAATGAGTTGCCTTCATGCAGCAATAAAGACTGAAAATAGAGGTGATGGCAGTTAAGTGCTGGCTGAATTGTGACAAGATGAACTCAAAGATCACAAAATCTACTATAACGGCAAGAGGTTGCAGAGATCTGTGTTGCAATTGATAAGGATGGGGCTCAACGGCGTTCTGAACAGGATCAACTCAATATTCAATCCAGTGGTAAATATTAACATTTCAAGTCTAGCTGTATATTTCTTTTTCCAAAATAAAACTATTTTATTCGCTTCCAAAACACTAATAGGATCAAATTGCCTTCTTATAGAGTAGGTTTCATGGAATCCACACTAAATCTATTTCCTGTGTTATATTTTATAATTGAAGACCCATTTGGCAGCAATTTCAATAGAAAGCTCAATGCAAATAGTTGATAATAGGAAAATCAAAATAAGTATTTTGCAATCAATAATTTAACTAATCACTTAACATTTCAAATTTCACAATGACATTAGTACTAGAATAAGCAAAGGAGTTAGGAGGATGGTGCAAATTCATAATGCTCATTTGGAGAACTGGTGCAGACATATATGGCCAATTGACCTTGTTCTGAGCTGATTCTGTGATTAAACTTTGCCATTATTCTTTGCCTTTTAAACAAACTTTTTACTTGCAAGTGTCCGCTTCTTCCCAAATTGGTGAGCCCTGAAGTGCTTTTTTAAAAAAAACTCTTTCCTAAGCAAGCTGGCTTTGTGAATAGAAGAATCCCTCTAACTCTGGTCAAATGTGATGTGAAAAATTCTCAGGTATCAGTAGCATTTAAGTTGAATTATATCTATAATGGAATGCCTCTCTTTTAGTGTCTCACAAAGTCTATTCAATTGTTTGCCAAATCTGAGCAAAAAAGTTTGGAACATAGGTTTGTCTGCATTATTCACCTACTGTACACCATTTAAAGTCCGTCCTATGGTTCAGCAAGCATATCTCCATATGTTAGAGCAGGTTTTCATTTGAATTTTAATGTGACAGAGGGAGTGAATTGGATAGAGATGTAGTGTCATTTTAATTTAAAAACAGTTGTCAGTTGTACTTTGAAAATGGGATTTAAATAAAATTACCTATGTGAGTGCCCCAGATATTACAGTATAAGTGTCCTTTGTATTGTAACACGATACATCTGCCAGGTCACTATGAGCAGTACAATGATATCTGCTGCATAAAGAGTGAGTTAGTACAGGCTTCATTATGCACTGTATGGCTATCACTGATCACAATTGGGTATGTTTATTAGTTTATCTGGAAGCCTCTTGGGCAAAAAAAAGAGGTTCTACACATTCTCTCCATTATTTTTCTTGCAAATAACGTTGTACTTAAAAAGGTACTTAAATCTACTGGTTGTAAGCATTTTTAATTTTTTCACAATGAGAACAATTAAACATCAAAGCATCAATTATTTCTCACACATTGAAAATTGCATTTTTATAGTCCTGTTTTTATACTGTACTTTTTTGGTGCCAGACTGTTTCTCTTCCTACAACAAGAAACAGAAGCTAGAGTTCATTTTTTACAAAAACTTCTAATTAAAGAGATGATGCAGTGGTTTGGCATGCAGAGTGATAGGATCAGGGAATTTTCAAAATTGTGTTAGCTGAAATCAGGTTGAAGTTTTATCTCCCATTTTGCTTCCTCCAAAGCATATTCCACCTGACAATGTAACACTCATTTATTTTTAATCAAACTGCTCATACAGATTATGGCAGGGATAACTTGAACCTCAAAATTCTAAACCAGAGGCAGGGATACGAACATTGAGTAAGAGTCCTAAATTATCAACAAGGATGGGATTTGAGCCAATGCCTGCAGGTCATAATGAATTAAAAATCCATCACCTTAACCTCTTTCCCACTTCAGATTTAGCTCCCAAGCGGAGATCTAACAAGAGGTCATGCACACATCAGTCACTTGATCTCTACATTTGCTTGGTCCAGGGCCTTCATCTGCAGTGCAGAGGAAGTCAACTGACTGTTATCCAGAAGGTGCTAACCAAAGGAGTTAAAATTGTATCAGTGATAATGGGAACTGTAGATGCTGGAGAATTCAAGATAACAAAGTGTGGAGCTGGATGAACACAGCAGGCCAAGCAGCATCTCAGGAGCACAAAACCTGACGTTTTGGGCCCAGACCCTTCTAGGCCCGAAACGTCAGCTTTTGTGCTCCCGAGATGCTGCTTGGCCTGCTATGTTCATCCAGCTCCACACTTTGTTAATCAAAGGAGTTGTCGCTTTTAGAAAAAAAAGTTAATTTGTTTTTTTGTCATCATGTAACAGTGCCTGCTCCTCGTGCATCCTTTGAAATAGAGGTGCCGGATGCAAGGCATAATACCAACTTCTGGGGCACTGCAGCATTTTATTGTCTATCCTGAAATATCTTAAACTGATGGATGATACTGATAAGAGCCAAGTTGGACTGCACTAAGCACCAGCATTGGTCTCTTCTCTGACTGTTCTAAGTAAATGAGTTGGGAAGTGCCATGATCAATGACAATTGCAGATGGCATTAAGCTACACGGTGAGTACGATGAGAACAAGGCTGTGTATCTGGAGAACTGGAGGCAGAACAGTGGAAGGATATGAAGATCAGTAGACCAAAGACCCAATTTCTGGATTGTTGTTTTGAACATAGGGAAGAAAATCATAATGAAGGTGTAAAGAAGATATGTGTTAAGACCCAGGGAAAATGTAAAAGTACCAAGCGAAATTGATGAATACAAATTAAGCAATGGATTAGCTTCAGTTGGAGTAACTGGAAGAAATATAATGGAGTGTTATGTGGTAGAAGTGTATATTTACAAGAAAGCTGTGAGACCTGGCTTGTTTATTCCTACTGTCAGTTAACTGATTCTTAATCCATAGGATTTATTTTCCGGTCTCATGAGCACAAACTGTGTGCAAAAACCTTTGTGGGATATCTTAAGGAAAGCTTTCTGAAAATCCAAATATGTTCACTCTGTCCCCTTTATGCCTCTCAAATCTCAAAACAGATATATCAAACACTAAAATCTGCATTGATTATGCCCACTCAAGGTGGCATGTTGGCTCAGTGGTTAGCACAACTGCTTTTCAGTGCCTGGGACCAAGGTTTGACTCCAGCCTTGGGCGACTGACTGTCGGCGTGGGTTTGCACATTCTCCGTGTCTGTGTGGGTTTCCTCCCACAAACCAAAGATGTGCTGGTTAGGTTGACTGGCCACGCTAAATTGCCCGTAGCGTCCATGGATTAGCCATAGGAAATGCAGGGTTACAGGAATGGGGTGGAAGGAGCAGATAGGTGGGAGAAAAGACGGACACATCAAGGAGACGGGGACGAGCTGGGCTGGAGAAATTTTGAGTCCTTGACTTGTCCGTCTTTTCTCCCACCAAATTCGCTCCTCGCACCTTACAGACAACCCCCACCCCTACCTCCTACCTACCAGCCTCATCCCCACCTCCTTGACCTGTCCATCTTCCCTTGACTGACCAAGCCCAATCCTAACTCCCCACCTACACTGATCTTTACTGGCTCCAACCCCACCTCCTTGACCTGTCCGGCTCCTCTCCACCTTCCATCCACACCCCCCGCCATTTATTTCAGAATCTCCTTCCCCTCCCTGGGGAAGGGTCCAGACCCGAAACATCACCTTTCGCTGTTCCTCTGATGCTGCTTGGCCCACTGTATTCTCCAGCATTGGCAGTTTCTACTATCTCCATTGCTCTCTATATGGTGGTTTACCAAAAAACATTGTTTTCAGGACAGCTTCTAGCATCCGTAGTAAGTTGGTCTGACAGAAGAGGGGTTCCCTGATTGGGGCTATCATCTCTGGTCCAATCAAGAATCCCTGGCTTACAGAAAGTAAAACATAAAAGTGTCAGACATTGCCACACTCTGAGTACTGGCTGAGGGAGTTGGATCAACTTCAAAGGATATTCCATCTGTAAATAAAGGGTGACTTGGTCACAGGACACTGGCATTATTTCAGTGGCAACGAGAGTAAAGCATGCTCTTGAAGAAGGCTGGAAAATGAAGCAATCACCACTAGTTTGCAAAATGGACAGCACTGATCACATCCATTGTGAAACCCAATGAGTTGGTTCATATATGTGGGGATTTCAAACAAGGAGTAAACCGCTTTTTGGCGGCTGGATAAATACCCAATCACTTGCATAGAGAATGTATATGCGAAGCTTGCGGGGGCTGGCGGGGGGGGGGGGGGGGTGTTCTTCACAAAGCTGAACATGCATCATTCTTACTTGCAACTGCAGTTAGATGAGGATTCCCAGAAGTATGCTACAATTAATACCTATAAGTGTTTGTACCAATATACGAGACTGTCATTTGAGATATCATTAGCCTGTGCAATTTTTCAGCAATTTCAATGCAGAATATTTTACAACATCTATCCCAGGTTGCCAATTATCTAGATGACATGTTAATAACAGGGAAGACCAACAAGGAAACTTAGATAGTTCTCCCAGACAGGAAAAATATATTCCAGGCACCCCAAGTCACTTCCTTAGGCTACAGAGTCGACATGGTTGGGTTACACCAGTTGGAAGATAAGGAGAGGATGTCACATCTACACTGGAACGAAGGTCTTTTCTTGGTCTGGTGAATTAGTACAGGAAGTTCACACTTAAACTTGGTCTCCATCCTGGCACCTTTGCATCCACTGTTAAAAAGGTCAGCCTTAGAAATGGTCATGTCGTCAAGCTATAGCCTTTGGGAAAGTGAAGAAACACCTATCATCCTCAAAAAGGTGTTGGTGTACTACGATCCCAAGCGTGACCTGGTATTGACATGTGATGCCTCTCTGTACAGCAATCAGGGTAGTATTAGCTCATAGATGGCCTAATGGAGAGGTAAACCCCAATAACGTATACATCCAAGATGCTGGCTAATGCAGGGAGTAAATATACCCAGATAGAAAAAGGAGGTTTGGTAGTAATATTTAGAGTTAGGAAGTCATGAATACCTTTATGGCTGTAAATCATCAATAGTAACAGGGCATAAAATGCTTGCTGGATCTACTTAAAAGGGGACAAAACAGTGTCGTCCATAGTTTCAGGCCAAATTCAGCGGTGCGCTCTAAAAACAAGTGCATATAATTACAAATTGGAACATTGTCTGGGAGATCAAGTAGCAAATGCAGATGCATTGAGCTGCCTTCCACTGGCATTGCACAACTGATGGTGCTGCTACTGGAAGAGTCCATAATGGTTTTAAATTTTCCATTCACACTTCCAGTCACAGCTGAAAATATCAGACTTTGGACACAGAAAGATCTGGCATTGGCAAAACAGTTGATGGTGATAGGGGAAACCAAAGGCCGTCACAACCAGAACTGAAATCCTTCCGAGCCCAGAGAGACCAGGACACAGTAGAACACAGCACGTTATTACAGGGAGCAAGAGTAAATGGTCCCAAGCAGAGGTAACCACCAGACACTGGCTGAACTCTAACAGGGTCATCCAGGGGTTTCCCAAAAAGATGATGTTGGCGAGAACTTATGTCTGGCAGCCAAGACTGGATGCTGACATAGCCACGTTGGTGGGGCAGTGCCCAGACTGCTGACAAGAACAAAAGATTTCCACCAGGTCTCCCACAGTCATGGGATTAGCCAGGTAAACCTTGGACTCAGTTACACGTCCTTTCATAGGCTTGATTTTCTCGGGCATGTGGAGGGGAATTGAAATGGTTCGCGACTGGATTTAGGATCCTAGACGGCGCTCGGTTCGCAACAATTGTACCTCCCAGTCGCAAACCATTTCAACTCCCCCTCCCACTCCTTGGACGACATGTCCATCCTGGGCCTCCTGCGGTGCCACAACGACACCACCCGAAGGGTGTAGGAACAGCAACTCATATTCTGCTTGGGAACCCTGCAGCCCAATGGTATCAATGTGGACTTCAAAATCTACCCTCCCCCAACCGCATTCCAAAACCAGCCCAGCTTGACCTTGCCTCCCTTACTTGTCCTTCCTCCCACCTATCCCCTCCTCCCACCTCAAGCCCCACCCCATCTCCTACCTACCAGCCTCATCCCACCTCCTTGACCTGTCCGTCTTCCTTGGACTGACCTATCCCCCTCTAACTCCCCACATACACTCACCTTAACTGGCTCCACCCCCGCCTCTTTGACCTGTCTGTCTCCCCTCCACTGCACCTATCTTCTTTATCCACCTATCTGCCTCCCCCTCGCTCCCTATTTCAGAATCCCCTCCCCAACACATTTCTGAAAGGTCTAGACCCAAAACGTCAGATTTTCTCTCCCTCTGATGCTGCTTGGCCTGCTGTGTTCATCCAGCTCTACACTTTGTTATCTCAGAGTACACTCATGTGCCCTTTGGGGTATATTTGCCGTGCACCTTCAAAGGGTAACTGAGAACATCCTCCAAGGGGTGCCTAGATGGGCAGTCTATCTGGGTTACATATTAATCACAGGAGTGACTGCAAAGAACATGGAGTTTGGATGAAATCATGCAGCATTTTTCTGTGTTAGCATTTAGCTTAAACAAGGTAAAAAAAAAGTGCTTTCCAGGTAATCAAGGTATTACTGCTCAGGTACAGAAGTGATAAGGACAAATTATAACATGTTGCAAAATAGGTAAAGGCCATAAAAATGGACTTCAACTTCAAGGAAAAGAGAAGATGAAGATTTTCCTGGGTCCTCAAAAATTACGAGGTGGAGATACAGTCCACAAAAGGAACATTGATGATGGCTCTCCAGGTATACTAGGAGTTATCCTTAAAAAGAGACCAGTATCATACGTGGTCAAAACCAAAGAGGTCACAAGAAAAAGGTCAACCACCTCCAACAGGAACTCTTCAAAAAGATGACTCTTTCTATGGACACACCATCAAGGATGAGCCCCCTGCAATGAACTCTTCAACAGTCTTCACAGAACAGGCATTAACCTTATGACTTATCACGCAGTCCTCGGCCAGATGTGGAAAGCAACAGTAATGGGGCCATGGGCAAAACAGGAGTGAGGCAGAAACTTCTGACTCAGAAGGAGATGCATGTGATAAACTCTAAGACCCATGGAAAATCACTAATCTCCCAAAAGGAATTTGTTGAATGAGTTCGCTCCACACTGCCCTCCAACCCCACCACACCCGGCACCTTCCTCTGCAACCGCAGGAAATGCGACACTTGCCCCCACACCACCTCCCTCACCCCATCCCAGGCCCCAAGATGACTTTCCACATTAAGCAGATGTTCACCTGCACATCTGCCAATGCGGTATGCTGCATCCAATCGGTGTGGCTTCCTCTACATTGGGGAAACCAAGCGGAGGCTTGGGGACCGCTTTGCAGAACACCTCCGCTCAGTTCGCAATAAACAACTGCACCTCCCAGTCGCAAACCATTTCCACTCCCCCTCCCATTCTTTAGATGACATGTCCATCATGGGCCTCCTGCAGTGCCACAATGATGCCACCCAAAGGTTGCAGGAACAGCAACTCATATTCCGCTTGGGAACCCTGCAGCCCAATGGTATCAATGTGGACTTCACCAGCTTCAAAATCTCCCCTTCCCCCACTGCATCCCAAAACCAGCCCAGTTCGTCCCCTCCCCCCACTGCACCACACAACCAGCCCAGCTCTTCCCTTCCACCCACTGCATCCCAACACCAATCCAACCTGTCTCTGCCTGCCTAACCTGTTCTTCCTCTCACCCATCCCTTCCTCCCACCCCAAGCCGCACCTCCATCTCCTACCTACTAACCTCATCCCACCTCCTTGACCTGTCCGTCTTCCCTGGACTGACCTATCCCCTCCCTACCTCCCCACCTATACTCTCCTCTCCATCTTCGGTCTGCCTCCCACCTCTCCCTATTTATTCCAGAACCCTCACCCCATCCCCCTCTCTGATGAAGGGTCTAGGCCTGAAACGTCAGCTTTTGTGCTCCTGAGATGCTGCTGGGCCTGCTGTGTTCATCCAGCCTCACATTTTATTATCTTATTGAATGAGTTCCCTTGATAACAGTGGCCCGCCTAGCTGGAGCTATTAACCTGAGTTGTAGAGTCGCTATCTCTGGACTGGAAGGCGTGGGTTCAAGTCCCATCTGCTCCAGAGGTGTGTAATAACAGGGGTGGGCATTGTGAGGGATACGATGCTTTATTTCCTCATCCAATTCTACTTTGATTTAGCCTCCTCCCTTTCTCCCTACCACCCCCCACTCTTCACTTTTGATGGTTTGCATTGCCTTTAACAAGCTTAGCTTGTAAATATTTGACTGACTCATGGGTGATTACTGGCAGTGGTTGATAGTTTACAAAACAAAAAGAACACAGACATAGTGATTTGGGCGTTAGGATGATCGGTTGTGCATAATAGCACTTCAGAGTATAAAAGAGAAAACAAAAAAGCAGACCCACCCACTTTTGATGGTTTGTATTTCCCATAAAGGGCTTTGCATGTAGCCAATTCAATATTTACATGGTAAAGTATAGAGATGGACGAATGTAACAGGTCAAGCAGCATCTTAGGAGCAGAAAAACTGACGTTTCGGGCCTAGACCCTTCATCAGAAATGGGAGTGGGGGAAGAGAGTTCTGAAATAAACAGGGGGAGGCTGTTCAAAGATGGATAGAGGAGTCCATTGGGGATGATCTGGTTCCGTAGGCAGGGACTAAGAAAGGTGATGTGGCTGTAGTACCTGGTTTGTTTCAGAACATGGTTGAGCAGTTTTAAGGCCGAAGAGATTACAAGAGAGTTGTAGTAGAAGAGAGATCCCCTGAGGTTTGTCCAGAGGGAGGAGGGTAACTTCTTCAGGCTAGGCATCCTTCGAAGAGGCTTCGCAGTGAGGTTAAATTTGTGATCAGAGATAACAGGAACTGCAGACGCTAACAAATCCGAGACAACAAAGTGCAGAGCTGGATGAACACAGCAGGCCAAGCAGCATCAGCGGAGCAGGAATGGGTGTTTTAAACGGTGGTGGATAGTAATTTTTTTTAAAAAGTAAGAAGTATCACGGGTGATTTAGTAGCAGGAAAGCCACTCGTCTGTGTGTTAATACACCTGGATATAAAAGGCCCAGGTGGGGGATATAGTGCTCTATTTTCCCATCCAAATCCACTTTGATTTAGCATCTACTGTCTCTCCCTTCCTCCTTCCCACTTTTAAAGGGCAATACAAACCGTTAACAGGCTTTGCAAGTAAATATCCAATTGATTACTGGCAGTTGAAAGGTGGGGTGGGGGGGGAAGAGAAAAGGGCAAAGGAAATTATAACGTAATTTTTGGCGGTGGGCAAGTCATTCGGCTGCGCATGATAGCACTTCTGGTAAAGGTACAATAATTTTAAATAACAGACCCAGTTTATATTGGTTACGGGCTTTTGCGCACACTTTTTAGTTATTTTAAAAATCTTTTGTTGTGTTTTTGGTTGCACTTCGGCCCTATGTTCCCGAGGTTTGGACATCCAGTATAGACAGGTGTGGGCAGATCGGAGGATCTCCTGGGCCTGGCCAGGCTGACTATAAATAGGTCCAGGCAGCGGACTAGGAAGGGGGTCATATTTGCTAACTGTCTGCCCCTCTTTCGCTCCTGCCTGGATGTCCTCATAGAGGGAGTACACAATGGCCAATGCTCTCCATGGTTTTACAAAGAGGCGGGAACTGTGGGGAAAAAAAAATGCTTTGTTTCTCCCTCCAACTTCATTTTGGTTCAGCCCCTTCACACTCTCCGTTTCGAAGCGGGCACCAGAGATGGAGTCAGAGAGGTCTGGGAAGGAGAGAGGGGTATCAGAGATGGTGCAGGTGAATTTAAGGTTGGGATGAAAGGTGTTAGTAAAGCTGATAAACTGTTCAAGCTCCTCGTGGGAGCATGAGGCAGCACTGATACAGTCATTGATGTAGAGGAGAAAGAGGTGGGGTATAGTGCCAGTGAGGTATCTCTCTCCTTCCTGGACCTCTCTGGTAACTGCCTCGAAACCGATATCTGTTTCAAGCCCACTGACTACAACCCCTCTCATTCACATTCCTGCAAAAATGCAATCCCCTACTCCCAATTCCTCCTCCTCCGGCTCCGCCGCATCTGCTCTGAAGATGGGAGTGTTCCACTCCCGAACATCCCAGATGTTCTCTTACCTCAAGGACCACACATCCCCCTCCACTTCAGTGGTTGAAAATGCTCTCAACCGCAACTCTTGGGTTCCCTGCACCTCTGTCCTCATATCCCCTCTCTACAACAAAAACAAAGACAAAATCTCCTTTGTCCTCACAAATCACCCCACTATTCAATGTATCACTCTCTGCCACATCCGCCACCTACAATCTGACCCCACAACCAAAGATAGGGGTTGGGAGGGAACCCTATCTGCTTTCCACAGGGACACTGTCGGCGACTCCCTCATCCGCTCCAAACTCCCCACTAGCCCTACCACCCCAGCACCTTTCCCTGCAACAGCAGGAAGTGCTACATCTGCTCTTACACCACCTCCCTCACCTCCATCCAAGGCTCCAATCAAACCTTTCACATCAGGCAGAGGTTCACCTGCACATCCGTCAACATGGTCTACTGTATCCACTGCTCCCGACGTGGCCTCCTCTACATAGTGATATGAAGCAGAAGCTCATAGCCCGCTTTGTAGACCACCTGTGCTCTGTTCACGACAAACAACACCTTCCGGTCACAAGCCATTTCAATTCCCCCTCTCGCTCCCACTCCCACTCCCTGGGCGACATATCCATCCTGGCCGCCTCCACTGTCACAACGACGCCACCTGCAAACTGGAAGAGCAGCAACTCATATTTCGCCATGGGAGCCTCCAACTCACTGGCCTAAATGTGGACTTTACGAGTTTCAAAATCTCCCCACCCCCAACCTCATCCATGACCAACCCTCCCTCTCTGACCTGACACAACTTGTCCATTTTCTCTCCCACCTATCCACTCCTCCCACCTCACTGACCAATCTCCACCACTCCCTACCTGTACTCACCAATCACCAACCCACCTTCCCCTGCTCCACCCCTCCTCTATTTATTTCGGAGTTCCCTTCCACCTCCCCCATTTCTGAAAAAGGGTCTTGACCCAAAACTTAAAAACTTTCCTGCTCTACTGACGCTGCCTGACCAGATGTGTTCCTCCAGCTTCACACTGTTATCTCTGACTCCGGCATAGGCAGTTCTTACTATCTCTGAGTGAACATTAACAGAACAGCATTATTCATCATCCCTGACAAAAAAAAATTTGAATTAAAGCTACATTAAAATAACCTATATTTATAAATCACACACCTTTCACAACAATAGGATGACTTTCCAGCCAATGAAACATCTGTCTTAAGTGTGGCAAATGTTATTGAACATGCAGCAGCTGATTTTAACACAGGGTGGTCCCATAAGAAGATATTTGACTATATGTTTCTTAATATTTAGAGCTGACATTGAATGAGGAATAAATATTTCTCAAAAGCACTGGCAAAAAATCTCTGGTCTTCGTTTTGAATACTGCAATGCAATCTTTTACAAAATGAGAAATGAAGGCTTTCATTTGGTGAATGACAGTCATTTGACTGACAGCAACTCCAACAGTGTCATACTGAAATCAGTCCGAATCATGAGCTCAAGTCTCTGAAGGAGCGTTTCAAAAGAATAGCATTATCTTTAAGCCAGATCTGATATGTTTATATATAAAGGCGAGTATAAATAAGTTGCAGTACGATAAAAATAAAAAACTTAAAAATGTTGACAAGTAACAAGGTACAGACGACCAAGAGGAATATTAAATGACATTTTTTTGCATTGTTATTTTTAAGTTCAACTGTAGATTGGGCTCCATGGAGTGAAATGGCACACATTCAAAATTGTGCTCTTCAAAGGAGGGAACATACAAAAATTGCAGGAGTTGTGTGATAGTAGAACATGAATTCCACTTTCAGCATTCTGATTTGCTCATTATGATTGATGTAGTTGTATTGAAGCATGTTCTCAGAGTAAATTGGTGCACACAATTTAAGGTTCTCACTTTGTTGAGCACCTGCCTTGGAGATGATTGAATACCATTAAAACAACATTCCAAAAGCATGTAACTGATTCAAACACTGAACACAAATCACTGATTGCGTGAAGATGATATTCTCCCCAAGGGTCTTTTGATCTTGTAAGTGCTTTCATTGAATCATCCAACATGTAATAGGTCCTTCAGCCTTCAAATCTGTAAAACTAATTTTTGCCACCCACATACAATTACGGACCATGCTCATTGCACACAAAAATATGAAGCCTATCTTTTTGTATGTGAAATGATCAATCACTGATTAGATAATTCAGCATATCAGTCAAACACAACTCGAAGCATACCCAAATCAGACAGGCAGTCAGGACATTGCTTAATATTTGTTCAGAATTTGGATGACACTGATAAATGGAGTCTGTGCATCCCTAATTGACAAGTGGCAAAAATTTTCCATTTTTCTTTTACTTTCCTATAATTACAAACTGGTAGCTTGCTGAACCATTTCAGAGAGTACTAAAAACCAGCTAACGTGGAACTGGAGTCATGAATAAATCAGACCTGAAATGGATGGCAAGTTCCTTTCAAGGAAGGACAGCTGCTTACAAACTGAAATTTAAGTGCAACTGGCAGATTTAAGCTATTTTCTTCTAACTGCAGCCCAAAAATTACAGTATTTATTGGTTATATTTTCACAACATTTGCTCCAATTTGAACTCTGCAGTCAGTCATACAATTCCTACAGTGTGGAAGCAGGCCACTCGGTCCTTCGTGTCCATTCTGCCCTCCGAAGACCATGACACCAGACCCATTCCCCTATCCTATGCCTGTAACCTGTATTTCCCTAAACCTAACCTACACATCCCTTAGCACTTTGGGCAATTTAGCATGGCCAATCCACCTAACCTGCACATTTTTGTACTGTGGTAGGAAACCAAAGCACCCAGAGAAAACTCACCCCCATACAGACACAGGGAGAACATGCAACCTCCACATAGACAATTGCCCGAGGTTGGGATTGAACTTGGGTCCCTAGCTCTGTGAGGCAGCAATGCTCATCACTGGGCCACTGTGTTGCCCACATTCCTTGAACATTAAACTTCTGATAAAATTAGAATCACACGCAGATAGAAAGCCTATTAGTTAGCTTGCCCAGCACTTACTGAAATTTTCCAGTCAAGACTAGCTTTTCAGAACGAGAAAAGATGTGGGGTAAGAACATAAGAACTAGGAGCAAGAGTAGGCCATCTGGACCCTCAAGCCTGTCCTACCATTTAATAAGATCATGGCTGATCTTTTTGAGACCTAGCTCCACTTACCCGCCCGCTCACCATAACCCTTAATTCCTTCACTGTTCAAAAACTTATCTAGCCTTGCCTTAAAAACATTCAGTGAGGTAGCTTCAACCGCTTCACTGGGCAGGGCATTCCACAGATTCACAACCCTTTGGGTGAAGAAGTTCCTCCTGGCCTCAGTCCTTCATCTGCTTTCCTTTATTTTCAGGCGATGCCCTCCAGTCCTAATTTCATCCGCTAGCGGCAACAACCTCCCTGCCTCCCCTTTATCTGTTCCCTTCATAATCTTATATGTTTCTACACGATCTCCCCTCATTCTTCTGAATTCCAATGAGCATAATCCCAGTCTAGTCAGTCTGTCCTCATAATCCAACCCTCTCAACTCTAGAGCCAAACGAGTGAATCTCCTCTGCACCCCCTCCAATGTTAGCATATCTCTTCTCAAGTAAGCAGACCAAAACTGCACACAGTACTCCAGGTGTGGCCTCACCAGGACCCTATACAGCTGCAGCGTAGCCTCCCTGTTTTTAAACTCCATCCCTCGAGCAATGGCAGATGAAATTCCATTTGCCTTTTTAATTACCTGCTGAACCTGCAATCCTACTTTTAGCAATTCATGCACAAGTCCCTCTGCACAGAGTGTGCTGCAATTTTTCACCATTTAAAACATAGTCCATTTTGCTGTTATTCCCACCAAAATGGATGACCTCACACTTATCAACTTTGTACTCCATCTGATATACCTTTGTCCACTCACTTAGTCCCCAACTCCAAATCATCTATGTAAATTGTAAACCATTTAGGTCCCAACATTGATCCCTGAAGCACACCACTAGCCATTGACCGCCAACCAGAAAAATACCCATTTACCCCTACTCTTTGCTTTCTACTGGTCAACCAATCCACTATCCATGTCAATACATTGCCTGTAATACTGTGCAACTTTATCTTATGTAGCAGCCTTTGGTGTGGCACGTTGTCAAATGCTTTCTGGAAATCCAGATACACCATATCCACAGGTTTCGCAATGTCCACCATGCAAGTAATGTCCTCAAAGAATTCCACCAAATTAGTTAAACACGACCTACCCTTCATGAACCCATGCTGGGTGCTCCCAATGGGACAATTTACATCTAGATGTCTTGCTATTTCTTCCTCAATGATAGATTCAAACATTTTCCCCACTACTGAAATTAAGCTAACTGGCCTACAGTTCCCTTCTTTATGTCTACATCCTTTTTTAAACAATAGCGTCACATTGGCTGTTTTCCAATCTGCGGGAACCACCCCAGAGTCCAGTGAATTTTGGTAAATAATTATTAGTGCATTTGCTATTTCCCCCATCACCTCTTAGAGTACCCTAGGGTGCATTTCGTCAGGGCCAGGAGACTTGTCTACCTTTAGCCCCATTAGCTTGCCTAGCACTGCCTCCTTAGTGATAATGACAGTTTCTAGAATTTTGCCTTTCTAAAGGGAATACTGAAATCCCAGAGGATTGGTTAAAGTAACACTCCTGTTTAAGACGGCAGGAGACAGGAAAATGCAGGGCAGTTAACCTGATCTCAGTTGTTCGTAAGATTGGAGTGTCTATGATTAAATATGTGACTGCAGAGTACTTGGAATTGCATGGTAAAATAGGGCTGAGTCAGCACAGCTTGATTAATGGGAGGTCATATCTGAAAAATCTGGTGGAATTTTTTGGGAAGGTAACAAAAAGTTCGACAAAGGAGAGCCAGTGGATGTGATCTATTTGGATTTTCAGAAGACCTTTGACAAGGTACTGCACAGGAGGCTATTATAGGAGATAACAGCCCATGCTACTCGGAGCAATGCAGTGGCATGGATAGAGGAGTGGCTGACTGGCAGAAGGTAGAGAGTAGGGATAAAGGGATTTTTTTTTTCAGAATGGCAGCTCGTAACTCGTAGAGTTCCGCAAGGGTGCGTGTTGGGTCTAGAACTACTTGTGTTATACATTAACGATCTGGAAGAAGAAACTGAGGACAGTATTGCTGAGTTTGCAGATGACAAAAATAGATGAAGGGACAAATAGTGTTGAGGAAGTAGGCAGGCTGCAGGAAGACTTGGATAGGGTAAGAATATGGGTAAAAAAGTGGCAGCTGGGACACAATGTGGGGAAAATGTGTGAGTTATGCACTTTGATTAGAAGAGGAGGTGTACAATATTTTCTAAATACGGAAAGGCTTCGGAAATCTGAAGCACAAAGGGACTTGGGAATCCTAGTTCAGGGTTGCCTTATGGAGAAGACAGTTCTACGAGTAGGGCAGACTCGGACTCAAGGCGCAGCCTCAGAATCAAAAGGAAAACATAGATGAGGAGGAATTTCTTTATTCAGAGGGTGGTTAATCTCTTGAACTCACTATCACAGGAAGATGTGGATGCCAAGTCATTAAGTGTATTTAAGACAGAGATAGACAGGTTGCCTATCAGCTAGGTGATTAAGTGCTACAGGAAAACGGTAGGACAATGGGCCTGAGAAATACATCAGTCACAATCGAATGGCAGAGCAGACTCAATAGGCTGAATGGCCCATTCCTGCTCCCACATCTTCTGGCATTCTATCTTTGTCTAGCTCCAAAATATTTAATCATGATCAAAGCATGATCACCAGATATACAGAAGTTACCTCAATGCTTATATTTGAATAAAAAAGACATCTAATAAGCAAACCAATTGAAAGATAGGAACATGGAACATGGAACAATACAGTGCAGAACAGGCCCTTCGGCTCTCAATGTTGTGCCGACCTGTGAACTAATCTAAGCCCATCCCCATCCATATGCACTCGGATGCCTTCTAATAAACCAGTTTGAAGAATCTGGTTGCAAAGGATAAGTGATCAATATTAAGGCAAGAGGAGAAGACAAAGGGAAACATAACACTAGCCCCACAGACCACGTAGATCCGAAACATCTAGGGTTTAACCGTGACATTACCACAATATAGTACCCCAAACTTAAAGAAATAAAATAAATGGTCATTCTCATAGTCCAGTACAGGTAGAGCATAAGTCAGGATAAAATCCAGTTGCAAGTACCCTTATGATCCATCTACAGCCACCTTTCAGTCTCTTAGAACAATCAAAGTACTAATCACCCAAACTGCATCCAAACATATTCTGGTGCTTTCAAGACAGGAGCTCAGGAAGTAAAGGTTACTCTCTTATCCAATACAAATGCAACATTTTTTTAAAAAAACTCACCTACGAGCAACCTTCCACAGCAGGTTTTTTGCAGAGGTTTATAACTGACAAGTCTAACCCAAATAGGAATAGCAAAGCCTGTAGTCTTTCCAGAAGCAACTTCTGATCCCAAATACAATTGGAAACCAATGGTAAACTTGAGCTTGGTACTTACATAAAACAAATTAATAAATCTCTTACACTAACTTATTGAACGTTTGCTCAATTATTTTCTATTCTAACAAAAAGTGATTAAAGATTATTTTTCCAGAAAATAAGTTAACTAAGGCTTCAAATTGAAAATCAGGCACCAACCTTTTCCTTTAAAGGTTATAGCATAAGATGTGGTAGGAATAACAGCAAACATTTCACTTTTCAATGAGATCATGGCTGACCTGATAATTCTCAATTCCACTCTCATGCCCGCTCCCCACAACCCTCAACACCCACACCAACCAAAACATCCATTTCTCTCATTCATGAATACACCTAAAAAAGAACTCCAGCCTTGGCATTCCCACCCAGCAAAGAATTCCACGGATCCACCACTCTTAGAAGAAATTCCTCCTCATCCAGGTCCCAAATGTTCAAGCCCTTCCAAACTCAGACTATGCCCTCTGACCCCATTCCTTCCCACAAGTAGAAAAACAACCGTTCCCATCCATTTTGTCAAGTTCCATAAACGTCTTGCATGTTTCCATAAGGTTGCCTCTCATTTCTCCAAGCTCTAACAAGCGCAGGCGCAATCTGCCCATCCTCTCCTCAAGATAGTATCCCAACACCCAGGATCAGTACAATGAACTATTTTTGGACAGCCTCTAATGCCTGCAAATCCCAGACAGGGGGGCGCAAAAATTACCTTCAGTAAGTTTAGCATAGTTCTTCCAACCCCAGTTCCTCCCACTCAAACAGAACACAAAATTTTGCCATGTTATGGTCATTGTTAGATTCAGAAACAAACTGATTCTTGGCTGGATCCTCAATATATTGTTCAAGAAATCTATCCCTGGTGCACTAATTTCTTCCTCATGGCCACCTCTGCCAATCTGACTTTCACAACCTACATGAAGATTAAAAAGGTCACCCATAATGAATGGACTGCCTTTTACGCATGCCCTCATTATTTTTTGACTTATTTTCCATCCCACTGTAGGGAAACCATTAACTTCTGTAAGTGAGGAATGGAAAACTTTTTTGTTTGAGGAATCCAGCCTTAAAATCAGGGCAGCATGTGAATACTTCCTTCGCTCAACCTTAATGTCCTATTGCATCTGTATGTGTGGTTCCTCCACACAGTGTGAAAATTAGGTCTGCATCAAGACTGTGATTTTACTATTATTAGCAACAGACAACAGAAACAGGAATAAAAGCTTCAATTCTCAATGTGGGCTATAATCAAATTAAGGCTGAAATTAACATTTTTACAAAATGTTAATATAAAATCTCATTTTCTTAAAAACAGAAAAAAAATGTATTCTCAGTGAAGGTTCATTTTTAGTTGCAAAGATGATGTTGAACCACCTTCTTGAAACACTCAAGTCAACGGGGGGGGATACAGTTAAGTTGGCTGGTTTGCGATGCAGAGTGATGCCAACAGTATGGATTCAGTTCATACACCAGCTGGGGTTACCATGAAGGATTCTCCTTCTCAAACTGTCTCCTTGCTTGAGACAACCCGAAGGTTAAAACACCCCAGGTTACCTCTCTCCGAGAGCTATTCTATGGTTTGTTAAGACTATGGCAACTTAACCCTATCTTCTGGTAGGGGAACGTATAGTCACAATTTAGAGATTTATCATGTCACTTCCAAGGGACACTGATGCTAAGCCATGAATGCAAAAAGAAAACACGGAAAATTTTCAGCAGTCACAGGATCATCCTCAACTGTAGGTAACTGGTGGTGTTTTAACATTCGGGTTGTCTCAATTGTGTCGCTTTGACTATCAAGTAACTAATAGCCACATGGATGAAGTACTTAAAGGCAATTAGTACCCAGCAGCAATAGCCCAGCAGCTAACTAAAACTTGATAACAAAGAATGAAAATTGTTGAGGAGAGAACTACAAAAATTAAAAATACAACATTGTTTCGAAACAAAGTGCAGACTATTAGTAGCTGATCATTACGAACACAGTATTTAATGCATACAACTTTGCCTTGCCAAAGTGTGATCTTTGAAAAAAGTTGCATTTTCCCATGGAATACCGAGCACCAAAATGCCAAAATGCGCTCTTCATACAAGGTGCATTGTGCAGGCTAGTGATAATTTTTTGTCTCTTGGGGCAGGGGAGGAAGAAGAGAATTGAGCTTTGGGGGCTCTTGAGAGCGCGTGTCAGATCTTCAGATTTGAAGGCATGTATTTGGGATGGGCACATCAGGTTGCAAGAGCAGGGGAGGTACCTAGGGACTATAATGCAAAAAATGAAAAAAAATTTAAAATATTAGGTCCACAACCAATGTCACGAAACCAAAATGAAGGTATTTAAGAGTACTTATTTAAGAGTATTTTGTTGGAATAGCTCAATGAAGAGCTAGAAATACAAAAGTAAGTGTGTCCAAGTAAGGTCATATTACATTTAAAGTGCTATGCAGCTTTAGCCTTTCAAATGACTAATAATGATTTTTAAAAAGTTACCACAGTCCCAGATGACAACAGGGCCACTCTCTCATTAGAGAGCGCGAGAGCGAGAGACAGGGAGCGCGACAGAGCGCGAGACCGTGAGAGAACGAGCGCGAAAGCGCAAGAACGTGAGAGCGCGAGAATGAGAGCGCGAGAGTGAGAACGAGAACGAGGGCGCGACAGAGGGTGCGCGACAGAGGGTGCGCGACAGAGGGTGCGCGACAGAGGGTGCGCGACAGAGGGTGCGCGACAGAGGGGGCGCGACAGAGGGGGCGCGACAGAGGGGGCGCGACAGAGGGGGCGCGACAGAGGGGGCGCGACAGAGGGGGCGCGACAGAGCGGGCGCGACAGAGCGGGCGCGACAGAGCGGGCGCGACAGAGCGGGCGCGACAGAGCGGGCGCGACAGAGCGGGCGCGACAGAGAGAGCGCGACAGAGCGCAAGAACGAGAACGAGAGCGAGAGAGAGCGAGCGAGCGCGAAAGCGCGAGACAGAGAGCGAGAGGGCGGAGACAGAGAGCGAGAGCGCAGAGACAGAGAGCGAGAGCGCAGAGACAGAGAGCGAGAGCGCAGAGACAGAGAGTGAGAGCGCAGAGACAGAGAGCGAGAGCGCAGAGACAGAGAGCGAGAGTGCAGAGACAGAGAGCAAGAGCGCAGAGACAGAGCGACAGGGCACGAGAGAGGGCGCGAGACAGAGGGCGCGAGACAGAGAGCGGAGACAGCGCGACAGAGCGCGAGACAGAGCGACAGAGCGCGAGAGAGGGCGCGAGACGGACGGCGCGAGACAGACAGAGCGCGAGACAGACAGAGCGCGAGACAGACAGAGCGCGAGACAGACAGAGCGCGAGAGAGCGCGCGAGAGAGAGCGCGAGAGAGAGCGCGAGAGAGAGCGCGAGAGAGAGCGCGAGAGAGAGCGCGTGACAGAGGGCGCAAGACAGAGGGCGCAAGACAGAGGGCGCAAGACAGAGGGCGCAAGACAGAGCGACAGAGAGCGGAGACAGAGCGACAGAGAGCGGAGACAGAGCGACAGAGCGCGAGAGAGGGCGCGAGACGGACAGAGCGCGAGACGGACAGAGCGCGAGACGGACAGAGCGCGAGACGGACAGAGCGCGAGACGGACAGGGCGCGAGACGGACAGGGCGCGAGACGGACAGGGCGCGAGACGGACAGGGCGCGAGACGGACAGGGCGCGAGACAGAGAGGGCGCGAGACAGAGAGGGCGAGAGACAGAGAGGGCGCGAGACAGAGAGGGCGCGAGACAGAGAGGGCGCGAGACAGACAGAGCGCGAGACAGACAGAGCGCGAGACAGACAGGGCGCGAGACAGAGAGGGCGCGAGACAGAGAGGGCGCGAGACAGAGAGGGCGCGAGACAGAGAGGGCGCGAGACAGAGAGGGCGCGAGACAGAGAGGGCGCGAGACAGAGAGGGCGCGAGACAGAGGGCGCGAGACAGAGGGCGCGAGACAGAGGGCGCAAGACAGAGCGACAGAGAGCGGAGACAGAGCGACAGAGCGCGAGAGAGGGCGCGAGACGGACGGCGCCAAACGGACGGCGCGAGACGGACAGAGCGCGAGACGGACAGAGCGCGAGACGGACAGAGCGCGAGACAGACAGAGCGCGAGACAGACAGAGCGCGAGACAGACAGAGCGCGAGACAGACAGAGCGCGAGACAGACAGAGCGCGAGACAGACAGAGCGCGAGACAGACAGAGCGCGAGACAGAGAGCGCGAGACAGAGGGCGCGAGACAGGGCGCGAGACAGAGGGCGCGAGACAGAGGGCGCGAGACAGAGGGCGCGAGACAGAGGGCGCGAGACAGAGCGACAGAGAGCGGAGACAGAGTGACAGAGCACGAGACAGAGGGCGCGAGACAGACGGAGCGCGAGACAGACGGAGCGCGAGACAGACGGAGCGCGAGACAGAGGGCGCGCGAGACAGAGGGCGCGCGAGACAGAGGGCGCGCGAGACAGAGGGCGCGCGAGACAGAGGGCGCGCGAGACAGAGGGCGCGCGAGACAGCGAGAGCGCGAGACAGCGAGAGCGCGAGAGAGAGAGAGCGCGAGAGCGAGTGCGAACGTGAGAGCGAGAACGAGCGAGAGAGCGCGAGAGAGAACGAGAGAGAACGAGAGCGCGAGAGAGAACGAGAGAGTGCGCGAGAGAGTGCGCGAGAGAGAGAGTGCGGGAGAGAGAGAGTGCGCGAGAGAGAGAGTGCGCGAGAGAGAGAGTGCGCGAGAGAGAGAGAGCGCGAGAGAACGAGAGCGCGAGAGAACGAGAGCGCGAGAGAGCGCGAGTGAGAACGAGAGAGAGAACGAGAGAGAGAACAAGAGAACGAGAGAGAGCGCGAGAGAGCGCGAGAGAGAACGCGAGCGCGAGAGCGCGCGAGTGAATGCGAGAGAGAACGCGAGAGCGCGAGAGAGAACGCGAGAGCGAGAGAGAACGCGAGAGCGAGAGAGAACGCGAGACAGCGAGAGCGCGAGAGAAAGCGAGAGAGCGAGAGCGCGAGAGCGAGAGCGCGATGGCGCGAGAGAATGCGAGAGAGCGAGAGCGCGAACGCGAGAGAGAACGCGAGAGAGAACGCGAGAGAGAACGCGAGAGAGAGCGCGAGAACGAGCGAGAGAGCGCGAGAGAGAACGAGAGAGAACGAGAGAGAACGAGAGAGAACGAGAGAGAACGAGAGAGAGCTCGAGAGAGAGAGAGTGCGCGAGAGAGCGAGCACAAACGTGAGAGCGAGCGCGAACGAGCGAGAGAGCGCGAGAGAACAAGAGCGCGAGAGATCGAGAGAGCGCGAGAGATCGAGAGAGCGCGAGAGAGCGCGAGAGAGAACGAGAGAGAACGAGAGAGAGCTCGAGAGAGAGAGTGCGCGAGAGAGCGAGCACGAACGTGAGAGCGAGCGCGAACGAGCGAGAGAGCGCGAGAGAACGAGAGCGCGAGAGATCGAGAGAGCGCGAGAGATCGAGAGAGCGCGAGAGATCGAGAGAGCGCGAGAGAGCGCGAGAGAGAACGAGAGAGAACGAGAGAGAACGAGAGCGCGAGCGCGAGAGAGAACGCGAGCGCGAGAGAGAACGCGAGCGCGAGAGAGAACGCGAGAGCGTGAGCGCGAGAGAGAACATGAGCGCGAGACAGCACTAGAGCGCGAGACAGCACGAGAGCGCGAGACAGCACGAGAGCGCGAGACAGCACGAGAGCGCGAGACAGCACGAGAGCGCGAGAGTGCGAGAGAGAACGCGAGAGTGCGAGAGAGAACGCGAGAGCGTGAACGCGAGACAGCACGAGAGCGCGAGAGAGCGAGAGAACGCGAGAGAGCGAGAGAGAACGAGAGCGCGAGAACGCGAGAGCGCGAGAGCGAGCGAGAGAGCGCGAGAGAGCACGCGAGAGAGAACGAGAGTGTGAGAGAAAACTTGAGCATGAGAGCGAGAGCGCGAGAGAGAACGTGAGAGAGCACGAGAGCATGAGGGAGAGCGCGAGAGCGAGCGAGAGAGAAACCGAGAGAGAGCGACAGACAGCGCGAGAGAGAGCGCGAGACAGAGCGCGAGAGAGAAACCGAGAGAGAGCGCGAGAGAGAGAACATGAGCGTGAGAGAGAACGCGAGAGAGCGAGAGAGCACGAGAGCAAGAGAGAGAGCGCGAGAGAAAACGCGAGAGCGCGAGAGAGAACGCGAGAGCGCGCGAGAGAGCGCGAGAGAGCGCGAGAGAGAACGCGAGAGAGAACGAGAGCGTGAGAGAGAACGTGAGCATGAGAGTGAGAGCGCGAGAGAAAATGTGAGAGAGCACGAGAGCATGAGAGAGAACGCGAGAGCGCGCGAGAGAGAGCGAGAGAGAAACCGAGAGAGAGCGACAGACAGCGCGAGAGAGAGCGCGAGACAGAGCGCGAGACAGAGCGCGAGACAGAGCGCGAGACAGAGCGCGAGAGAGAGCGCGAGAGAGAGCGCGAGAGAGAGCGCGAGACAGAGCGCGAGACAGAGCGCGAGACAGAGCGCGAGACAGAGCGCGAGAGAAACCGAGAGAGAGCGCGAGAGAGAGAACGTGAGCGTGAGAGAGAACGCGAGAGAGCGAGAGAGCACGAGAGCAAGAGAGAGAGCGCGAGAGAAAACGCGAGAGCGCGAGAGAGAACGCGAGAGCGCGCGAGAGAGTGCGAGAGAGCACGAGAGAGCGCGAGAGAGAACGCGAGAGAGCACGAGAGCATGAGAGAGAACGCGAGAGCGCGCGAGAGAGAAACCGAGAGAGAGCGACAGACAGCGCGAGAGAGAGCGCGAGACAGAGCGCGAGACAGAGCGCGAGACAGAGCGCGAGACAGAGCGCGAGACAGAGCGCGAGAGAGAAACCGAGAGAAACCGAGAGAGAGCGCGAGAGAGAGAACGTGAGCGTGAGAGAGAACGCGAGAGAGCGAGAGGGCACGAGAGCAAGAGAAAACGCGAGAGCGCGAGAGAAAATGCGACAGCGCGAGAGAGAACGCGAGAGTCGCGAGAGAGAACGCGAGAGAGCGCGAGAGAGCGAGAGAGAACGAGAGAGAACGAGAGAGAACGAGAGCGCGAGAGAGGGCGAGAGAGGGCGCGCAAGAGAGAACGAGAGCACGAGAGAGAACGCGAGAGCGCGAGAGAGAATGCAAGAGAAAACGTGAGCGCGAGAGAGAACGTGAGAGAGCACAAGAGCATGAGAAAGAGCGCGAGAGAGAACGCGAGCGAGCACGAGAGCGCGGGAGAGAACGCGAGAGAGCGAGAGAGAACGCGAGTGAGCGAGAACGCGAGAGAGCGAGAGTGCGAGAGTGCGAGAGAGCGAGAGTGCGAGAGAGAACGCGAGAGAGAACGCGAGAGAACGTGAGCGCGAGAGAGAACGCGAGACAGCACGCGAGAGCGCGAGAGAGAACGCGAGAGAGAACGCGAGCACGAGAGAGAACACGAGAGAGCGAGAGAGAACGCGAGCACGAGAGAGAGAGCGCGAGAGAGAACGCGAGAGAGCACGAGAGAGAACGCGAGAGAGCACACGATCGCGAGAGAGAACGCAAGCGAGCACGCGATCGCGAGAGAGAACGCGAGAGAGCAGGCGATCGCGAGAGAGAACGAGAGAGAGCGAGAGAGAGAACGAGAGAGAGCGAGAGAGAGAATGCGAGAGAGCATGAAAGCGCGAGAGCGAACGCGAGAGAGAACGCGAGAGAGAGCGAGAGAGCGCGAGAGAGCGCGAGAGAGCGCGAGAGAGCGCGAGAGAGCGCGAGAGAGCGCGAGAGAGAACGAGAGAGAACGAGAGAGAACGAGAGCGCGAGAGAGAACGCGAGAGCAAGAGAGAGAACGCGAGAGAGAACGTGAGCGCGAGAGAGAACATGAGCGCGAGAGAGAACGCGAGAGAGCACGCGATCGCGAGAGAGAACGTGAGCGCGAGAGAGAACGTGAGCGCGAGAGAGAACGCGAGAGAGCATGCGATCGCGAGAGAGAACGCCAGAGAGAATGCGAGAGAGAGCGAGAGAGAGAATGCGAGAGGGCACGAGAGCGCGAGAGAGAACGCGAGAGAGCGAGAGCGCGAGAGAGAGCGCGCGAGAGAGCGTGAGAGAGCAAGAGAGAGAACGAGAGAGCAAGAGAGAGAACGCGAGCGCGAGAGAGAACGCGAGCGCGAGAGAGAACGCGAGAGAGCACGAGAGCGCTAGAGAGAACGCGAGAGAGCTCGAGAGCGCTAGAGAGAACGCGAGAGCAAGAGAGAACGTGAGAGAGCGCGAGAGAGCGCGAGAGAGCACGAGAGCGCGAGAGAGAACGCGAAAGCACGAGAGCGCGAGAGAGAAAGAGCGCGAGAGAACGATAGAGAGAAAGTGAGCGCGAGAGAAAATGCGAGAGAGAACGCGAGAGAGCGAGGGAGCGAGAGTGCGAGACAGAACACGAGAGAACGAGAGGGCGAGAGAGAACGCGAGAGAACAAGAGCGCGAGAGAGAGAGAACGCGAGAGAGAGAGAACGCGAGAGAGAGAGAACGCGAGAGAGAGAGAACGCGAGAGAGAGAGAACGCGAGAGAGAGAGAACGCGAGAGAGCGAGAACGCGAGAGAGAGCGCGAGAGAGAACGAGAGCGCGAGAGAGAACGAGAGCGCGAGAGAGAACGTGAGCGCGAGAGAGAACGTGAGCGCGAGAGAGAACGTGAGCGCGAGAGAGAACGTGAGCGCGAGAGAGAACGTGAGAGAGCACGAGAGCATGAGAGAGGACGCGAGAACGCGAGAGCGCGAGAGAACGCGAGAGCACGAGAGAACGAGAGAGAGCGCGAGAGCGCGAGAGCGAACGCGAGAGCGCGAGAGAATGAGAGCGCGAGACAGAACGCGAGAGAGCGAGAACGCGAGAGCGCGAGAGAGCGAGAGCGCATGAGAGAGAACAAGAGAGAACGGGAGAGAGAATGTGAGCGCGAGAGAGAACGTGAGAGAGCACGCGAGAGCGCGAGAGAACGTGAGAGAACGCGAGAGAACGTGAGAGAACGCGAGCGCGACAGAGCACGAGAGCGCGAGAGAGAACGCGAGAGAGCATGAGAGCGCGAGAGAGAGCAAGAGAGAGAAAGTGAGCGCGAGAGAGAGAGAGCGCGAGAGAGAGAGAGCGCGAGAGAGAGAGAGCGCGAGAGAGAGAGCGCGAGAGAGCGAGAACGCGAGCGCGAGAGAGAACGCGAGCGCGAGAGAACGCGAGACAGCGAGAGAACGCGAGACAGCGAGAGAACGCGAGACAGCGAGAGAGAGAACGCGAGAGAGAACTCAAGAGAGAGAGACGAGAGCGAGAGAGAGAACGAGAGCGAGAGAGCGCGAGAGAGCGCGAGAGAGCGCGAGAGAGCGAGAGAGAGCGAGAGAGAGAGAGAGAGAGAGAGAGAGAGAGAGAGAGAGCGCACGCGCGCGAGAGAGAGAGAGCGAGAGCGAGAGCGCGCGCGCGCGGCGAACGAGAGCAAGAGAGAGCGAGGGAGAGAGCGCGCGCGAAAGGGAGAGAGCGAGGGAGAGAGAGCGCGCGCGCGAGAGAGAGAGAGAGCGAGCGCGCGAGGGAGAGAGAGTGAGCGCACGCGAGAAAGCGAGGGAGAGAGCGAGGGAGAGCGCGCGCGCGCAAAAGCGCGAGGGAGAGAGCGTGCCCGCGCAAGAGAGAGCGAGGGAGAGAGCGCGCACGCGCAAGAGAGAACGAGGGAGAGCGCGCACGCGAGAGAGCGAGGGGGGAGAGAGAGAGAGAGAGAGAGAGAGAGAGAGAGCGCGCGCGAGCCCGCGAGAGAGAGAGAGAGCGAGAGAGTGAGAGCGCGCACGCGCGAGAGCGAGCGAGGGAGTGAGCGCGCGCGAGAGAGAGAGCGAGGGAGTGAGCGCGCGAGGGAGTGAGCGCGCGCGCGCGAGAGAGAGAGCGAGGGAGTGAGCGCGCGCGAGCGAGGGAGAGAGCGAGGGAGTGAGCGCGCGCGAGCGAGGGAGAGAGCGCGAGCGCGCGAGGGAGAGAGAGCGAGCGCGCGAGGGAGAGAGAGCGAGCGCGCGCGAGAGCGAGGGGGAGAGAGCGCGCGCGCGAGAGAGCGAGGGGGAGAGAGCGCGCGCGCGAGAGAGCGAGGGGGAGAGAGCGCGCGCGCGCGAGAGAGAGCGAGGGAGAGAGCGCGCGCGCGAGAGAGAGAGCGAGGGAGTGAGCGCGCGAGAGACAGTGAGGGAGTGAGCGCGCGCGCGGGAGACAGCACGAGCGCGAGAGCGAGGGAGAGCGCGCGCGCGCGAGAGCGAGGGAGAGCGAGCGCGCGCGAGAGCGAGGGAGAGCGAGCGCGCGCGAGAGCGAGGGAGAGCGAGCGCGCGCGAGAGCGAGGGAGAGCGAGCGCGCGCGAGTGCGAGGGAGAGAGAGCGCGCGCGAGTGCGAGGGAGAGAGAGCGCTCGCGAGAGCGAGGGAGAGAGAGCGCTCGCGAGAGAGCGAGGGAGAGAGAGCGCGCGCGCGAGAGAGCGAGGGAGAGAGCGCGCGCGCACGAGAGAGAGCGAGGGAGAGAGCGCGCGCGCGAGAGAGAGCGAGGGAGAGAGCGCGCGCGCACGAGAGAGAGCGAGGGAGAGAGCGCGCGCGCGAGAGAGAGAGCGAGGGAGTGAGCGCGTGAGAGAGAGCGAGGGAGTGAGCGCGCGCGCGCGAGAGAGAGCGAGGGAGTGAGCGAGCGCGCGCGAGAGAGCGAGGGAGTGAGCGCACGCGCGCGAGAGAGAGCGAGGGAGTGCGCGCGAGAGAGCGCGAGGGAGAGAGCGTGCGCGCGCGCGATAGAACGAGGGAGAGAGCGCGCGCGCGCGATAGAACGAGGGAGAGAGCGCGCGCGCGCGATAGAACGAGGGAGAGAGCGCGCGCGCGCGATAGAACGAGGGAGAGAGCGCGCGCGCGCGATAGAACGAGGGAGAGAGAGCGCGCGCGCGCGATAGAACGAGGGAGAGAGCGCGCGCGCGCGATAGAACGAGGGAGAGAGCGCGCGCGCACGAGAGAGAGCGAGGGAGAGAGCGCGCGCGCACGAGAGAGAGCGAGGGAGAGAGCGCGCGCGCACGAGAGAGAGCGAGGGAGAGAGCGCGCGCGCACGAGAGAGAGCGAGGGAGAGAGCGCGCGCGCACGAGAGCGAGGGAGAGAGCGCGCGCGCACGAGAGCGAGGGAGAGAGCGCGCGCGCACGAGAGAGAGCGAGGGAGAGAGAGCGCGCGCACGAGAGAGAGCGAGGGAGAGAGAGCGCGCGCGAGAGCGAGGGAGAGAGAGCGCGCGCGAGTGCGAGGGAGAGAGAGCGCGCGCGAGTGCGAGGGAGAGAGAGCGCTCGCGAGAGCGAGGGAGAGAGAGCGCGCGCGAGAGCGAGGGAGAGAGAGCGCGCGCGCGAGAGAGCGAGGGAGAGAGAGCGCGCGCGCGAGAGAGCGAGGGAGAGAGCGCGCGCGCGAGAGAGCGAGGGAGAGAGCGCGCGCGCGAGAGAGCGAGGGAGAGAGCGCGCGCGCGAGAGAGCGAGGGAGAGAGCGCGCGCGCACGAGAGAGAGCGAGGGAGAGAGCGCGCGCGCGAGAGCGAGGGAGAGAGCGCGCGCGCACGAGAGAGAGCGAGGGAGAGAGCGCGCGCGCACGAGAGAGAGGGAGTGAGCGCGCACGCGCGAGAGAGAGCGAGGGAGTGAGCGAGCACGCGCGAGAGAGCGAGGGAGTGAGCGCACGCGCGCGAGAGAGAGCGAGGGAGTGCGCGCACGCGCGCGAGGGAGTGCGCGCGAGAGAGCGCGAGGGAGAGAGCGCGCGCGCGCGCGATAGAACGAGGGAGAGAGCGCGCTCGCGCGATAGAACGAGGGAGAGAGCGCGCGCGCGCGATAGAACGAGGGAGAGAGCGCGCGCGCGCGATAGAACGAGGGAGAGAGCGCGCGCGCGCGATAGAACGAGGGAGAGAGCGCGCGCGCGCGATAGAACGAGGGAGAGAGCGCGCGCGCGCGATAGAACGAGGGAGAGAACGCGCGCGCACGAGAGAGTGCGAGGGAGAGAGCGCGCGCGCACGAGAGAGAGCGAGGGAGAGAGCGCGCGCGCGAGAGAGAGAGCGAGGGAGAGAGCGCGCGCGCGAGAGAGAGAGCGAGGGAGAGCGCGCGCGCGCGAGAGAGAGAGCGAGGGAGTGAGCGCGCGAGAGAGAGTGAGGGAGTGAGCGCGAGCACGCGCGAGAGAGCGCGAGGGAGTGAGTGCACGCGCGCGAGAGAGAGCGCGAGGGAGTGCGAGGGAGTGAGAGCGCGAGGGAGAGAGCGTGCGCGCGCGCGATAGAACGAGGGAGAGAGCGCGCGCGCGCGATAGAACGAGGGAGAGAGCGCGCGCGCGCGATAGAACGAGGGAGAGAGCGCGCGCGCGCGATAGAACGAGGGAGAGAGCGCGCGCGCGCGATAGAACGAGGGAGAGAGCGCGCGCGCGCGATAGAACGAGGGAGAGAGCGCGCGCGGGCGAGCGAGAACGAGGGAGAGAGCGCGCGCGGGCGAGCGAGAACGAGGGAGAGAGCGCGCGCGCGATAGAACGAGGAAGAGAGCGCGCGCGCGAGGGAGAGCGAGGGAGAGAGCGCGCGCGCGCGAGGGAGAGAGCGCGCGCGCGAGAGAGCGAGGGGGGGAGAGAGAGAGAGAGAGAGAGCGAGCGCGCGCGCGAGAGAGAGAGCGAGGGAGCGAGCGCGCGAGAGAGAGAGCGAGGGAGCGAGCGCGCGAGAGAGAGAGCGAGGGAGTGAGCGCGCGAGAGAGAGCGAGGGAGCGAGCGCGCACGCGCGAGAGAGCGAGGGAGTGAGCGCGCACGCGCGCGAGAGAGAGCGCGAGGGAGTGCGCGCGAGAGCGAGGGAGAGAGCGCGCCCGCGCGAGAGAGAGCGAGGGAGAGAGCGCGCGCCCGCGCGAGAGAGAGCGAGGGAGAGCGCGCGCGCGAGAGAGAGAGCGAGGGAGTGAGCGCGCGAGAGAGAGTGAGGGAGTGAGCGCGAGCACGCGCGAGAGAGCGCGAGGGAGTGAGTGCACGCGCGCGAGAGAGAGCGCGAGGGAGTGCGAGGGAGTGAGAGCGCGAGGGAGAGAGCGTGCGCGCGCGCGATAGAACGAGGGAGAGAGCGCGCGCGCGCGATAGAACGAGGGAGAGAGCGCGCGCGCGCGATAGAACGAGGGAGAGAGCGCGCGCGCGCGATAGAACGAGGGAGAGAGCGCGCGCGCGCGATAGAACGAGGGAGAGAGCGCGCGCGCGCGATAGAACGAGGGAGAGAGCGCGCGCGGGCGAGCGAGAACGAGGGAGAGAGCGCGCGCGGGCGAGCGAGAACGAGGGAGAGAGCGCGCGCGCGATAGAACGAGGAAGAGAGCGCGCGCGCGAGGGAGAGCGAGGGAGAGAGCGCGCGCGCGCGAGGGAGAGAGCGCGCGCGCGCGAGGGAGAGCGAGGGAGAGAGCGCGCGCGCGCGAGGGAGAGAGCGCGCGCGCGAGAGAGCGAGGGGGGAGAGAGAGAGAGAGAGAGAGCGAGCGCGCGCGCGAGAGAGAGAGCGAGGGAGCGAGCGCGCGAGAGAGAGAGCGAGGGAGCGAGCGCGCGAGAGAGAGAGCGAGGGAGAGTGAGCGCGCGAGAGAGAGCGAGGGAGCGAGCGCGCACGCGCGAGAGAGCGAGGGAGTGAGCGCGCACGCGCGCGAGAGAGAGCGCGAGGGAGTGCGCGCGAGAGCGAGGGAGAGAGCGCGCCCGCGCGAGAGAGAGCGAGGGAGAGAGCGCGCGCCCGCGCGAGAGAGAGCGAGGGAGAGAGCGCGCGCCCGCGCGAGAGAGAGCGAGGGAGAGAGCGCGCGCCCGCGCGAGAGAGAGAGCGAGGGAGAGAGCGCGCGCCCGCGCGAGAGAGAGCGAGGGAGAGAGCGCGCGCCCGCGCGAGAGACAGCGAGGGAGAGAGCGCGCGCCCGCGCGAGAGAGAGCGAGGGAGGGAGCGCGCGCCCGCGCGAGAGAGAGCGAGGGAGAGAGCGCGCGCCCGCGCGAGAGAGAGAGAGGGAGAGAGCGCGCGCCCGCGCGAGAGAGAGCGAGGGAGAGAGCGGCGCCCGCGCGAGAGAGAGCGAGGGAGAGAGCGCGCGCCGCGCGAGAGAGAGCGAGGGAGAGAGCGCGCGCCCGCGCGAGAGAGAGCGAGGGAGAGAGCGCGCGCCCGCGCGAGAGAGAGCGAGGGAGAGAGCGCGCGCGCGCGGGCGAGAGCGAGGGAGAGAGCGCGCCCGCGCGAGAGAGAGCGAGGGAGAGAGCGCGCCCGCGCGAGAGAGAGCGAGGGAGAGAGCGCGCCCGCGCGAGAGAGAGCGAGGGAGAGTGGTCGCGCGAGGGAGAGAGCGCACGTGCGCGAGAGAGAGCGAGGGAGAGAGCGCGCGCGCGCGAGAGCGAGGGAGAGAGCGCGCGCTCGCGAGAGAGCGAGGGAGAGAGCGAGGGACGGAGCGCGTGCGTGCAAGAGAGCGCGAGGGAGAGAGCGCAAGGGAGAGAGCGAGGGAGAGAGAGCGCGCGCGCGCGAACGAGGGAGAGAGAGCGCGAACGCGCGAACGACAGCGAGAGCGCGAGGGAGAAAGCGCGAGGGAGAGAGAGTACGCGCGCGCGAGAGAGCAAGGGAGAGAGCGCGCGTGCGAGTGAGAGTGCGAGAGAGAGAGAGAGAGCGCGCCCGCGCGAGAAAGAGAGAGAGAGAGCGCGCGCGAGAGCGAGAAAGAGAGAGCGCGCGCGAGAGCGAGAGAGAAAGAGAGAGAGCGCGCGCGAGAGCGAGAGAGCCCGCGCGCGCGAGAGAGAGAGTGAGAGCGCGCGCGAGAGAGAGAGTGAGAGCGCGCGCGAGAGAGAGAGTGAGAGCCGCGCGCGAGAGAGAGAGTGAGAGCGCGCGCGAGAACAACAGAGAGAGATGGAGCGCGCGCGCGCGAGGACGAGAGAGAGAGATGGAGCGCGCGCGCGCGAGGACGAGAGAGAGAGAGAGCGCGCGCGAGGGAGAGAAAGAGAGAGAGCGCGCGCGAGGGAGAGAGAGAGCGCGAGGGAGAGCGAGGGAGAGCGCGCGCGAGGGAGAGCGCGCGCGAGGGAGAGCGCGCGCGAGGGAGAGCGCGCGCGAGGGAGAGCGCGCGCGAGGGAGAGCGCGCGCGAGGGAGAGCGCGCGCGAGGGAGAGAGCGAGGGAGAGCGCGCGTGAGGGAGAGAGCGAGGGAGAGAGCGAGGGAGAGAGCGAGGGAGAGAGCGCGCGCGCGAGTGAGAGAGCGAGAGAGCAAGGGAGAGCGCGCGCGCGAGTGAGAGAGCGAGGGAGAGAGCGCGCCCGCGCGAGAGAGAGCGAGGGAGAGAGCGCGCCCGCGCGAGAGAGAGCGAGGGAGAGAGCGCGCCCGCGCGAGAGAGAGCGAGGGAGAGAGCGCGCCAGCGCGAGAGAGAGCGAGGGAGAGAGCGCGCGCGCGAGAGAGAGAGCGAGGGAGAGAGCGCGCTCGCGCGAGAGAGAGCGAGGGAGAGAGCGCGCGCGAGGGAGAGAGCGAGGGAGAGAGCGAGGGACGGAGCGCGCGCGTGCGAGAGAGAGCGAGGGAGAGACCGCAAGGGAGAGAGCGAGGGAGAGAGAGCGCGCGCTGCGCTGCGAACGAGGGAGAGAGCGAGGGAGAGAGAGCGCGAACGCGCGAACGACAGCGAGAGCGCGAGGGAGAAAGCGCGAGGGAGAGAGAGTACGCGCGCGCGAGAGAGCAAGGGAGAGAGCGCGCGTGCGAGTGAGAGTGCGAGAGAGAGAGAGCGCGCCCGCGCGAGAGCGAGAAAGAGAGAGAGAGAGCGCGCGCGAGAGCGAGAGAGAAAGAGAGAGAGCGCGCGCGAGAGAGAGAGTGAGAGCGCGCGCGAGAGAGAGAGTGAGAGCGCGCGCGAGAGAGAGAGTGAGAGCGCGCGCGAGAACAAGAGAGAGAGATGGAGCGCGCGCGCGCGAGGACGAGAGAGAGAAATGGAGCGCGCGCGCGCAAGGACGAGAGAGAGAAATGAAGCGCGCGCGCGCGAGGACGAGAGAGAAAGAGAGAGCGCGCGCGAGGAGAGAGAGAAAGAGAGAGAGCGCGCGCGAGGGAGAGAGCGAGAGAGCGCGAGGGAGAGCGCGCGCGAGGGAGAGCGCGCGCGAGGGAGAGCGCGCGCGAGGGAGAGCGCGCGCGAGGGAGAGCGCGCGCGAGGGAGAGAGCGCGCGAGGGAGAGAGCGCGAGGGAGAGAGCGCGCGCGCGAGTGAGAGAGCGAGAGAGCAAGGGAGAGCGCGCGCGCGAGTGAGAGAGCGAGGGAGAGAGCGCGCCCGCGCGAGAGAGAGCGAGGGAGAGAGCGCGCCCGCGCGAGAGAGAGCGAGGGAGAGAGCGCGCCCGCGCGGGCGAGAGCGAGGGAGAGAGCGCGCCCGCGCGGGCGAGAGCGAGGGAGAGAGCGCGCCCGCGCGGGCGAGAGCGAGGGAGAGAGCGCGCCCGCGCGGGCGAGAGCGAGGGAGAGAGCGCGCCCGCGCGGGCGAGAGCGAGGGAGAGAGCGCGCCCGCGCGAGAGAGAGCGAGGGAGAGAGCGCGCCCGCGCGAGAGAGAGCGAGGGAGAGAGCGCGCCCGCGCGAGAGACAGCGAGGGAGAGAGCGCGCCCGCGCGAGAGAGAGCGAGGGAGAGAGCGCGCCCGCGCGAGAGAGAGGCGAGGGAGAGAGCGCGCCCGCGCGAGAGAGAGCGAGGGAGAGAGCGCGCCCGCGCGAGAGAGAGCGAGTGAGAGAGCGCGCGCGCGAGAGAGAGCGAGGGAGAGCGAGGGACGGAGCGCGCGCGCGCGAGAGAGAACGAGGGAGAGAGCGAGGGAGAGAGCGCAAGGGAGAGAGCGAGGGAGAGAGAGCGCGCGCGCGAACGAGGGAGAGAGCGAGGGAGAGAGAGCGCGAACGAGAGCGAGAGCGCAATGGAGAAAGCGCGAGGGAGAGAGAGTACGCGCGCGCGAGAGAGCGAGGGAGAGAGAGCGCGAACGAGAGCGAGAGCGCGATGGAGAAAGCGCGAGGGAGAGTACGCGCGCGCGAGAGAGCGAGGGAGAGAGCGCGCGTGCGAGTGAGAGTGCGAGAGAGAGAGAGAGAGCGCGCCCGCGCGAGAGCGAGAAAGAGAGAGAGAGAGCGCGCGCGAGAGCGAGAGAGAAAGAGAGAGCCGGCGCGCGCTAGAGAGAGAGATGGAGCGCGCGCGCGCGAGGACGAGAGAGAGCGAGAGAGAGCGCGCGCGAGGGAGAGAGAGAGCGAGAGAGAGCGCGCGCGAGGGAGA